>NW_022990513.1:2143380-2192006 GCF_902827175.1 Gymnodraco acuticeps
AGAAGCTGATATATGCCTTTCCACCGCTGTGTCTCATTCTCCCTCTCCTGGGGAGAGTGAGGCGAGAACGTCTGTCAGTCATCCTAGTGGCTCCGGATCGCGTCGGGGCTCTGTGGTACTCAGAGATGACGCAGATAAAGGTGGGCCAGCCCTGGGCAATTCCCCAGTTCTGGGGGGCGATGTCTCAAGAGGCAGGTGCAATCGGGGCGTTACCCACTCTGGGCCGCCCTCTCCAGGCTTGGCTCCTGAGAGGTACAGGCTGAGACAGGGTGGATTGTCTGACAGCGTTATTCAGTCTATCCAGGCAGCTAGAGCGGGATCCACCACAGCCTGTTACAGGCCAAAGTGGCTGGGATTCCAGCGATGGTGTGAGGAGCGGAAAATAGAGCCCCTATATTGTGAATTGGGCTCTATTTTGTCCTTTTTACAGTTACTGGTGGACAGAGGACTTGCTCATTCTACTGTAAAGTATATGCAGCAGCCATCTCATCCTCTCATGAGGGATTCCAACACACTCTCACTCCCTAAGCGTCCAGGAGCGACGTTTGGTCAGTGTCCGTGGCGTCCATTTGTGACGCTCCTAGGCTCCTTTAGCGTCATAAAGGGACGCAAATAGATTTCAACTGATTGCAATGTATTCCCATCTGCGGCGGGATTTGACGCTCATGGAAGCACGGCATTCGTTTGTGTCGGCTGCCCTTAAAGGCAATGTGAGCGTCCATTCCCATTGGATAACGGAGAATTGTACACCCGGAAGTAAGTATTCCTCTTACTGTCGATTGATTTTACAGTGATATCTGCACTACTCATCAACTAAAAAACACCAGATTATCCTTGTTAATTACACAACATTGATTGGTTTAAATTGTGTGCAATGCTTTTGTATTTTTCCCCTTCGATTCGGAGAAACAAATATTTTTTTCGGAGTAAAGGATGGCAGAAGACACTACACTACCCAGAATCCCCAGCTATCGTTTGGACTACACCATGTGCTCTGTTTGACAAACCCCGTTTTTTTTCACCATTCATTCCAATGGCTGGCGTCTATGTCACGTGATCTTCAAATTTCTCCCTGCAGAAAAAGAAAACATGGCCGAACTTCGTTTTATTCTCGGTGGAAAATGCCTATTTTAAAGTTAGTTTGGCCATTAAAATGCGTTTTGATGTCATTTGATGCGAGAAATATGAGTTGTTATTTCAGATTATGTGTGCAGTGGATGTACATGATCTTTAGTTTGCTAGTTATTATGAAGATTACTTCAGGAAATCGCAACGTTTTCATTGTTACCAAGGTGGTTGCTAGGGACGCTGCTATCGATATTATTTCTGTTATGTTGTGTAACTTAATGGTGTTATCTTTATTGCTACCCCCTTCCCCGTCAATGTATAGTGTTGGTCCACAGCGCAAACGTATTAGTTTAACAAAATCTGCATCTAAAGATAGCCTACATTATTTTCCCCTGTGCAATTCCAGTCTCACATCTCACATCACATCGTCATTAACAAATACCGGAAACAGACCGAAAACATTTTAAAAAAAAAAAAAAAAATACTTTATTCCGAGTGTGCTTGCTTTTCTCTTTGAAAGTCATCACATAACGGCATTGTAATACACGGTTCGGCTGCTTTAAATATGACATATCTGCCGTAGTTCTGTATTTATAGAGCCCTGATGAGAAGACTTCTAGACAAACATGAGGAACTGAAAACGTGACGTGGATCATAAATATATCAGCCATTTAAACAACATCTTACATTTCTTTTCACACAATACGTCTCCTTGCAGTATCAACACTAATTCGGCTGACTTTTATATTTGATCCAATTGGTAGATAGGCTGTATTTACACCATAAAGGTGCACAGCTGATATAAAGGGACACCTAGTGGTTAAAGCATGTTATTGAATTTCATTATTTTTATTATTAGATATTAATAGGATCCCTATAAAGTATATTCATTACTCGTTATTCTCTACTAATAGTTCATTAAAGACTGTATATAATGACTATTTTGCACATCCCTTCAAGATTTCAAGATTTGCTAAGGTTTATTGACATATCATATAGGCCTACACAACTATGGTGTAGTTCTGCATTGAATGAAAAACTTGGGTCGCAGGTTCCTCAATAGTGCATTACAAGACATCTATCAATATTTGTGCATACCTCCAGCAATGTTAACTATGTTGAAGCACTTATTTTAACTGATATTATACATAATGTATTATACTCTTATAAGATGTATGTAGATATTTCATCTCCGGCCTTGTCAGGTATTGAACAATCAATAAATAAAGAACACAGAATTGTTAAATATAAAACACAGAATTTGTGTGATTATACTAAATGATTTACAAATAAACACCACTGCATATTACAACTGTTACTACATGCTGATGTAACGCAAATGTTCCAACTTGGGATCAATAAAGTATATCTTATCTTAAGCTGATCGATGGCTACTGCCATATTTGCAAAATGTGCCTCTGAACCTTGACAAGTGCATGTTTCAGGCTTATCAATTAACAACAGGAGGGGTCACAGACATAAGACCAGCTGTTAAATAAAGCTATTCTGACCTTAGCTGGCGTGTGTGTATATATATTAATGCTGCCCATTATGGGCACAAGCAATTTTCTCCCATTTATTAATTATATGTTTTAAATTTGAGTGTTTCCTATCCCCTAAACCTCCAGGGATGTACACAGTTTAATACTGGCAACTTCTTATTATGGGAAATACGAAAACGTCTTTTAAAACTACAACTCCCAGTAGAGACGTGCCATAGATAAAGAACATGTTGCGAAACAGAATAGCCAGCATGTGTAGTTCTGGGGACGGGGTGGGGGAGGGGGGGACGCGGTGGACCCGTTCAAATCCAGTTTTGGACAGTCTGCCGTGGTTTCCATCCCATTTCAAGTGCTGTTCGAGAATTGGCGTAACCCTCGGAGCACACTCTCCAATCACAGAGCTTGAGGACTATCACGGGGTTTGTCAAACAGAGCACATGGTGTAGTCCAAACGATAGCTGGGGATTCTGGGTAGTGTAGTGTCTTCTGCCAGCCTTTACTCCGAAAAAATATTTGTTTCTCCGAATCGAAGGGGAAAAATACAAAAGCATTGCACACAATTTAAACCAATCAATGTTGTGTAATTAACAAGGATAATCTGGTGTTTTTTAGTCGATGAGTAGTGCAGATATCACTGTAAAATCAATCGACAGTAAGGGGAATACTTACTTCCGGGTGTACAATTCTCCGTTATCCAATGGGAATGGACGCTCACATTGCCTTTAAGGGCAGCCGACACAAACGAATGCCGTGCTTCCATGAGCGTCAAATCCCGCCGCAGATGGGAATACATTGCAATCAGTTGAAAGCTATTTGTGTCCCTTTATGACGCTGAAGGAGCCTAGGAGTGTCACAACTGGACGCCACGGACACTGACCAAACGTCGCTCCTGGACGCTTAGGGAGTGAGAGTGTGTTGGGGATTCAACGGCAGGTCAGCCTTTTCTCATCCACTGATGTTGCGGTTTTTACAGGGGGTCAGGAGGCTGCGCCTAGTAGTGCGCACCTCTACCCCACAGTGGGACCTGCCGCTGGTGCTCGAGGCTCTGGTCACAGAGCCATTTGAGCCTCTAGAGCTCTCCTCCCTGAAAGCACTGTCGTGGAAGACAGCGTTGCTACTTGCCTTAACGTCAGCCAAAAGAGTGTCCAAGTTAACCGCTCTGTCGGTGCACCCGAGCTGTTTACTGATTCGGGGTGACCGGAGCGGGGCGCACTCAGACCGAACCCCTCCTTTGTGCCCAAGAGCCTAAGGAGTGCGTTCAGGTCGAGGGCTATTGAGTCGGGGGGTTTTAGTCTTCCACCCCATGGTGGGGCCAGGGAAGCTGAATTACACCTCCTCTGCCCGGTGCGCGCGTTAGCATGTTATGTAGAGCGCACAGCTACCCTGAGACGCACTGAACAGCAGTTTGTGTGCTTCGGGGGCTGGGTGACTGGAAAAGCTCTGTCCAAGAAACGCCTGGCAGGCTGGCTTTGCGGAGGCATTGTACACGCCTACGAGCAGGCAGTGAGAGCCTGTCCCACGGGGTTCCGTGCGCACTCCACACGAGCTGTGGCTGCGTCGACAGCTTTATTCAATGGTGTGAGTGTGGAGGACATATGCACGGCGGCGTCTTGGTCAACGCCAGGCCCCTTCATAAAGTTTGATCTCTTGGATATGTCTGGCTCTTTCTCAGCGTCTGTGCCTGCTGGGGCAACACAGGACTGGTGAGGAAGGGGGGTCTGTGGGTCAGTGGGCATCTGACCCCCTCCCCGGGCTTAAATGCGCTTACGTTTCACTGGACTCCTGGAGGGTCGCGGGGTGACGTAATGCGCTTTGGGCCTTTACAGGGCTAAAGGGCTCCCCTCTTCTGCCTGGGGGCAGGAGGGGGAGAGCCCACCATACTATAGTCCGTACACACTCTGCACGGGTCAGTGTCTGAGTGTGGGGACATAGGGGGCACTTGCGCTCTCCCCGTGCTCTTTAGGGACTCAGGAGAGAGTGAACCCATACAGGGCTGCAGACTTTCCCTGTCTGCCTATAAGCGGACGCGGGGGAGCCCTCAGCACTGTTTTCGAGCACACTTTTTTGCGAGGCAAGCGCGTCAGGATGTGCTCTGTCGGCCGCAGCCCAGACTTCTCCACGGTTATAACCGAGGGAGAGGTGAGTGAGGCGCAGCGGCTGCTAAAGCCGGTCAGGGACAGTGAGGTGGAACGGTGTGCTGGACGACAGTGCGTGCATACATCGGGGCTCCACCCACTGTACCCATAGAGTCCAGTAGAGGGCGGAGCCTGTGAGAGATATAACGCCGGGTTATAATATATATACGGATATGTAACCCTTGTTATATTAGCACAGGCGGAGCCCTCTACCTTGGGGCACTGTCTGTCCTATACCGCTCGCTGAAGAGTGGTGAAGGATGATGGTCAGGAGGCGGGGCCTTCTTTTATACGGAAGTGAGATGCGCACGCATTCAGGTAGGCCCGCCCCGGGGCCGGCTAAGTCTATAGAAATCTCAGTAGGTGAATGCTTGCATGATAAGGTAGTACCCATAGAGTCCAGTAGAGAGCTCCGCCTGTGCTAATATAACAAGGGTTACAATACGTAACCCGGCGTTACACACAAACCAATAAAGCCGTTATAAGATAGTCATTAAGGCTAGTCACAGAAAGGAGGCTATTTCTATATCTTTATTCACTTTTGTTTTAGCCTGCTTGAGTGCTACAGTGTGACAGATAGCATCAGCTAACAGACAATTTGATTGTGTGCACATCTTTTAAATGACTATAATGGTCATTTTTGTTTTCCTTAACATTTATGTTTGAGGCTGGATTAACTTTATTTAGTAAAATATAATATCTTTAAAGACAATGGAAATATATAGATTTAGTTTGTTTTATTGGGTGTAGGTCAGTGTTTCTCAAACTTTTTCAGACCGCGGACCACTTAGCCAATAATAAAACACTCGCGGACCACCTAACTCCCCAAATATCCTAAATAAAATAATAAGCCTGTTTACCACTCCAACAGTATATTAAAAATTACAGCATAATAATGACAACTTTGTGTGAACTTCTCTATCGCTCGTTCACACATTAATCGACAATACAAAACAACTACAGATTCTACAAGCATTTTGTTCATATGCGATTTAAACGGTAAATGCTGATAGATTTGACACATCATATGAAACGTAGACTACATTTATTATGGAGTTAATGTCCGTGCGAACAGAGCCGCAATTTACTGACAGCAAGATCGTTTGCTACTGAGAGATATGCAAAATACACCGCATTTAGTACGACAAACTTCCGCTGCGGATTTTCAAAATAAAATACAGTAAAACTATGGTTGCAGTCCCAAGTTAAATAGGAATTTAACAATAAACACAAGATAATTATTTACACTGTTACATTTACAAATAGCATTGTTTACTCACTCATACACTGCGTGTCTCTGTTGCCAACTAATGGGAGGAATGGTGCTGCTTGTGCTGAGACATCAGTGAAACAATGTCGGGATCCAAACTGGAGAGTTTGAGTCTCATATCACAGTCCACATTGATCCTGTTACGCTGCTTTGTTTTCAGACCAACAAGTGCAGAAAAACCAGCTTCACAGTTGTAGGTGGTTGGAAACGGCATCAACTGTTTCAGAGCAGCGTCAGCCAGCTCTGGGTGCTCAGGCTGGACGTGGACCCAAAAGTCTGTCAAGCTTTTCTCTCTGAAAGTCGTCCTCAGTGGCCCATCAGATGCGATGTCCACAAGGCTGTCAACCTGTCTCGGTGGGAGCTTGGAACTGACATGTTCAATGTGTGTTTTGTCCCCAAATGGATTCCTGATCCACTCAAAGCCTGCATCTAGTTCTGGGAAATATCTTCCCAGCTGAAAGTGAAGGCCTTGCAGATGTTCCTTGAAGGCTGCAACTGTGCCGCCGTCCAGCTCTTCATCTGCAGCGAGGAGAAAATCCGCCAGCGTCGGAAAACAGTCAAACTCCTGGCGATCCAGACGGACACACCACAATTCCATCTTGAGGCGTGCAGCTTTAATTTTCTCCTGCACATTGAAAACAGTAACAGCTTTCCCCTGCAGCACTAAGTTCAGAGCATTGAGAACGCTAAAGACATCGGCCAGGTATGCCAATTGTGAGAGCCACTGGAAGTCATGCAGTCTGTCATACAGTTCATCAGTATGATGCAAGAATAACATCACCTCATCGCGCAGTTCAAATAGACGGGTGAGAACTTTCCCACGCGACAGCCAGCGAACTTCAGTATGAAAAAGCAGTTGTGTGTGTTCACTTCCCATTTCTTCACACAGAGCTTTAAAAAGACGTGTGTTCAGTGCTTTGGTTTTTATTGTATTCACAATTTTCACAGACTGGTCCAGTACTGATTTGAGGCATGGTGGCATTTTCTTCACAGCCAGCTGTTCTCTGTGAATGCAACAGTGTGTTGCTGTGGCGCAAGGTGCAACTGCGCGTATGCACGCTGCCAGTCCCTTATGTTTTCCAGTCATTGCAGTCGCACCATCTGTGCAAATACCAACACATCGTGTCCAGTCGATATGATTCTGCACCATGAAATTGTTGACCGAGTCAAAAATGACTTCCCCTGTGGTGTTGGTCGGCAGGGAACGACAAAAAAGAAATTCATCCTGCACACCGCCAGCATGAATATACCTTACAAAACACAGCAGATTTGCCTCGTTCCCGATATCAGTTGACTCGTCCAGCTGCAGTGTGAAAAACTGGCTTTGGCGTAAACGTGTGATCAGCTGATTTTTCACATCTTCAGCCATGGCTGTTATTCGCCGCTAGACAGTGTCATTAGAGAGTGGGACCCTGTTAATTTCGTCACTTGCGGTCTCCCCAAACAATATGTTAGTCATAACTTTGGCAGCTGGTTTGACTAAATTCTCACCTATCGAATGAGGTTTTCCTGCTTTTGCAATTAGAAGGGATACCCTGTATGATGCCTCTGTAGCCTTCGCATTTTCCCCCGGTACAAAAAACTGTGAGGGCGCCTTCGTCATTTGTTTCTTAAATTCATCAAGTTTTCTCTCAAAAACTCCCAAATGTTTCCCAATGTAATCCTTGTGTTTACTTTCAAAATGTCGCTTGAGCTTGGCAGGTTTCATAGCCTCGTTCGCCAACGACTCGTAGCACAAAACACATTGTGGATTGGGATCCTCTTCATCTCCACTCCAAAAAAAGCCAAATTTGATGTAGTCGCTGTGATATTTTCTCTTCACTTTAGCGCTGGACTTTCTGCATTCAAGCCGAGTTTCACAGCTTTCAGCCGGGTGGTTGTTAGACAGTGAACCACTCTCCTGGAACTCAGTAACGCACACAAAAGCACTTGTTGCTGCTGAATCACCTGCATCAGGACGATGCACCTTGACTGTTGCATCCGATTTTTCATTTAATTTTCTTTTAACTGACCCTGTCTTTAGCCATCGATCCATCTTGTCAGTTGACCGGTCTTTTGTTTATTTTTTTTAGTTGACCGCTCAAATTGACCGCGCAGATCATTTATGACATAAGACGTAAAACAAACGTACGTACCTACGTACCTACGTACATACACTACATCTATGATACACTCTATACTAGTAATTTTTTTAACAGTTTGAGAAACACTTTAAACTTATAATATATATGAATTTCAAATGTGGCATTTTACCAATATACTCACGGACCACTTGGGGCCGCTCGCGGACCACCAGTGGTCCGCGGACCACTCTTTGAGAAAGACTGCTCTAGGTTTATGTTTGGTATTGTTTATAGAAGGCAGACTATAAATGAGGCTCCCAGCGTCACACAGCAGGAAGTCTGGGGAAGGTCGGAAAACGTTTTTGACCTCACAACGACACGCCTGTTGGTTTTGTTTGTGTTCATTTATTTAAATGCCGTGCAAATGTTGTAATGCGGTAGTGGGCTATACCAACTGATCAAATGAACTATTGAATAAAGCTCTTTGAATGGAACGATGGAAGGTATTTGGATTTCTTAAGTTCACCCGAGTCAGCACTCAAATTCGTCTTGTAGGATAAGTGGCCTTTGAACATTGTGTCATAATCGAAAAAAAGGGCGTACAATATTAAAGCCAAGACACATAAAGACATGTATTTCACATTATAATTCAAAATACCCCACAGCATGTATTTTGTATTCATGTTGAATATAAACGTTGACAGGGACTGTGACGATGTATTTGCTCACATACATGTACGTGGTAAACTGTAATTATAACCCCTGACTCAGACAACAGGTCAGGTCAATATTTGAGTGGTTTTAGGGAATGTACTGTAACAAAACATTGAAGAAATAACTTATATGAAAACTATAATTTGATAGACAGCTATCAAATTATAGTTTTATTCTGAACAATAAAAAACAACCACCAGAGGTTGAAGAAGGGCTCCTGAGGACCAGGTGAATGCTCCTCTGTGGTGCCTCTGAAAGGACTCACCTCTCTGGAAGGCGCAGCAGAGGGGGGGGCTGCAGTCGCTCTGACCCTGACAGATGGTCCCCTCTGCTCCGGAGGTGGCGTTCACTGTACACTGGCCCCACACACACATCTGATCTGAGCAACACTCCTCATCCTTAGTGCAGGGCTGAGTTGGCACACACAGATATGCAGATTGTAACACAAATACACGGGAAAAGTATTTCTGTACCATCATACATCTTCACTGATCCTTTTGAATATTTCCAGCAAAAGGCACCATGTGTAGCTTTTAAACATTGATGTGTTAGATTAGATGTTGTATTTCTGCTGTCTTGACCATGTTATAATGATCTAACCCTTGAACACACACACAGAGAGCCACATGTACTAACATGCATGTGAGGCTGGACTGGCTCAGGTAGACATTACACTGAAGAAACTGAAACGTTGACTTTAATTAAGTGTATTATGTTAACAGAGTTATAGGAAATCTGTTGACATAATACACTTAATTGAAATCAACGGTTCACTTTTTTCAGTGTTTTACATCTTTACATGACAAATATTTGTTTGCTGCTATGTAAATGCAATACGTGTTGTATAGAACCGTTAGCTCAACAAATAAACAACACGTTTGAGTGCTCACCATATCTGTGGGGATGCAGGGGAGGCACTTGGAGCTCTGGATCCCATACAGGCAGTATCTCAGGGCCCCACAGTCCTCATCCACCATGCACTCCTGAGACAGAGAACAGGAGTAAACCAGGTCATCTATAACAGAGCACAGAATTAAAGTGGATCAACTGAAGGTATTAATGTTGTCGTCCTTAAACTCTTAATCTATAAGAAAAGTCCATTTAATTACTGTTATATTACACACTACAAAGGAATGCGTAATCAAATACATTTTAAGTGTACATGTACATTTGTCGGTATAACAGTAGCAGTTGTCCGAGGAGGATGTGGTTGCCAGCTGTCCATCACCATGGAAACTGTCTAATGGACATATCTATATTATTATCTGAATCTTTCACATTGCTTTCTTCTCTACACTTGATATCTTTGTGCATAGAACATTTGTTTTTAAAATGTTAATGTTTATGTCAAAGACACACACACACACACACACACACACACACACACACACACACACACACACACACACACACACACACACACACACACACAACACACACACACACACACACACACACACACACACATACACACACACACACACACACACACACACACACACACACACACACACACACACACACACACACACACACACTTGAAGCTGGAAATATTGACCACACAACACCCTGTAATTTTCTTAATGAATGGCAGATGACTACAGCTGTTATGTGTCATAGGCTTTCAATACAAATATTTTCAACAAATGACTTTGCAGAAAAGAAGAAGCACAGTAACATTGTGTACAATAAACCCTGTTTACGACTCTCTAGTTACATTACAGCCGACCAAGCTAAGCCCCCAGTGGGCTGTAAAATCACTTATAAAGATTATAAAGTTTTAATTATGATTTATTTGTTTTTTGGATGCAATTGTGCCTTTGAAAGTGTCATCATGGTTTGCTTAAATAGGGCGGACCACTTCATCAACAATTTCATAAATCAGACAAAAATAAGTAAAAAGATAACAGTTGCGTAAAATCAAGAGATAACAAGGCCTGTAATGATTCGATGCTGTGTCAGGATTATGAGACAAGTCATATCTAACTGGAAGTTAATTCACTTATGTAAAAACTAAACACATTGCTATATATTTCCATTTTCAGGCACTTTTAAAACTTGTATGGACGTCTGTTTAAAGCTGTCACAGCTTAAGGTGACATTACAAAGTAGGAACATTGAAGTGATACAGTAGTCACGCTGATAACGAACAATACTACTAACTACACACAGCCATCTCAAAACATCCACAGTTCAGCTCTCTTCATCCTAAATATACAGACAACTGGGTGTTTTCTGTAAAGTTCTGAGTCAGCCAATGCTACTGTGACTCTCCCTTGAGTAACATAAGTGAGACTCCATGTTGAGGATGGAATGTCTTCACAGTTAGTCATTCAGAGGTGCAGACCTTCTCCTTCCTGGCTCGCAGGCTGGCTGGCTTCCCTGACTTTTTTTCCTGCAGCAGGGTCTATTAACATAACCACTTTCTGTACCGCTGCCAGGAAAGCAACAGATCAAAACCACCGTGGTAAAGGAAAATGGCAAAACAGGCTGAACGCAGTAATAATGACTTCAGCCCAGGCTGGCCACTGTGGAAGTACATGCTGCATGAGCTCATTCGACATAAAACAAGCTGAGACAGAACAGCCACAGTCCGTCTCTTCTTACACACATTATGCATACTTACCAAACTGAAGGGAATACATTTCGATAAGTCCTTGAAGTTAATATTCAGCTAGAATGAATGCTGTTAAAATACAATAAAGACTCACATGTCTCTGCATTTACTATTGCCGCTATAAGAAACTGATTTGATCTGAAACTGGCGCGGCTGGATGTTTGTTTCTGCCTATTCCAAACACACTGGGGAAGCAGACCCAACACTTTGAGCTCAAAAAACCAACTCACAGCTGTTCTAAGTATTCTATAGTTATACATTATATCAGCTTTACAAGGAATTAACCCAGAATGCATCAGGCCAACAGTTGTCTAATTCCTCACACAGACCAGACTCAGACTCACGTGATCCCCTGAGTTCCAAGGGCCAGACATCTCCATGTGGATTTGTGAAAGATGAATGTCTCCTGTTTCATTATTAGCCTGCTGTACAGCACAATGTGACAAGTGTATCAGAGCTCAAACACAATAGCAGTTATATCTTTCAGGTTTATTCATGCAAAAAAAGGGGAAAGTATTTATGTTTCAGCACATTCCTAAACCCATAAATGTGGTTGTGACTCTGTGAACAAGGCTTGCTTTTCCATCATCTGATAATAACACATGTTATCATGTTTCAAGGGGGAGCATACGTTGTCAGCTCTATCCAGGACCTGAAGCAGTCGGTCTTCATCCTGTGTCATCTTCCTCGTCTCATCGTGGGGGTTAGTATGCAGATCCAGGAAGGTTGAAGATGATTTAGCACTCTCAGAAGTTATCTGTCGGGTGGAATGTTCAAAAATCTCTTAAAAAATAAACCCAGAGCATCTCCATGAGGATCAGATTTCAATAGGGAGAGGGGAATAAGAATCCTGCAGCTGGCTGTAACTGTGGAGAGTTTGTAGTATTCAGACATACTGTATGTATGTCCTGGACACTATGGTGTAATGTAGTGAAGTACATTTACTCAAGTATACTTAAGTGAGATTTGGGGCTACTTGTACTTTCCTTTAGTAATGCAATGTTATGCTACTTTATACTTCTACTACAATTTTGACTTCCAAAAAGTACAATTTTGGAAGCCAATATTGTACTTTTTGCTCCACTACATTTATCTGACAAAATAAGTTACTTTACATATTCAGATTATAGGCTAATACAAGATATAGATAAACTAATACATAAACTATGCAGTAGCAGTTTGTAAAGTAATACAAATGAGCTGTACCGTTAACAGTTGTGATGAACACATTAATGCATGCATAATAATAATCCAGTAATTTTATATGATTTTAAAGGGAAATGGAAACACTTTTCAAACTGCTTTCCATGCGACAATATTCCCATTAGGAAATGTATTTATCTAGTCTATTTCCAATGTAAACGATCGAGATACGCAAATTTATTTTTTGAAATACGTGCCTAATGACCATGGGCGCTTCCATTGCTCCGGGACTTTCCCAGTGACGTCCCTGAGTGGGTACGGCTTCCTGGGCCAAAGCTCAATAACAAACAACATGGCGTGCAATGCACCAGTAGTTTACATTACAAGAAAACGGTCGTCGTCAGGAGTTTATTGTATTGCCCCAGGCTGCACAAATGGATTTTATACGAAGAAGGAAGAAGTACATTTCCATAGGCTGCCACTAACGGATGAGAAGCTGCTCAAAGCATGGGTTATTTCCATGAAACGGTCCGATCCGCCGCTGAATCAGTACGCACGTGTGTGCAGCGAACACTTTAAAAATGACGATTATGTCCACAAAATGAGGTTTGATGAGTCTGGATGCCTGGTTCAATACAAAACATCGGATTTGAAGCCAGGATCTGTTCCCACAATATTCAATTTCTCAACGTATGCAGTCGGGAACACCGACCGTCCCAGCACGTCGGCCGCGCAAGACAATGACAGTGTCAACAAACGTGAAGTTCGAGCCACCAAACGAGTTGCTTCAGCTGCCGAGAGAGAAGTAAATATTGCAGCACTACCAGATTACTAGCTCACACATGTATTTACTGACACAGTGTGACCTTATTAATTAACGCAATCGCGTCCAAACTAAATGGTAGCTATTATTATGACGTACAATGGAGAATTGGGGGTGTTCTATAGCTCAACTAATTAAACTGGCATACACACGCTCATCTGTCGAAAACAGCCCTAAAAAGGCTAGTATTGCTGGACTAGGTGTTCAATGGATGGTATTGCCAAGATGTATGAGGTGTTGGAAAATAATACAAAATATATGTCAACTGACCACTGAGACCGAGTCGGTACTGGAACTGGTGGTATCCCACTCGGCGAGTTCAGAACCGTCGATACTTTCGGCGGATTCCGGATCGTATGCCACTCGAGTATTCGACCGAATCGGTTCATAAGCATAGGCCATGGGATGCCTGGTAACTGTAGATGCTTCCACATCAATCTCATCTCCCGACGAATAGTCAAATTCATCGTTCAAAACGTCGATCTCATTGCAAAATTCCTCCATCGCTGCCATATCTGCTACGTTGTGTTGACTTCCGGTATGGATACCCGGAGCGAAGACCCACCCAGTGACGTCACCATTTGGGACTCCCCTAATGGCGGCGGCCTGGTCCCGGAATTCCCCACCCGGCCGGCGGATAATTAATTTTCTTTTGGCGAGTAATATCATATACAATAAATATTACGATCAATATCCATTGTAAAATGAATAAACTACCGGAATATTATAGCTGTAATTGGTGTTTCCTTTCCCCTTTAAAATGGGAGCACATTTTGATGCATATTTTAGTATGCATAAAAAAAGGTCCCCTATTATACTGTTTCTCATCAATATATCACAGGTCTCAGATATATACAGAACCTGTCTCTGATTGGCTGAAACACCAAACAGATCATTGCAGCATTACCCATAATCCCCTCTGTTTCAGCCCTGTTTCCAAAGTGCTGATTCTCTGTCTGTTACTTTAGATGAAAATAAGGAGCCCCTCCCCACGCCCCTCTGAGCAACACACTCTCACTCCCTAAGCGTCCAGGAGCGACGTTTGGTCAGTGTCCGTGGCGTCCAGTTGTGACGCTCCTAGGCTCCTTCAGCTTCATAAAGGGACGCAAATAGCTTTCAACTGATTGCAATGTATTCCCATCTGCGGCGGGATTTGACGCTCATGGAAGCACGGCATTCGTTTGTGTCGGCTGCCCTTAAAGGCAATGTGAGCGTCCATTCCCATTGGATAACGGAGAATTGTACACCCGGAAGTAAGTATTCCTCTTACTGTCGATTGATTTTACAGTGATATCTGCACTACTCATCGACTAAAAAACACCAGATTATCCTTGTTAATTACACAACATTGATTGGTTTAAATTGTGTGCAATGCTTTTGTATTTTTCCCCTTCGATTCGGAGAAACAAATGTTTTTTCTGAGTAAAGGATGGCAGAAGACACTACACTACCCAGAATCCCCAGCTATCGTTTGGACTACACCATGTGCTCTGTTTGACAAACCCCGTGATAGTCCTCAAGCTCTGTGATTGGAGAGTGTGCTCCGAGGGTTACGCCGAGCCTCGAACAGCACTTGAAATGGGATGGAACCCAGGCAGACTGTCCAAAACTGGATTTGAACGGGTCCACCGCGTCCCCCCCTCCCCCACCCCATCCCCAGAACTACACATGCTGGCTATTCTGTTTCGCAACATGTTCTCTATCTATGGCACGTCTCTACTGGGAGTTGTAGTTTTAAAAGACGTTTTCGTATTTCCCATAATAAGAAGTTGCCAGTATTAAACTGTGTACATCCCTGGAGGTTTAGGGGATAGGAAACACTCAAATTTAAAACATATAATTAATAAATGGGTGAAAATTGCTTGTGCCCATAATGGGCAGCATTAATATATATATATACACACATGCCAGCTAAGGTCAGAAGAGCTTTATTTAACAACTGGTTTTATGTTTGTGACCCCTGTTGTTAATTGATAACATTACATTACATTAATTGATAAGCCTGAAACATGCACTTGTCAAGGTTCAGAGGCACATTTTGCAAATATGGCAGTAGCCATCGATCAGCTTAAGATAAGATATACTTTATTGATCCCAAGTTGGAACATTTGCGTTACATCAGCATGTGTAACAGTTGTAAATATGCAGTGGTGTTTATTTGTAAATCATTTAGTATAATCACACAAATTCTGTGTTTTATATTTAACAATTCTGTGTTCTTTATTTATTGATTGTTCAATACCTGACAAGGTCGGAGATGAAATATCTACATACATCTTATAAGAGTATAATACATTATGTATAATATCAGTTCAAATAAGTGCTTCAACATAGTTAACATTGCTGGAGGTATGCACAAATATTGATAGATGTCTTGTAATGCACTATTGAGGAACCTGCGACCCAAGTTTTTCATTCAATGCAGAACTACACCATAGTTGTGTAGGCCTATATGATATGTCAATAAACCTTAGAAAATCTTGAAAGGGATGTGAAAAATAGTCATTATATACAGTCTTTAATTAACTATTAGTAGAGAATAACGAGTAATGAATATACTTTATAGGGATCCTATTAATATCTAATAATAAAAATAATGAAATTCAATAACATGCTTTAACCACTAGGTGTCCCTTTATATCAGCTGTGCACCTTTATGGTGTAAATACAGCCTATCTACCAATTGGATCAAATATAAAAGTCAGCCGAATTAGTGTTGATACTGCAAGGAGACGTATTGTGTGAAAAGAAATGTAAGATGTTGTTTAATGGCTGATATATTTATGATCCACGTCACGTTTTCAGTTCCTCATGTTTGTCTAGAAGTCTTCTCATCAGGGCTCTATAAATACAGAACTACGGCAGATATGTAATATTTAATGCAGCCGAACCGTTTATTACAATGCCGTTATGTGATGACTTCTAAAGAGAAAAGCAAGCACACTCGGAATAAAGTATTATTTTATTTTAAAAAAAGTTTTCGGTCTGTTTCCGGTATTTGTTAATGACGATGTGCTGTGAGATGTGAGACTGGAATTGCACAGGGGAAAATAATGTAGGCTATCTTTAGATGCGGATTTTGTTAAACTAATATGTTTGCGCTGTGAACCAACACTATACATTGACGGGGAAGGGGGTAGCAATAAAGATAACACCATTAAGTTACACAACATAACAGAAATAATATCGATAGCAGCGTCCCTAGCAACCACCTTGGTAACAATGAAAACGTCGCGATTTCCTGAAGTAATCTTCGTAATAACTAACAAACTAAAGATCATGGACATCCACTGCACACATAATCTGAAATAACAACTCATATTTCTCGCATCAAATGACATCAAAACGCATTTTAATGGCCAAACTAACTTTAAAATTGGCATTTTCCACCGAGAATAAAACGAAGTTCGGCCATGTTTTCTTTTTCTGCAGGGAGAAATTTGAAGATCACGTGACATAGACGCCAGCCATTGGAATAAATAGTGAAAAAAACGGGGTTTGTCAAACAGAGCACATGGTGTAGTCCAAACGATAGCTGGGGATTCTGGGTAGTGTAGTGTCTTCTGCCATCCTTTACTCAGAAAAAAATATTTGTTTCTCCGAATCGAAGGGGAAAAATACAAAAGCATTGCACACAATTTAAACCAATCAATGTTGTGTAATTAACAAGGATAATCTGGTGTTTTTTAGTCGATGAGTAGTGCAGATATCACTGTAAAATCAATCGACAGTAAGGGGAATACTTACTTCCGGGTGTACAATTCTCCGTTATCCAATGGGAATGGACGCTCACATTGCCTTTAAGGGCAGCCGACACAAACGAATGCCGTGCTTCCATGAGCGTCAAATCCCGCCGCAGATGGGAATACATTGCAATCAGTTGAAAGCTATTTGCGTCCCTTTATGAAGCTGAAGGAGCCTAGGAGCGTCACAACTGCACGCCACGGACACTGACCAAACGTCGCTCCTGGACGCTTAGGGAGTGAGAGTGTGTTGCTCTGAGAGAGATTTGGTTACAAAGAACTCATTGGTGCTCTAGGAGGAGATTCAGGCCCCGGCCCCACGAGGACCCATACGACTAAACGCATAGGATTAATGCAAACGCAATCGCAAAAAAGCTTCCGTCCACACGCAATATTCACCGGATAGTAGCATGGATAGTAGGCTTGTTTGAGACAAGCGAGACCTGCACAGTTGCGATCAACGTCTTGCTAGTGCGTTGCATGATGGTTAGTCATTTTGTCCGACTTGCTCTGGAGGCTCGCCTACATGAGACGTTGAAATCTCGCGGGACAAAGACGCCCGCAGCCTTGAGAGCGAGGCGCGGCGAGGCGGCGCCCTCTCCACGGGCTGCGGAAGCGAAATGCTTGATGGGAAACGACTCGCTGGTATCTCGAGCTGAGCGCTCATTGGTGGTTTTTACCCCGTGCTGCTGATGAAACTCTCCAATTGGCTCGGCAAAAGTTTGTTGTTGTTTTGTGTCAGTTTTATGTCGCCACTTCCATTCACATTTTGCATCATTGTTCCACAATATTTATCATCATGAAATTAATATCCATATATTTTATACTATACTTGCACTGCTTACCGTTTTCATACTTTATATATCTTAGCATATTCATACACACTACTGCTCACAGGCTGCTGTGTATATCTAGTGTATTCATACCCCTCACTGTTTATTCATCATTCAATTCATTCTATATTGTATTCTGTAGATTGTGTACATTACTTTTCACTTTACTGCTTGTTGCACTCCTGGTTGGAAGCTAAACTGCATTTCGTTGTCTCAGTACCTGTAATATGTGCAATAACAATAATGTTGAATCTAATCTTGAGCAGGAACAAATTTATTTACTTAGTACATATCTGACATTAACGATTAAACACGTGTGCATTCTTTATAAATGCAAACCGAGTCAAGCCGACTCCGGAGGTGGCGGTATGCACCTTAAAGTTGTTGGCAATCCGCCAAAAAACCGAGAGAAGAAGAAGACGAAGACGAAGCCGACTCCGAGCTGTCCGACTTCAGGCCAGCTTTTGAGACCTCCCCCGGCTGCGATCGGCTACTCTTGTCTACTTTCGAGGCGAGCCGCAACGCGTCTCAAACAAGCCTAGTGTCTGTCTCATGCAGCAGCTGATCCAGTAATGAGCGACCCGGCCGACAGTAAAAATAAACATATTTATATCTAGTTTAGGTAGTTTGAGAGGTAATTAAAATAGCTAAGGGTGATGATCTGACTTGAAGTGTGTGTTTTACTCCGTTCACCGCCGCATCACAGCGGGAGGAGCTGCAGGTGAGCAGCGCTGCGTGTCTCCGTCCTGTCAGATTAGACTTCACTCGCGTTTAGGTCCATATCGAGAGAAAGATACATAATCTGAATTCAGTGTGCAGTTTACTTTGACGCGGGGGTGAGCAGCAGAGGTGAGGAGGCGGGGCTGCCTCATCATTATCAGAAAATGATCGTATAGGGCGTACACACGGAGCCGTTTGACCCCCAGAGCGTTGCGTATGCCGTTCTATCCACCTTGGGACCCGTTATCGTTACCGCAGTAGTTTAGTGCCGTATCCTGTCGTCCTAGTGTGGCCGAATGGTCTATATGACACAGAACGGTAATGGAGACGACCGTTATCGTCCTCGTGTGGTCGGGGCCTCAGGTGATAAGGGGGGGAGGGGGGGGGGGGTTACCTTGGTTGTTGATTGGCTAATGGTTACACAAGACAAAACATCGTTATGACATCATCAAGTGGCCAAAATCTGATCAGCTCATTTTCAGACAGGTTTTTATAGAAATGGATCAAAAAGAGAGAGAATCTTTGTTCCTGAAACTTTCAGTCTCTTTACACAGAGGGGGGGACACATGTATAAAAGACATGAACAAGTGGATTTTGCATAATAGGTCCCCTTTAAGTGTGATTTTGTATGTAGGATTTGACTTGTAACAGAGTATTTTTATACTGTAGCATTTCTACTTTTACTTAAAGAGTGCTTCTGTCCCCTCTGTCAGACAATACTTTAATAGCAACACACTTCTTAGATTGTTGAAATCTAAATCCTGGGAAGAAGACAAACCTCACTGTATCTAAGTGTCAGCTGAACAAAAACAAAGTGAGTATTTGTTGTCTATTAACTTTATTTTGACCGGACAAAATACATTATGAATAACATGAGGGCTATTATAGGCCATTCAGACACAGTGTGGGTCAGACATAGAGCATGCACGGAAACTATGTGTAGTGTCTGCTGGTCTAATCAACATTAAGAGGAGCACCACGAGATGTCCCCGACACAGATCATCTCCACTGCTATTCATTATAAATATGTACTGTATAAGCAAGTTATAAGAACTCTGCTTTGTTATAAATGTATAAAACATGCCGCAGACCTGATCCACAGCCTCCTCCAGGATGTGCTGTGTGTCCTCCATCAGCTCCTCCACCTCCCGGAACATGTCGTTCAGGCTGGCCGGGCCACGCTGCGGGGCTCCCGGCAGGATGTCAGCCCCGCTCCGGACCCACAGGCTCAGGGACAGAGAGACCAGCAGCAGCAGCCTGATCCCGGACATCTCTCCTGTCTGTGTGCCGTTCCACCGAGCAAAGAGCAGTGACGCACTGAGGGCGCACAGCTGCGGACGTTTTATTTGGAAACTCTGAGGCGTCATGGTGGGCTTGTGAACTTGGAAGAATCCGGTTTAATGGCGTGGAAAAGTTTCAAATTGCAGTACATATACCAACGCATGTCAACATCAAACGGCTTTTGCCTTCAGATTAGTGCACTGGAAACAAATCAAAGCTGGCAGGGGTTAAACCAGATGTGAGATCTGTGTGTGGAACATCACACCGGATTCAACAGGAAGAGACACGAGTAAACAACCTCTTCACTGTATTGCATCACACACATAGGCCTACAATGTATTACAATTATACTTTTGAGGTGAAGTACATCAAGTTTGTGATTCTGAACAACACATCTGATAGCAGAAATGTTTTTTGAGGCTATTTTATACACAATCCCACCATTTGTGAAGCTACGGTTCATCTCTAATCACCAATTCTCTATGTTAAATTGACATTACAAAACGGGGGTTGTCATGTTAGTCTAAGTTTAATATATTTATTTAATGCATAACACGGCTATTAAGACATGTTTTCTAGATGTATTTCAGTTTTTCATCTATTTCACTATGTCCAATGCAACAATTCAATTTCAATGTAAGCAAAGGTAAAATCATTAAAAAAAATTGTTTTATTTTCATATAATGAGTTTTAATAAGGTAAGTTTTACTCATCTTCCGTGAATTGATCATGTCATGTTCAAAATAATTTCTTATATATAAAATAATAGGAGTTTGTGTCAGTTTCCCTGTCCGGGTCTCCGCCCCTCCTGTGACATCACAGACGCTGTTCTCTTCCTGTCTCCAGTGGCGGGAAAGTGAGGCGAGTTTGCCTACTTGTTCTATAAGCTTAACATGTCACAGGCATAGAATATTCTGGAAGCGATTAGAAAATGATCTTTTTTAAAACCTGTAAGTTTGCCTACTAAATTGTCTTCAACAACCAGACCAGCCAGCTAGTCACAATTTGTTACGACTGGGGCACCCACAAAAATGATAGGACCCAAATGCACGACTCCAGACAAAAGATGATTCAAAAAAAGGATTTGCTTGTGGTGATAAAGAAGGTAACACAAACTCTCCAAATGACTTCACAAAAAACTTAACTTAGATTTACCGTAGCACAGAACACAACTGGCTGACAGACAACACAAGGGTCGAAACGATCTGGCACTTGGCACAGAGAAAACACAGAATAAATACACACACAAGGGACTCTACAGGTGCAAACAATAAGGGCGGGGCAGGTAATCAGGTCAGTGAACACACTGACAGGGTAGGAGTCAAACTACCTGAAATGAGAGAAGAGATTAACAAAGTAAAACAGGAAATGACAGACAATAAAAAAGGGTTAGCAGACGCGGACTTGACAATATTAACTAAACAGAGAAATAATACTAACAAATCTGACAAGACACAACACAATTTCTCTAATAGGCCTATGCTTACTGAAGGTCAAAATGTCCACCCTATCGGCCACTTAGGGTGGCATATACCGTTCATTTATCGATAACAACTATTATTGCAATTTATAGAATTAAAATATTTGAATTTATTATAAAAACATCCGCTATTCTGCCTAAAGTAATGTATTCTTTGCCTTCAGAAAAAAGAAAGTGAGGGATGGAGGAAATAGATATTTTTAAATGCTCTTACATTAACGCAAAAATCATTACCAAATGTTATTCAACAGCATTTCAAACTGTAAACAATGTATCAGAATGCTGGTAAACATGAAAAACTGCAGTAAATATACAAAGAATAGACACTGAACATGTATTTTTTGGTATTTTTGAGAGGAGAAGATCATTTATTGTTAAATAAATCAAAACCGAGACCAATTTTAAAGAACATCATAACATCAACAAGAATACTCGTCGGTGTGTATTAAAGCACCCAGATATTGTTCTAAACTGTATTAAAGTAAACAGGTATTATCTTGAACTGTATTGAAGTGAACATGTATTATTTGGGACTGTTTAAAGTAATCCTATATATCTAAACCTTCTTACTTACACTCCATGACCCAGAGACCCTGACACACACACATACACCTCCTGTCTCCATGCAGCACACACACACATAAACTCCTTAACCCAGATATCAGCATGCACACACACATAGGCCTCTGCTTACCAGCATGCACACACACACACACACACACACACACACATACACTTTCCCTCACTAACACACACACATGTTCTTTTTTTCAAGGTTCCTTGCTGGGAATAATCCCAAGCACCAATATATCTGTGTACAATGTTTGATTGTTTTAAAAGAATAGTTTGTGTGAAACCTTCCCTGGGAAATTAAAGGAGTTGGGTCTGGTGGAAGATAAGAAGTGGATCTCCACCCCAAATATGTCCATATATACTGTTGTTTCTTCATGCAAAATGCCCCCTGTTTCTGACTGGCTGGTCCCGATATCTGTATCGCACGGCAGTAGAGCGGGGAGCCCGGAGTGCTCTGTTACAGGGCACTCTGTATTTCGTATTGTGTTTTTTACTGTATTAAAATCAGATTATTGTTATAACTTGTATGCCGGTGTTTTTAACTCCTTTTATTAAATCTGACCAGGCTCATCTAAAGGACGGCGCGGAGCAGAGGTGGGCTTTAAGCCACCACTATTGTGTCTGCTCCTACAGTATGTGGATTTGTGTGTTACTGTGTGTCTGCCAGGTGTGGTTCACGTTGGGGGGGGGGGGGGGGGGGGGCAAACATTCCCTCCCGGACCCTGCATCCCACAGACTTTGTAAAGCCTCATTGTTTGACCGACATACTCCTGCCAGAATCAACTGACCTACAGTATGTAGGCTTGGAGTTCTACATGGACAGGTAAAAGCCCTCCACGTGTCCCCGAAAACACGCCTCGCCTCCAGGTGTCTCATCTCTAGTATAATCTTCTGAATTAACTGAGGTGGAAGCTGGACTTGAGGTCATCCACTCGTGATTGTTGCATATCGTGTTTGCCCTGGCGTCATCCTAACATAATGTTCCACCCTTGCTCTTCCTCCTCTGTCCTGGGAGGAGGAATTCAAGAGCAAGTTGCCATCCTTGGACTGCAATCTCACCTCAGGTGCCTGGTCTTCAGGTGCCTCTTCCTCAGGGGCCTCTTCCTCAAAATCAGGATCGATCTTCTCTTCCATCTCTGAGACATCTTCCTCTATTTCGGATTCCACACCAATCCCCTCTTCATCTGGCTCAAACATTTGGTATAGAACCTCTCTGACAGATAACAGTCTAATCGGTCGCTCATTGTGCTCATGGAGTAAAATGAGAGCAAGGCAAACATGTAATGAGAAATAGGGGTTTTTGTGAGAGGATATGATACATTGTTTAGTCTGCCAGGTGTGGGCACATGAGGGTGGGAAATGCATCAAATCAGTGTGTGTGTGTGTGTGTGTGTGTGTGTGTGTGTGTGTGTGTGTGTGTGTGTGTGTGTGCGTGTGTGTGTGTGTGTGTCTGCGTGTGTGCATGTGTGTATCAGGGTTTCCGTTAGCCGGTAATTACCGGTTTTTAGCTGGTAACATTTATTAAAAACCGGTAAATTCAAAACCTGCCGGTCAAAATGTCTGGTAATAATTAGAGATGTTCTGATCGATCGGCTGCCGGTCGTTATCGGCCGATATTCACTCTTAATAGTTTGATCGGTGCTCTCTATAAAGGCCGATCAGGAGAGCTGGATCTGATCGATATGGACATAAACGCGAGTGAAGTGTAACCGGACGAGAGAGAGATCAGATCAGCTGCTGAGTCTGATGGAGACACGCAGCTCTGTATGATCACCTGAAGCCCTGCCCACTGTTTAGCGAGCTGCATGAGAAACTGACGGGCTGTCAGGAGAGAGATGAATCTGAATTTTTCGACGTTACGATTATAAACTGAAGCAATATAATAATGAGCCCCATTAACTGAGTTTTAAACATCAGCATATCCGGTCATAGTCCAGTAATGACCTGCTAACGGAAACTCTTATTGTTATTATTATTATTGAAACATGACCGGTAAGTTTCAAATTTGTCCGGTAAAATAAATTCTGTCCGGACATTTGACCGCTAAGAAAAAATCCTAGCGGAAACCCTGGTGTGTGTGTGTGTGTGTGTGTGTGTGTGTGTGTGTGTGTGTGTGTGGTGTGTGTGTGTGTGTGTGTGTGAGTGTGTGTGTGTGTGTGTGTGTGTGTGTGTGTGTGCGTGCGTGCGTGCGTGCGTGCGTGCGTGCGTGCGTGCGTGCGTGCGTGCGTGCGTGCGTGCGTGCGTGCGTGCGTGCGTGCGTGCGTGCGTGCGTGCGTGCGTGCGTGCGTGCGTGCGTGTGCTATTTAATGGATGGTTACCCATTCATTTCTTATGGCGGTCATCAGACCGGGAACATCATAGGTGTTACAAAGTTGACTTAACCACCCAAAATTCAATGATAGTGGTGATCAGCAATTGTATATGTTCACATGTCTACTGTTGAGGATATCATAGCCTTGATGCAATCAAATGAAAGTAGTAAATCGGTCAGTTATATCTCTCACAGGCTCCGCCCTCTACTGGACTCTATGGGTACTACCCTCTATGCAAGCATTCTCCTACTGAGACTTCTATAGACGTAGCCGGCCCCGGGGCAGGCCTACCTGAATGCGCGCGCATCTCATCGTATAAAAGGAGGCCTCGCCTCCTGACTATCGTCCCTTTCTCTTCAGTGAAATGGCAACATCTGAAGCAGAGATAAGACGTTTGAAAGAAGAAGAAAGAGTTATCATACCTCCAGGAGACCAGGGCCTGTCCTTCGTGCCCTGGCTTAAATAGCGGGCGCCGATCCCCACCACCTCTACTTCGAGTGTTTGGGGGACCAGGATATGGCCGAGGCGGTGCCATTCACGTTCGCCATTCCTTCCGGGTCCGGCGTCCATGGAAGTCCACCGCCCAGGGCTGTACTCTCTCTGGCTGATGATCATGGCGGCGGGTGTGTGGGCTACTCGTGCTAGAGATACCCCCGCCTCACCAGGTCAGAGCGATTATTGGGCCGCAAGGCCGAATAAGTAGCTTGGTCCACGGGCCTTACCCAGGCCCGGTTCCCCCAGGGACCGGTGCTCGGTGGCTTCACATGATATAGGGTCGACCCTACTTCATCACAGGCCGCCGCCACTGCCCGCCCTGTGATGTCCCTGGGATATCACGCCGCATGGCACTTTCCAAAGAGGACCGTGTTGATCTCCTGGGAGCCTCCGTCTTTACGGAAGGGCTCTTTGGATCGATCTCCTTGCTCACCGGATAAGGAGTAATCGCAGTGTGGCTGCTTCTTGCCCATCCCCAGAGGAAGAAACACTGTCCTACACTCCCCGCCCCCTGCTGTAACCCCAGTATAGGGCGCCAGCAGGTGGGCGTGTGCACGTGAGTGGAATAAACCGAGTGCTGTCAAAGCACTGTGTGGGTTCAAGAGACGCCATTGCCGGCGTGCTGTTGTCAGAAAACACACCTTGCCTGGTATAATAGCTCCGATTAATGCATTTCACAGTTGAATGGGAAATACAGCGTTAATACGTAAAAAGAGTGGCCGCGGTGCATTCAGGGACCTCCGCCTGAGAACGGTGGTTTACGTTTGTAAACTCTAGTTCGAGAGTGATGTGTGTGTGTGTGTGTGTGTGGGTAAAATGCATTCAGTAGAAACGATTGCATTTATCCCAGAGTAAGAGTCAACTCTCTCCACAATTCCACTTTTCCCCATAATGTCCGTTTCAAAGAGACGGCATTGTAGTGCGTGGCCCCCCTCCCCCGAGGGCGGGCCGCGGTGCGTTCAAAGACCTCAGTAGAGAGAAGAGTCACCGCAGCACGCGCTCATCCTCCACAGGCTTTCCTGCAGACGAGGGAGCGCGGCGCGACGGTGAGACGAAGGGAGAGGTGCCGGCACGGAGATCCCGTGCCCGCGGCGCTATCCACCACTTCGGCCCACCTCGTGGAACCGGCGTGCCGGCACTCACGGGGACGGGCTGCCCGTCTTTACGGATCTGACTGGCGAGGGAGAAGATCTCTCCGCCCGGGACGAGAGTGATAATCCCGCCTCCTCCCTGTATAATGCACAGATCACTACGTTTTCTAATAAGAATGAGGTTGATCTGTATCCAAATCTAAGTGTCCTTTGTTTCCACAAAGGCTACACTTACACATAATGTTAACCGTACAAATTCCCCATTTGCTGCCCCAGCTGTAGCTCCTGTAAAGGAGGTGGCGAGTGGGCATGCGCAGATGAGAGGGATGAACCGCAGGGAGTGCTATCTAAAGGAGAGCGCTATGCGGTTACAGGGGCATTATGGCCGGCGTATTACTGTCAGAGAACACACTACGCCTAGAGCAAAGACTCCAATTAATGCAGTTTGCCGTAGTGGTTGTCAGTACCCGATCTGCAGCTCTGCCTGATCTGCTCACATTGTGGTCCCGCTGGGGTTATTGCATATGCACCGCCTGCAGAGGTGGTTCTCCAGCCTGCGTTTGGATCCCAAGAGGCACACTCGGCGGCTGGTGACCATCCCCCCCTCAGTGGAGGGCAACCTCTGGTTTTGGGAGTCCCCGGATCACCTCCGGAGGGGGTCTCCACTGGGACGGATGACCTCCTACATCACAGTGTTCACAGACGCATCCAACGGATGGGGAGGGACCTGCCTGAAGAGGGCTATAGGTGGGCCCTGGTCTCTAACAGAGTCTCGACACAGCAACCTCCTAGAGCTACAGGTGGTAGTGTTAGTCCTCCAGCATTTCATGCCCCTAATTCAAGTGAGACATGTATTGGTCAGGAGCGACAACAGCACCACAGTGGCTTATATCAACAGACAGGGCGAAGTCTGCTCCGCCGCCTTGTTGGCCACAGCGGAGTAGCTGTGGTTATGGGCTTCAGAAGTGGTGTTATCTCTGAGAGCCCTCCATATCCCGGGACTGGAGAACAGGGGGGCCGACCTCATGTTGAGGGGCGGCCCCCCTGCCAGGCGAATGGACGCTTCACCCAGAGGTGGTGAAGCAGATCTGGGCCCAGTTCGGGAGAGCGGAAGTGGACCTGTTCGCCAGCCGGCGCAACAACCACTGTGCCCTGTGGTTCTCCATGGCCCTGAGAGACGAACCGCCCTTGGGGGTGGACGCGTTTGCACACGAGCCATGGCCAAGGAAGCTGCTATACGCCTTTCCACCGCTGCGTCTCATTCTCCCTCTCCTGGGGAGAGTGAGGCGAGAACGTCTGTCAGTCATCCTAGTGGCTCCGGACCGCATCGGGGCGCCGTGGTACTCAGAGATGACACAGATGAAGGTGGGCCAGCCCTGGGCGGTTCCCCAGTTCTGGGGGGTGATGTCTCAAGAGGCAGGTGCAATCGGGGCGTTACCCACTCTCGGCCAACCTCTCCAGGCTTGGCTCCTGAGAGGGACAGGCTGAGACAGGGTGGATTGTCTGACAGTGTTATTCAGTATATCCAGGCAGCTAGAGCTGGATCCACCACAGCCTGTTACAGGCCAAGGTGATTCCAGCGATGGTGTGAGGAGCGGAGAATAGAGCCCCTATCTTGTGAGTTATGCTCTATTTTATCCTTCTTACAGTTACTGGTGGACAGAGGGCTTGCTCATTCCACAGTGAAAGTGTATGCAGCAGCCATCTCGTCCTTCCATGAGGGATTTGGCGGCAGGTCAGCCTTTAGTCAACCACTGAGACGCGGTTTTTACAGGGGGTCAGGAGGCTGCGCCCAGTAGTGCACGCCTCCACCCCGCAGTGGCACCTGCCCCTAGTGCTTGAGGCTCTGGTCTCAGACCCATTTGAGCCTCTAGAGCTCTCCTCCATAAAAGCACTGTCGTGGAAGACAGCTTTGCTTCTTGCCTTAACGTCAGCCAAAAAAGTGTCCGAGTTAATCGCTCTGTCGGTGCACCCGAGCTGTTTACCAATTGGGGGCGACCGGAGCGGCGCAACACTCAGACCGAACCCCTCCTTTGTGCCCAAGAGCCTAAGGAGTGCGTTCAGGTCGAGGGCTATTCAGTTAGGGGTTTTTAGTCTTCCCCCCCATGGTGGAAACAGGGAAGCTACACTGCACCTCCTCTGCCCGGTGCGTGCGCTAGCATGTTATGTGGAGCGCACGGCTGCCCTTAGACGCACCGAACAGCTGTTCGTGTGCTTCGGGGGCGGAGTGATAGGGAAAGCTCTGTCCAAGAAACGCCTGGCAAGCTGGCTCTGCGAGTACATTGCACATGCCTACAGACAGGCAGGGAGAGCCTGCCCCACGGGGATTTGTGTGCACTCCACACGGGCTGTAGCTGTGTCAACAGCCTTATTCAACGGTGTGAGTGTGGAGGATATATGCACAGCGGCGTCTTGGTAAACGCCAGGCCCCTTCATAAAGTGTTATCTCTTGGACATGTCTGGCTACCCCCCTCCTGTAGCCCTCCACACTTTAGTCCACACACATTCTTCACGGGGTCAGTGTTTGAGTGGGGGGCATGGGCACTTGCACTCTCCCTGTGATCCTTAGGGACTCGGAGGGGTGGGTGCACAGTGAGCCCATACAGGGCTGGGGATTCTTCCCAGCTGCCTATGGGCGGAGGGGGGGGGGGGCCCCAGCACTGTTTTTTTAGCACACTTTCTGCGAGGTTAGCGCAACAGATTGTGCTCTGTCAGCCGCAGCCCAGACTTCTCCACGGTCATAACCGGGTTAAAGGAGAATGTGGGGCAGCAGCTGCTGACCAGAAAAGCCGGTTAGGGGCAGTAGGGTGGAATGATGTTGTTGGACGACAGTGCACGTATACATCAGGGCTCCACCCACGGTACCCATAGAGTCCAGTAGAGGGCGGAGCCTGTGAGAGATATAACGTTGGGTTACGTATTTTAACCCTTGTTATATTAGCACAGGCGGAGGCCTCTACTCAGGGCACTGTCTGTCATATATCGCTCGCTAAAGAGAGGTGTAGGATGATAGTCAGGAGGCAAGGCCTCCTTTTATACGGTGAGATGCGCCCGCATTCAGGTAGGCCCGCCCCGGGGCCGGCTACGTCTATAGAAGTCTCAGTAGGTGAATGCTTGCATAGAGGGTAGTACCCATAGAATCCAGTAGAGGGCTCCGCCTGTGCTAATTTAACAAGGGTTACAATACGTAACCCAACGATTTGACCCGAACACAACAGGAGGGCTAATCAACAGTTTTTTGCATTTCAATCATTTGTCTTTGTCCATCATGTCATGCAAATGTCAAGTTAAAATGGCCTTTTGGTGGATTTCTTTATAAACAAATATGTATATTTGTTGTTTGATTTTATTTGAAAATAAGGGTTATTGCATATTTTATAGGGAAGCAAATATTTTTGCAGTAAATTAATTACTAGCAAAACAGTTTTCTTATTACCTGAAATATAATTATTGTTGTTATTGTGGCTTGATAAAAAAGGGACAAAATATATTGATGAAAATGTAATTTGTTTTAATCACTATACAATGAAATGTATATGTGAAAGCACTCTCAATGTTTCCATGACAGGGTGGACATATTTTGCCATTGGCTCCAAGTAACATCAGGGGTTTAACCAAATAATGTCTCACTTTGTATCATCATACCGCCGTCTGTGTGTGTGTAAGTGTGTGTCTGTGTTTGGATGATCTTCTTTAGGTTTGCCGTGTGTGTTGTTGAGTACCCGGGGGGTAGTGCAAAAACAATGAAGTTATTTGGATTCAGCATTCGCTAAAAGTTCATCAAAATCACCACACCAGCGCAGCCATGTTAAACCTACAGGCCTAAACACAGAGGGGTGCACTACAAAACAGTAGTTTGTCAGCAGGTGTGATGAGCCCCATGAGCTTTCCGGGTAACAAAGGTAGCTCTCTTTTTACTTGGTCAGATCGCCATGGCAACTTCTGCTCCAGAGCAGGTTAGGTCTCAGAGCAGAGGTCGCGTTAACTGAATATTTTCCGTCAATGACAATTTTTTTCTAACAATGACGGAAAAATCTGAAAGCAGTCCGTCATTTTGACGAATTAGAACACAACTTGGAACAGCGCCAAAATGTCCACCAGCGGCCAACATTATATTACATCCTTAGTGGCCAGGTCGACTGAGGGCTATCTACTGTACTCTCTTGTAGTCTGTAACTATTATTTAGTCATTCACATCCCTGTCCAGTTGGTGGCGAGGTTGTGTATATTAAGTAGCTATTGTCTAGTCTTGTTTTTGACCACGTTGATTACCTCATTGTTTAACCGGCTTTAGCAATCGCAAAATGTCACGGCAGCTGATCGTCCGAAGCTTTTTTAATAAGCCCAGTAATTGTGATGGTGTGGATAAACAAGGTGAAAAGAGGGATTGATGCAGTGGAGGATGAAGGACAATCCAGTAAGAGTAAAACTGACAACGTTCAGCCAGCGGCAGAGGGCCAAGCAAGTGGCAAGGAGTTGAAGCGTGAGTACCGGGTTCAGTGGGAGCAAGAGTTTAAGTGGCTGAGGAGGGAAGATGGCAAAATGTTCTGCGACATCTGTAGAAAAGCTAAGATGAGTAACGGATTTGTCCGAGGGTGCACGGCGATGCAGAAATCAGCGTTCAGGCTACAGCAGGTCAATTGAGTTGTTCTTGTAAATGTTTTGTTCATATTTTTATTGTAATTGTCTCATTTAAAACAATGGCATTGTTCATATTTGCCTGTTTAGGCACAATGGTCGCGGTGTTTTTAGCGGCCTCTGCTGTGCTGTCAGTGTTGTGTCCCGTCAATTATGTTAGTTTGTTATGTATTTGTCACGTTCATGTTTGTTTTTGTTTCACTTCCTGTTTTATGTTGTAGGCTACTCCTTGTCTCATTCCAGGTGCCTTTACTTCCTTGGTTCTTGTTTCCCGCCATCGTCAGCGGCAGCCCCTGATTGTTTCCACCTGTTCCCACTTACCTCTTGTAGGCTATATATTGTCCTGTCTCCCCTTGTCTGTTGTCAGTTCGTCTTGTTCATCATGCCAAGAAGTCAGATCCAAGCAGCCACAGAGAGACCAAGTACCTTTTGTGATATCCTCCATGAGAGCGTTTTCTTTTGTGACCGTTTTGTCACTCCCTCTGTAAAGAGTGTGTCTTTGTTTTTGATCCATTCAAGTTTATTTTTCTTCAAACCTTTTCGTCTCCGGGTTGTGCAATTGAGTCCTCATATCAGTCAGTCACGGTTCCTAACAGTCAGTGCAGGAAAAAATAAATCATTCATGTTCGTGTTGACATGAAAAGTGACCACACGGTCGGTGTCTCTGTTCATCTTTTTTTTTTACATGCCCTTAAAAGTTCTGTATGAATCATTTAAAAAAAATGAATGAATGAACATTTGCTGCTCAGTACCCAAACATAAATATAAAATATGTCTCATCATTAAAACATGAAAAATAAAATGACGGGTAATAATGGATTATGACGGAAATTTTACGATCCTGTCAAAATCACGGACAACGAAAAAGTCTAACGCAACCACTGTCTCAGAGTCTAAGCTTTCTAAGATGACTAAGTCAATAGTCAATCTATAAGCAGTACAGTCTTAGTTAAGGGAGTTCTTTATAAATGTAAACTTCCGGCAGTACCGTTATTTGTTTATTATTTTCATTTAGTTTTATAATATTTATATATTACAATGATTATGCCCCCCAAAAAAAGGCTCCTATAAATCTGCTGGTGGCATACAGTAGCCTAATCAGTTTATAAATAACCTGAATATGATATGCAAACTGTTTCCTCTGCAGGCTGAACATCTCCTTCCTGCGTGTGACCATATACTTAGTCATGACTCTGAGGGTAAAGAGGCACATTTCAAATATTACCACAAATGCATACTTAAAGTGAAATAACAAATGTGTGTGTGCAATTTTTATTCTCTCACCCCCCCCCCCATATGTGTGTCTTCATAAGCATAAAGACAATATTTCTCCCAGACTAACTGAAGATGAACTTAGACAAGAGATACACATGCACTTTAATACAGACAGCAACAATATCTCATTCATTAGAAAGATGCTATAATATTCCATGTCATGTTATATTTCCAAAGGGTTCTCAAATATGCACCTTCTCTGTGTGAACAACAGAGGTCAGTGTTTCATTGTAAACATTCCATATTGTTTGTACTCATCAAGTTTGTGGACTGTGAACGGACAGGAAATGAATCCCAGGCTTTTAGAGAATGAAACTAGTTTGCATGTACTATATGACTCATTTCCCAGGTGCAGCTCGTCAGTCCATGATCACCCACAGCACTGGAACCTGCAAACAAAAGAGAGAGAGACCACGGAACGCCTAGTGGTGTGGAGGGGTTGTCATACTTTTACCTGAATAATAACGGTGTTCTCCTCCAGTGTTTCTAAATTGGTACATGCAGTTCTGAAGTGTTTTGCATAGCTACAGTCTAAACCGCCTCATTACATGATAATTACACATTTGAAAGCACTAAATGCCTTTTTTAATTATTATCTTTACAGAGTTTACACATAGATTTTTGTTTTACCTTGACAAAGTTTCCTATTTATATAAATCACATCTCTAAAGGGTTTTGGGTCATGGATGTACATAATAATTGTTATACTTTTATACATAAGCTTTCTTGATATGCAACCTTGCCAACAACCAGACCTTCATTCCATGCCATCATTCCCATAAGCACGCAGTTTAAGCATGGCAGAGGTGGGGGGGCTTCGCATAAGAGTTCACTGAAGTCCTCAATAAGCTCAAGGTCTGTGGGAGCTTACGTTCAGAGTAGATCTGTGCCTATAGAATAAATGTAATACTGAAGCCTCGTCAACTCTTATTTGTGCTGTCAGTACATGAAAAGGGACATCATCCAACCACAGTGAGAACAAGAGGAACTTAAGTTCTCCTTCGATCTAGAATTGTCACGATCTGTCTGTTTTGTTTTGTCTTGTCTTTTTCTGTCTTTGGTTTCCTGTTTTATTTTGAAAAGTCTTCACCCCCTGTCTTGCCTGTTGCTTTCTGTCTGTGTTCCCTCCTGTCTGATTACCCGATTGTGTTCACCTTGTGCCCCTGTGTTTTCTCCTCCCTCCTCACCTGTCTCTTGTTTCTTTGATTAGTCTTGTGTGTATTTAAGTTCTGGTTTTTCTGTCTGTCAGTGTTAGTTCCATGTTTGTCTTGACTGTGTTCACGGGAAGAGTTCTGTTTGTTAGTAACCTTGAAATAAAGGTATTTTCTGTTTAAAATCTGCATTTGGATCCTGCCTGCTTCACTCAACCCTGACAGAAGGAACTAACCAAAGATGGGCCCAGCAGATCCATTTGAGGTGGAGTTACTTAGTTTGACCTTTTCTTTGGCTTGCTGCTATGGTAGGTGGAGGGGAGTGTCCAGTGTTCAGCAGAAAGAGGCTGCTCTGGCAGAGGCTCACGAGGTGGCAAGAGAGGAGCCATGTTTAGTGAATTTCTTACCTGACTGGATTTTGGACTTCCTCTCGACATCTGATTCCCAGCCTGCTAGCCCCAGGCATGCTAGCCCCTTGCCTCCCAATTCCCAACCTGACACCATACTGTTAGGGATTAATGTTGTCTTTACTCCTAGACATTTAACCTTATTTGTGTGTTGAGATTGTAGGAGCAAACACAATAGTGGTGGCTCAAAGCCCACCTGTGCTCCGCGCCGTCCGTTAGATGAGCCTGGTCAGATTGATAAAAGAGGGAGTTCAACACACCGGCATAAAGTTATAACAATAATCTGATTTTAATGGTAAAAAACACAATACGAAATACAGAGTGCCCTGAAACAGAACACTCCGGGCTCCCCGCTCTACTGCCGTGCGATACAGATATCGGGACCAGCCAGTCAGAAACAGGGGGCATTTTGCATGAAGAAACAACAGTATATATGGACATATTTGGAGGTGGAGATGTGTCGGCTCTTCCGTCCCATTTTACTCCTAAACGAATTAGAGTTCTGGGAAAAAGTATCTTTCTTCTGAACAGAGCGTGACAGCATCGGAACTATACAAGATCAGAATCACTTTGTATCTTATACCTGTGTTAACTCCTTTAATTTCCCAGGGAAGATTTCACACAAACTATTCTTTTAAAACAATCAAACATTGTACACAGAAATATTGGTGCTTCGGATTATTCCCAGCAAGGACCAAAGAAAAAGAACGTGTGTGTGTTAGTGAGGGAACGTGTATGTGTGTGTGTGTGCATGCTGATAAGCAGAGGCATATGTGTGTGTGTTGCTGATATCTGGGTTGAGGAGTTTATGTGTGTGTGCTGCATGAAGACAGGAGGAGGTGTATGTGTGTGTGTGTTGATACCTGGGTCAAGGAGTTTATGTGTGTGTGCTGCATGGAGACAGTAGGTGTATGTGTGTGTGTCAGGGTCTCTGGGTCATGGAGTGTAGGTAAGAAGGTTTAGATATATAGAATTACTTTAAACAGTCCCAAATAATACATGTCCACTTCAATACAGTTCAAGATAATACCTGTTTACTTTAATACAGTTTAGAACAATATCTGGGTGCTTTAACATGTACGACCATCCCTGCTTCTAATCTCCCGTAAGGAATGTGTTGATGCAGTCGTATGTTGATACTATGTTTTACAGCTTGACCTACAGGGCATAGGGAGGTTTTGCGAGTGTGAGAACGTTAGCTTCTAAGCTCCAGAGATGGGAGAGACATCTCCTGTGTCTGCAATGTGTTTACGCCATGGTTTACGCCCATCCCCAATATGTGGATTTGACTCTCTGTAAACTAGTTAAAGGGGCTACCAAGATGTGAGGCTGATCAGATTTGACATGGCAAACCACCCGTGCAGTCAGAACCTTTGACTGTGTGACTTGTGATGTGAATTTCTCCGGCCGATGCTTGTATTAAATATCAGTGTTTGACATCAGAACTCCTGCTCGTCCTGTGTCTCCTTCATGAGTCGGTGACTCCCACTGCATAGCTGCACAGAAGTTTCCTCCACAAATTGGCTTTGTCGGCAGGATACCGACAAATCTTCAGAAACTGGTAAGTGTAATTTAAAATCTACATTTGGACATTGCCTTACCAGAATCTGTGATTGACGCTATCCTAAAATTATCTGTGAAGCTGAGCGGCTGTGTTTCGTTTTTGGTAATGAACATTTGGGGATAAAAAAAACCCAGGGAATCAGTGTCTGGGGATTTTTATCCTGGCTGATTTCCTCTGTGTATGCTGCTCGGGACGGAAGTACCATACAAGCACGCACAGCTCATGTTCAGAGTGACCTTAAAGAAAGGCATCAGTAAAGTGGAACTTCTGTTTGAAAGCAATGTAAAGATTTGTATGGAACGAATCGCCGAATTCTGGGGGTTTCAGCGGCCAACACAGCAGTTAAAAATAAGCAGCCCGAGATATTTCCCCCCATTGCCTGTCAGCAGGGCTGCAGAAGCAGCCGCGTGTGTGTAAACATCCCCCCGTGTCTGGGTGGCTGCAGCCGTGCTGCTGAGAGGAAGAAAGTCACAGTTTCTGTCTATATCCTTAACTCACACCACCGCCATCCCTATTAAAAACGGGATGGTCTAAAAGCACTCGTTGTCTGTGACCATCTTCTGCATTGCTGGCAAGGCTGGGGCAGCGCGAGGTGCGTGCATCGCCCGATGCGCCACAGCTCTCTACTCTGCTGGAGGAACATTTCCTACGTTGCTTGGAAGCGTTCCATATGTTGCTGGATTCAGCTGGTGGCGGTCCGGGGTGCATACATAACAATTATAGGCTAATTGATCACAGGTGGGCAGTGGCAAGCAAGTGTAGAACAAGACTGTGTTTCATCGTTGTGATGAACTCGATGGCGGGTGTATAGGCTGGTCGAGTAGGACTACAGTTAACTGGGCTGTTTTTGGAGAGAAAGGGTAGAGAAAAAAAGTCAATGTTCTCCTGGTCGGGGGTTCATAGCGCCACTAGAATATAGTAGTGGTTGTCGCAAGAGGATAAGCTAGTTATTGCTTCTGGATGGTCTTCAGGCACGATCTTAGCACTTGTACAAGGGTGGACGCGCGAGTAGGTGCTCCATTTCTATAATTCCCTACCCCCTCTGAAAACCTCCTAATTCGGACTAAATTGAGCTGAATGAACTTTGCTGTCACGCTGGTGTTTATTGCGAGTTCATGTTTTGTTTGTCCAAATTGCAGTGTTGATCTTCTTGTACTAACCATAACAATGAGTAATCATGTGTCCACACCTGAGCCAGGTGTTAAAGCTAAAACACACAATAAAGGACAGACCCAAGCTAGACCAGTGCACCCTCCACAATTCACAACAGACAACCAGAATTACACACACATGTTTTCCCCAAATATGCCGTCCGGGATAGTCGGCAGAGCTGTAGGCTGGAATCATGTGATGCCTTTTACAGCGCTGATGTGCGAATTTTCACAACAGAACGATCAGAGAGGGATAACCCCGTTTGAATGGCCATACACAGGCACTTTTGATATGAGTGTGCTGCGGCAGGCGTTTCAGATTGTGGATGATGAACCAAATCCCTCTTGGGACACAGTGTACATGAAAGAATGCGTGAGAGCGTGGATGTCTGTGGGAGACAGAAAAGGATTTCATGAGAAAAAGAGTGGAGGTGGATGCGAATGGGGCTCCAGTGAGCTCAGGAGGCTGTTTGATAATGTTTCCAAATGTGTTGCGGGTTGTCACTTGCTTAGCTTAGAAGCCGCTTTTGACGTCAGAGCAGAAAACATGTCCAAAATAAGAGAGAGGCATGGCAAAGATGTAGCGGCCGTAGCTAAGGCTGTAATGTTTGACTTGCTTAAGCGCCAGGGCAAAGCTCCCCTCCCGTCCCAAGTGATTAGCATCTTGGCAGGCGCAGGGGTCCCACTGACACAGAGCATTATCAAGGAGCACACTGTAACTCTCTGCCCCAAAGTGATCCCCACCACAGACACAAATGAACCAAATCCTATTGCCAGAAACTCAGATAACGACTTGCTGATGGCCGCTGCAGCTATCATAAACGACAGACAGGTAGAAGTGAACAGGGAACTGAAAAGGGAGCAGGAAATACTAGACGCACACGCAGAGCAGAACGCAGGTTTACAGGACATGTCCTAACACAAGAGCGACGGTGAGACTAGCGAAGGTGAGAATTCTGATTATTCAGGAGAGCCATCTCCAGCACGAAGCCCCCCTGCTCTGTTAGAGGCACTCAAGGAAAAAAGGATCACAAGACAGGCGGCACACGCAGCGCTAGAGCGAGACACACATAGTGCAGCGCAGACATGTTCCCGAAAATCCTGATAGGACAAGTCCCGGTTTACAAACCATAGACTCCCTCAGAGGTTATCGATGTCACAAGACACGCTCCCAACCCCACTAAAAACCCAGATGAGTATCTATCATGGCTGACTAATGTGTGCATGGTGTACAACTGTCTGGTGCATGATGTTAAACAGCTGATCGTCCTCACATACAAGGCAGAATGGCCCACGTGCAAAGATGAGTTTACATTTCCAGTGTGCACAGACGCAGGAGATTGGCCCATAACACAGTCCCTCACTCATAGGGTGACCAGATCCCAACAAACCAAATGTGGGACAAGGAGTATTGTTGTGTGGGACAATGTGGGACACCCTTTCAACAGCACCCTCCCCCCCCACCCCCGAAAAAAAAAAAAACTTAACAAATATATAACAACAGAGCAAAAAGTGAAGTCAAAATGCAGTAACAATTTAGTATCTTAATAAAGAAAAGTAAACTAAGGCTAACCAAGGCAGCAGGCCTTATTCACTTCAAGTGTTTAGAAATGCATCTTCTTAATTCAACTAGTGTAGTCTGTACAAGTAGTCACAACATAAATTAATAGATAAAATAAAACCATAAATACAAATCAAAACTGGCCAGGAGGGAACAGAAACATAATAATACATAAAATAAAATAGCTTTCAGTTTTGTCCGTCACAGCAACAGCAGGTGCTCTGTCAAACAACTCTCCACAGAGGCAGGGGCAAGCACATCTGTTATTATGGACGCTGCTGTTGTACGACCACATGACATTTTCTTTACTATGTCAGAGTCTGGAAAAATGGTCGGCGCTAGCTTGTTACCACAGTCACTATGGTAACACTGGTTATTTCTGCTGCTGTTACCTTGTCTGAGTGGCCATCATTTTTTGGTTTGAGTAAGAATGTCTCCATAGAGTGGGATGTCTCTTTTTGAGCGACACGTTTCTTGTGAGAATCGCATTCTCGGTGTCTTTTGACGTCGTATTCACCGCCATGTGAAATTAAAAAATTATTCTTGCAAAGATTGCAAAAAACTCTGAGAGTCGCCCTGCACTGGCTTCACCCACGGGTAAGTGTCTTCCCAGTCTATGTTGTTGTTATGGAAATCCAAAAACCCCAATACTGTAGAGTACAAGTCAGAGTGATTAAAACAAATAAATGATAATAAAGATATAGACACAGGTCTCACAGAGTATAAAATATGTCTGCGCGAGTGTGCGCAGTTCAATATGGCAGCAAAGCTTAAATAGCAGAAATGATGAGAAGGTAAGAAATCTGTCTTCACACGGTCATATTGTTATTAGACACCTGGCCTTGAGCTGTAGAAGTTCTCGTGTGACTTTGTGTGAGTCTCAACCCAGTAGCCAAAACAGCTCTGTGGCCTTGAAGTAGAGTAGATAGAGGCAAACCGCACATCTAACCAAATGAGAAGCATTTGGTTTAAACATATCAGGATATAATAAAAATGTCCACTAAATTCCCCCCTTTTGATCATACTTGATCAATAAAAAACAAAACAAATGACAGGATAGACTGATATAACACATCAATGAATACACTCCATTGCTGGTTTAAGTAAACACATCCCAAATATATCATAGAAAATTGGCTGTTTTTGTGGGGGACAGACTCTAATATAATGTAAGCATAAAAGGAGGAGAGTACACTCGATTCACATGATTATATTGATTATATTGTAGTCTCGGAATCAGACTCTTCTGATTCTAGCTGGTCTATCTCACTGTGGCGCAAAGGATTGTCGTGTAATGGAATAGCAGTATACTGAACGAAAGCTGAGGATACCATGCTGGAAACGCCTTTCTTCAGTATTGGGATAATCAAACAGGTACAACTGATTAATAGGCCGAAAATGATCGCCAGGGTTGTAACTATCCTAGCCAGCTATGCTTCCTACCCGCCCGATGTAAGTCAGGACCACCAGTCCTAGCCACCTGCGTTGGATATGTCATCCGCTTTCATGTCGGCTAACAAGTTGTTAAGATGCAGCACGGTGTCAGTGATGTTCTTGGTGGCGTCGGGAATGTAAGTGCAACAGGAGTCACCGATCACATGACACAGGCCACCCTTTGAGGCGAACAAAAGGTCAAGAGCAAATTGATGCTGCATGAGCATATTCCTAGAGGCTATTATGAATGGGGGAAATGCCTGGAAGCCTTGCGTCGTCTCGTAAGTGAGGTTCTCTAGCCGAACGTGTAAGGTATCTATGTTATGCTCTTTTTACCTTGTGGTGTTCGTGGTGTTGGAACTCTGGGTAATGATGTGTCGTATACATTAAGGACATGAGTGTGCATCTGGACCCGGTGACGACATTACCTATTGACGCAGCAACCACTGTAAGTTATATTCTTGTTTAATTAGACTTCTCTGTTTCATTTATTCGACTCTGTATACATTGTTATTGTAGCTTAAACGGCTAAATCGCGTTTGAGAGATTTTAAATCTCAGATCTGCTCAGGCGAAACCTGCTTCACAGGTCTCAGCACTCAAGCCTGCATTAATATAGGCAGGGCCAGTCTATTGTCGCCCATCAGCTGTAGATAGTTAACTAATTAGAGGGCCGTGGCCCTACAGCTGCGAGAACTGAGCAATCAGGCGTCCAATTTGGGTAGCTCTTTCCTGGAGCGTTAGCTTCAGCGTCAGACAGCCGAAGACTGACAAAGACATTGGAGTCCTGCGGGAGTCACGAGGGAGGCAAAGAGGAGGCAAATCCTACTCTGATTGAGCTGGTGTCTTATTTATCTTTTCTTTAGTTTTCTAGCCCCTCATGCTATAATCATGTGTATTTTCTCCATTCCTGTTCATGTGTCTTCTCGCAATTATCACTGGCCCCGTGTATCTCCTAATCGATATAACCGGCCTGCTCTCGTCTATCCCACGTGCTCCACTGAGATCCAACATCTAGTTTCTGGTGGCCTGGGGAATTGCCAGTCTGCTGTTCCTAAGGCTGACTTCATCTCTGGCTACGCCTCCCTGCAGTCTCTGGATTTCCTTGCTCTCACTGAGACCTGGATTACTCCATCCAACACATCCACCCCAGCAGCTCTCTCCACTGCATATTCCTTCTCCCATACACCCAGACCCACTGGCAGAGGAGGTGGCACTGGTCTCCTGCTCTCTCCCAAATGGAGCTTTTCCCTCTTCAAGCTACCTAACTTCACTCCTTCCACCTTTGAATTCCATGCCGTCACAGTAACCCATCCTATACAGTTAACCATTGTTGTTCTCTACCGTCCACCAGGCGCCTTGGGGGACTTCTTGGAGGAATTAGATAATCTCCTCTCACACATCCCTGAAACTGGTCCTCCCGCTGTACTTCTCGGAGACTTCAACCTCCAGACGGGGAAGATGGACGAACTAACATCTCTGTTAACCGCCTTTGCTTTCTCACTGTCTCCGTCCCCACCGACTCATAAAGCTGGCAATGTCCTTGATCTCATATTCTCAAGGAACTGCGCTACTTCTAACCTCTCTGTAAACCCGCTCCACACATTCGATCACTTCTTCATTTCATTCTCTCTATCCCTTTCCAAACATAACAAACTAATCTCTTCCCATCCTGCACTTGTCCGCCGTAACCTTCGCTCCCTCTCCCCCTCTACCTTTGCCTCGTCGGTGCTCTCAGCCCTCCCTTCCTCTGATTCGTTCCAACTCCTGCCTCCAAACTCTGCTGCAGAAACTCTCCTCTCTACTCTCTCATCCACTCTGGACTCGCTCTGTCCTCTCACATCTCGGCAGGCTCGTCAGTCCCCTCCTGCTCCCTGGCTAAATGATGCACTGCGTGCTAATAGAACCGTCCTTAGGGCAGCAGAGCTGAAACGGTGGAAATCCAAACACCGTGACGACCTCCTAACCTATCAAGCTCTCCTCTCCTCTTTCTCTGCTTCGATCTCTCAGGCAAAAAGCACTTTCTTTCAAGATAAGATCCAATCTTCCTATTCCAATCCTAAAAAACTATTTTCCATCTTCTCCACCCTCTTGGACCCTCCCAAAGCCCCTCCCCCCTCCTCACTTCTGTCAAGCGACTTTGTTACCCACTTTGAAAAAAAGGTTGATGATATTCGCTCTTCTTTTTCTGACTCACCTTTACTCATCGCTGGGTCACCAGACCCTCCTTCCACCAACACACTTACCTCCTTTTCCCCTCTCTCTCCAAGTGAGGTTCTTACCCTCATTACCTCTGCCCGCTCTACCACCTGTCCTCTGGACCCTATCCCTTCAAACCTCCTTCAGACTATCGCTCCTGATATTCTACCATTTCTCACCCATTTCATCAACACTTCTCTAACTTCTGGTCACTTTCCAAATAGTCTTAAGGAGGCAAGAGTAAACCCTCTCCTAAAGAAACCCACTCTCAACCCGTCTGATGTTATAAACTACAGGCCTGTCTCTCTCCTCCCGTTCCTGTCTAAATCACTTGAACGCGCTTTCTTTAAACAACTCTCCTGTTATCTCAATCAGAACAACCTTCTGGATCCGCACCAGTCTGGTTTCAAGGCAGGTCACTCCACAGAAACTGCTCTCATTGCTGTCACGGAGGAACTGCACACTGCCAAAACTGCATCCCTCTCCTCTGTCATCATCCTGTTGGACCTGTCTGCTGCATTTGACACGGTGAATCATCAGATCCTCCTTCGCACTCTCCAAAAACTTGGAGTTTCAGGCTCTGCACTTTCCCTCCTCACCTCATACCTGAAAGACCGTACCTACAGGGTGACTTGGAGAGGGTCTGAGTCCGACCCTTGTCAATTAACCACGGGGGTCCCTCAGGGCTCTGTTCTTGGTCCCCTCCTCTTCTCCCTGTACACAAACTCGCTCGGATCAGTCATTAGCCCGCATGGTTTTTCTTACCACTGCTACGCTGACGACACCCAATTATTTCTGTCCTTTCCACGCTCAGAGACCCAGGTCGTTGCACGTATCTCTGCTTGTCTAGCTGACATCTCTCAGTGGATGTCTGCTCATCACCTCAAGCTCAACCTTGACAAGACTGAGCTGCTCTTCCTCCCGGGAAAAGATTGTCCCACTCTTGACCTAACAATCAACATCGGCACCTCAGTTGTTTCCCCGACTCAGACTGCAAGGAATCTGGGTGTGACCCTAGATAACAACCTGTCCTTCACTGCAAACATCGCTGCTACAACCCGTTGCTGCAGATACACGCTTTACAACATCAGGAAGATACGTCCCCAGCTGACACAGAAAGCGACTCAGGTTCTGGTCCAGGCTCTCGTCATCTCACGCCTAGACTACTGCAACTCCCTCCTGGCTGGTCTACCTGCATGTGCCATCCGACCTCTGCAGCTCATCCAGAATGCAGCGGCTCGTCTGGTCTTCAACCTTCCTAAATTCTCCCACACCACTCCGCTCCTCCGCTCCCTTCACTGGCTTCCAGTAACTGCTAGAATCCACTTCAAGACACTGGTACTTGCTTACCATGCTGCGAATGGATCTGGCCCTTCCTACATCCAGGACATGGTTAAACCGTACACCCCAGCGCGTGCACTACGCTCTGCATCAGCCAAACGACTCGTTGCGCCCTCGCTGCGAGGGGGACCCAAGTTCCCATCGGCAAAAACACGTGGGTTTGCTGTCCTGGCTCCAAGATGGTGGAATGAGCTCCCCATTGACATCAGGACGGCAGATAGCTTGCACATCTTCCGGTGCAAACTGAAAACTCATCTCTTTCGACTCCACTTCGAGCGTTAGAACTATTAACGAAGCACTTATATACTAATAAAGGACTGGCTTACCTAAAGCCAGTTGAGTAGCACTTGAAATGTTTGGCTCTATGAAACCTGATGTACTTATATGATTCTGTTTTCTTCAAGTTTGTGTCTTCCTGGTCGAATGTACTTATTGTAAGTCGCTTTGGATAAAAGCGTCAGCTAAATGCAATGTAATGTAATGAGGACAGTGACTGCTGGATTCAAATCCACTAGAGTGCATGTACCTATCCAGAGGGGAGCCAGAACTTGATAGAGCAGGGAATGCTACGTTAGAAAAGATTCTTCCAGGGGCACCGAATATGCGACAATACGAGATATTGTAAGCACCGTAACTGCACTGTGCTATCTTCCCCCTCCCTTTGAGCAGGGGTAGCCAACACGGTGCCCGCGGGCACTCAGTCGCCCGCAGGGGCAACGTGAGTCGCCCGCCGGGCATGTTCTAAAAATAGCTCGCCAAGCAAATCCAAAATGTATAAAATACACAAAACAAAAAAGGAAATGTAATTAAAATAATCTACCCTATGCATAAACGACACATAAATCATAGCGAACTCTATCTACTTACTACAACTCTATATCTAACGCCCCTCCTCCCCCACCCCCACAATGAATATCGACCAATCACGTTCTTGCTTGATTTGCGGGACCAGCGTTGCAGTCGGGAAGAAAAGCAATGTGGCACCTCCCCGCTGATTTTCCTTCTGGCAGAATCTACACAACACATCAGCCCCATTGAACAGCCTATCATGCCAGCCAATACAGCACATGAGGGACAGAGTTTTACTCTGTGTGTTGTAACTTGCATATATATTTATTCCACTTGACGCACACACACGCATGGCGTAATCTCCACTGGGGACAGGGGGGGGACATGTCCCCCGCACTTTTCGAAATCGCGTTTGTGTCCCCCACTTTACAAATATGTTTATTATTTTTTAACGCAAGCCGTCCTCGCCACGGAGGAGCACACAGTCTCTGTGAGCGAGCGATACAGAGAGAGAGAGAGAGAGAGAGAGCGAGGGAGGGAGGGAGAGCGAGAGAGCTAGGGAGAGCACACTTTTATCTATGTAATATAGATAAAGTAAGAAATCATTCCAATGTGTATAGGACAGTACAAAAAACAGTTTAAAGGGGAATGATTAGTAAAATATGCATAAATAAAAAGAAAGAATGCTAACTACTAGGTAACATAAGATAAGAATAAACAAGTTTAAATGATGTGTTATTGGTTGTGATCATATTCTAAAGATGATTGGAGTATTGAAAAGTATACATCTCCCTTTCATCTGAGTGTTGAGAGCTGTATCCATAAATTCATTTTGTGCTCAAAGTGCACCAGATTGATGCATTTCACTTCAACATTTTAAAAAACATCTTCCCGGGAGTGCATGCCCCCAGACCCCCCTAGAGGATGTGAGGACCCCCCTAGAGGATGTGAGGCCCACCCCCCAATAAAGCAGGTTAAAATAATTAAATTGCATACATTTTCTTTTAGTAAACAGTAAACACTGAAAACGAGTCCCACAGACCCAAACAGCACACACAGGTTAAAGGTAAGCATATAATAATGTTAAAATGTGATAAATATATACACTGCAAAAAACAAAAAAGAGGAGTAAAAGTAGCCCCCGACTTGTTTTATTTTTTGAAAGTAGCCCTCATCCTAAAAAAGGTTGGTGACCCCTGCCTTAGAGTAATGTTACCAATCCCTGTCTTGACCAGCCCCTCTGCCCATGTGGTTCGCCCTGCTCTCCCCATGTACCTCTTAGATACCTCAATTTTGGCTGACATGCTGTGTGCTGACCATGGATACATAAAATATAGGACTAGTCCTAACACAACTATCATGGCAAGTATGCAGAGGAACCATTTTATGATTGTCCAGGCTCTCCAGTAGTATCAACATTGCTCACGGTTGCGTTGTCGTTTTCCCAGGCGAGCCGTCGTCACGAGGTGGGAATGCTCCATGGGGTGTGTGTGTGTATTCCCTCGGTTGATTTTGTGACACGGACAGTCAGACTCCGCACACCGGTAACACAAACGAGGAACCAGAGAGCATATGGAACCGCTCAGCTGGCACTCGCTCGTGACACCTTGTGTGTTTTGGTGTATGTAGTGCAAGTTTGATGCTGGTGGTGACAAGGACACGTCACTTGTCTTCTTCTTCTGTTGGTGACTAGGACACGTCACTTGTCTTCTTCTTCTGTTGGTGACTAGGACACGTCACTTGTTGTCGTCTGCTTCCGTTGGTGACTAGAGAGGCTTCTCAATGCTCAAATTTCCCCTCCTCGACTCCCCTCCTCGGTTCCCCTCCTCAAGACTTAGACCCGCCCACAGGAGATGCGAGCAGAGGACCGAGGAGGGGAACCGAGGAGAGAGGAGGGGAAGCAGCAGACGTTTAAAGAAATGAGAACTCCTCTCCTCTGAGCGGTCATATTAAAGCGACGTCCGTTCATTATTACGTGGCAACAGCTGCATCAACTGTCGAGTGTTTTGTCATAGCGCTGTATTTTATAATCTCTGTTAGATCAGCTGAACATTGTTCCCCCACATAGGCTATTTACTTTGAATTAATTGAGAGTGCGGTATAATGAGACAATAACAGGCTACAGATGCGGACACACACACACAAATATATTTATATAAATATATACAATTTAAAGTATGAGAGCTCAGCACTCTCATAATAACCTAACACAATCAGAGACTGGATATATCCCCCCCCTCTCTTTGGTCGCTGAAATGGGGAATTGAAATTACGGTAGTATTAACTTGTAATAATAATAAGCCACTTACAATTTTCCGTGAGATCAGGGAGCAGATATAAGATGGAAGTTTCCCTAACATACAAAGCCATGTTAGGGAAACTTCCATCTTATATCTGCTCCCTGATCTCACGGAGAATTGTAAGTGGCTACTGCCTGAGATCGCATAATGTGGTTTTATTAAATGTGCCAACTGCTAGGACTGTCTTAGGGAAGACAGCTTTTAGATGCGCAGCTCCTCTGTCTTGGAATAGTCTGCAAATTAAATGGAAACTGAACAATCTGGTGCCACTAAATGTTTTTAAAGCTCGGTTGGATGCTACTCAATCTGAAGCTATTGGTACCTGTTTATGTGGATAATTATGTAAATGATGCTGTATGATGTCCTTTTGTTGTTCTATTTATGTTTTTATGTTTCATGTGGAACTACTTGGGCAGGTCTCCCTTGAAAAAGAGATCAATGATCTCAATGGGATTTATCTGTATAAATAAAGATTTGAAATTAAATTAAAAGTAAGCAGAGGACACCAAACCAACTGAGACCCGTCTGTCCGCCGCATCTACGCACTGTACAACACACACATACATACTGTACCACACACACACATACACACTGCCTACAACACACACTTACAGCTCCTAAAGCATAATCAGGCTACAGCCATTGTGTATTTTATTATGTGACGCACTAAATGGTCTTAGAAAAATATCGACTCTTTGTACTACAGCAAATAAAGAGAGTAATGTAGGCCTGTTATACTGAGTGATATTGTACACTGCTCTGCTTTCTGCACGGACCTCACAGCTGTTCTCACTGTAAACATCGCAACGCAATGAAAGCAGTTTCTAAAATAATATCCAGAGGATGCATGCAGAGCTGTCATTGGCTGAGATAAGTCCGGCCGTGCGTCACGCCTCCACCGTTCCCGGAAATGCATCCGTGGAGGAGCCGTGGAGGAACCATCAGTGTATCCTTGGTTAGAGCTCCTCCAGAGAGCCTCCTCGACGCTCGATCCTCGGTCCTCGGTGTGCATTTAGAGAAATGAGACGTCCTTCAAAATGGTGCGCTGAAATTCATTTCCGGGTCACTACCGGAGGACCGAGGAATCGAGGAGGGGAAATTTGAGTATTGAGAAGCCTCTTAGGACACGTCACTTGTTGTCATCTACTTCTGTTGGTGACTTTCCTGTGACTACGACCTTGCAGTGGCTGGCGTGGACCCACGTAGCTCTCTCTCGGCGACCTTGACCGCTGTCTGGTTGACCAGAAGCAGTTAGGTACCTTGCCCACGATTGGATTTCCAGCTCTTTCTCCGGAAATCCTTGACCAGCACGAAGTCGCTGGGTTGGAGATGGTGAAGTAGACCAGTGGCAGTCGCTAAAGTGGATGACAGGTTAACATACAACATAGCAACATAGCATCCTCACACAAAGTTGTGGAGGGAAGAGGACATCCTGGAGCCTTGAGTCCAATCTGTGGAGGAGCCCCAAAAAGGATTTCAAATGGCTGAGTTGGCTCCGTGTTCGTTCCCACATCCGCATGTACATCAGCACAATGGGCAGAGCTTGTGTCCATGACAGACCTGTCTCTGCACAGCATTTTGCTAGTTTGTTTTTGATTGTGCCTTTCTCTCTTTCCACCCTGTGGATGATAAGCACAATGCTTTCTGATGTCTATGCCCATGTATTCTCCTATCTGCATAATGGCCTCATTAGCATAATGCAAATTAGGCATGCTTCATGCTTTTGAGCTGTTCCTGTGAACCCCCTTGTGAACCACTCCTGATTTATAGCTTCTAACCTCCCCCCTTTTGACACATGGTCTAACCCATGTGTCAACTTAGCAAAATGAGGGAAGAAATGTCTTGGGAGACATGGATTGGAGTTTGGACCAACCCAGATGCTGGAGGTTGTCAGTGACGACATTTTGTCAGTGAAGGAGGAGACAGGGATTTTAACAAATGAGTGTAAGTGAGGTGCGAGAGGAATCAGACTCTTCCTTTGCGGCTGAGTCAGCAGATAAATTAGCAGACCCAAAGAAATTGGGTCTGTACTGCTTGCAGAAATTGTCTACACTTCCAAATAGCCACAAAATCGTGCACTACCCCAAAAGCATAGCGTGAGTCAGTGTAAATAGTCACGGGTTTGCCTTCTGCAAACGTGCAGGCTTCAGTTAGTGCGATGAGCTCTGCTGCTTGTGCTGAGACATGGGATTGGTCCGGAACGGAGTACAGCAGAATCTGAAACAACAGAAAAACCCACCCGATTAGTGCCCCCTTGGTCGCGAGAGGCAGACCCATTAACATACAAAATGAGGTCAGTGTTGGTCAGAGGAACGTCTTTTAAGTCCGGTCTAGGTGTGCACACAGTCGTGTTCGTCACCTCACATTAACTCACTCAGATGTTCTTTATGCTATAAACAACCAAATGTGTGTTTCGTGATAGAATTCTACACGAGGTAGAAAAATTAAAGAAAAGAAAACTAAGTTTAATATTTCAAAATGAGTGATCTGTACGTCTAAAAACGAATTCAAGCGACCTTTCACCTCCACTTAATTAAATGAACTGGTTGCAAGATAACAAATGTGAGTTAATTGATTTAGATAACCAGTTGAAGTTGCAACATTAATTTATAAGTTGTGTTGACGTAATGTTGGTAATTACATCAACTTAATATTGTGTCTCATTTGAACTCTGATTTCTGCATTAATTGACTTCAACCTAAATTCAAGTTGAGGTATTGTAATTCAATTGGCTTGATAACTTAATTGTTCTACACCTTGAGTTAAGGATTTCAAGTCCACTCCCACTTAAGATGCCTGGACAAGTTCCCACAGTTAAGACAAATAGAAATATACAAAGGACATTTTAAGGTGAGTGTCATCTTTTGTCATTCAAATACAACTTGAAATTCAAACTCTCCTGATTGAAACATCATGTGTTGAAATAAACAACTGCAGTTCAAAAATAAAAAAAT
>NW_022990513.1:2192129-2462129 GCF_902827175.1 Gymnodraco acuticeps
AACTGCAGTTCAAAAATAAAAAATGAATTGCCTAATATTTTTGTTGTGGAATCAATTAATTTTTTCTTTAAAGGCAAAAACATGAAAAAGCTAAGAGAAAAATCCTATTGAATACAATATTATTTGGAGCAACTTAATTTACAAATGGCTGTTAACTTAAGAACATCTGTCCATGTTCAACATGTGGTAATTAAGTACATACAACTTAAGATTACATTTAAATCATACAGTAAAACAAGTTGGAACTTTTGAAGTAATCAACTTAAAAACGTGTGTTTATGCTACCAATTATTAAGCAAGTGGTAATTGAAAACAACTGATTGTAGAGGAAAAGCCTTCTCCCCTAACTCAAATAACTTTGTTGCTTTAACAAAATGTCATTAGAAGTTGTCTTAACTCAATAACCATCGATGCAACCTATTGCCTTGATTCTCTTTGTTAAGCCAAGCATTTGTTTTTAGAGTGTACGTAGACTGGGTACGTATACTGGGCCTCCCATATAACCTGGCTGAGCCGATATAAAAACAATCAGCCAAATAACTTTTCAATACATTATTGATTACTATTCTTTTAGTCTGAATTCTAGCTACAAAATCACGCAGCGCTGCATAAAATAGCCTCACAATTCAGATGATAAATACAACTTTGAAGCTTGTAACGGCATAATTACAAGCAGAGAACGGACTAATGTAACATCACAGCAAGCATAACAACAGCCGTGTGTTATGAACACATACGCCAAAATGACATCATCTGTCGCTTAGTGACAGGTTTTGGCAGAGCAGCCACTGACGCTTATCTGAAAGCGTTTTCCCCTCTCCTGAAATGACATGACCCAAAAATGTAACTGTTCTTTGTACATATTGGAGTTTAGACAAACTAGCCTTCTGGCCTTCGGCGGCGAGGTATTTTAACAAGGAAATGGTATCAGCTCCACACTGTTCTGCTGTGGGTGCGCAAATCATGAGGTCATCAAACTGGCCTTGTATGAGAGCGGTGCCTTTAGAAACTTGGAGAGAGACCAACCTTGTATACAATGCCTGGTTGTACACAGTAGCCTTGACACAAACGTGTGAATGTGTAAGATTTACCCTTATATTCAAATGTGAACAAAATTGACTGTCTTTGTGTACAGGAACACTGAAAAATGCATTTGAGAGATCTTATGACAGTAAAAAAATGCTGCAAAGGCTGGAACTTTTGGAGTAATCAGATAAGGACTTGGGACGAGCGGGCATAGCTGCATAGCATTTACAGCTGTAAATCCTGGACAAATCTCCACTCGTCAGGAGGTTTTGTCTCTGATCTTTTTGACAGGAAACACTGGAGTGCGTACCGGAATCGTTACACGGAATAATGACCCCTTGTATAAACAGAGAGGTAAACACTGGCCGAATGCCATCAACAGCTTCACGTTTCAATGGGTACGGGGGTTGATTTGAACGGAACGTGGACATTAACCTACGTCATATCTGTGAGCTGCCCAGACTGAGCATGGCCCACCTGAAAGCGCGGCAGGAAGCTCAGAGATATGAGAATTACCTCATCATCCTCAACCAACAGCAATGTGCGCAGAACGGCTACGTTCGTGCACATTTTCATTTGATACATGTCACGTGACACATGTACGTGTACATGACATATTCTGTGTGTGTAGGTGTCCAGTCAGTGACTGACTCCAAATCTTTAACGATTAGACCCAAATCCCTCTATCTATCAGTGGGGCCCCTGGCTAGTGAAATGTGTGGACCGCCCCTGGGATTTGACACAGTTTGTGTTGTGTGAGTGCACCAGGAACCAGCTGCGCAGCAAACTTCAAGCATGGTTTTAAGCATGAGCTCATCATTCACACATTCTAACAGAAAAACTCTCATTATAGCATTTTACACGGATCATCAACAACGTTAGTATAATGCAAAAAAAAGCTTCCATGAACACCGCAGGTGGAAAACACGTTGATCAGTCAAACCGCAACAACACTGAGAATCAGGATATGTCAGCAGCCATTAGATACACATTCACACAGTTCTTTATCATCAAATGCCAGTTTTTGAACCATCGTAGGAGATGGCTGCCGGACTTTAATACCCTCATTTGTGGAAAAAATTAGATCTAAGCCGAACCGGAGAATAAGATCTCTGCCCAGTAAATTTATTAGGCAGACGGAGGAAAAATAAACTGTTTTGACTGATGTGGGAAATGGATGACTATCATCAACGTTATCTCCACTCTGAAGTGATACAAAAACTTCTCCTTTACAGTCACCCCAGCCGCTCCTATTGAGTGCATAAATCTACCACTAAATTTGCCATCAGGCAAGGTGGGAAAGGAAATCCACAGTCGAGGAGAGGATCCCCCACGCCTGCAATGGAAAAACAGAGATGTCTGGGGTTTACATGGTTTTGGAAATAATTTTATTTTCCTTCTTTTCTTCACATTCATTCCAACCTTAATATTTTCTTTAATGCCCAAGGCCAACTGCCTTCTTTCACGGCATTCTGCTTAATCCTCCCAGTATTTATAAACACTTTCTGTGAGTACACTTTCTGTGAGTGTCCAGTTTCCTATATAAGTCTTTTACTTTAACTTTATTTTTATTTCTACTTCTTCTTGTAATTTATTCTTTAGGTTCTTGATTTTTAATTTACTCAAAAAAACCTCCCTTTGGAAATCCGAACATTTCCGTCCATATATTTAATTTAGACAGACTGTCCTCACCATATTTACTCTCATGACATCTACAATCGGGCCCTCAGGAGGGTGTACAAGCCCCCTACTTTGCCTTGCTCCCATGACAAAATCTCTAGATGTTACCAAAACACCTTTCTTTTTTTTTTCATCCGTCGATGATGTGATATTGTTTCTCAGTACAAATCACGCAAAAACTGATCGTAAACCCACGATCTACGACGGGATAAACCCTATGTGATATTTGTTCTCAGTACAAATCACGCAAAAACTGATCGTAAACCCACGATCTACGACGGGATAAACCCTATGTGATATTTGTTTCTCAGTACAAATCACGCAAAAACTGATCATAAACCCTGATATATATATCTATCTATATATATATATATATATCTATCCCTTCGAGCAGCCCCTCTCGATGTCATGGAGTTTGCTTACGTTTAACTTTAAACAATTTAGACACTGCACTTCTCACCCAGTATTGGAAAGCCTTTTTAAGTCCGTTTGATCTCGTGAAGTCAATCAGTTCCACCCCCGGCGCTGGTCCTCTCGTCCCATACGGTTTCTGTCGGGGTAGAGGAGGATCCGCGGATCCTGGAGCCGGCCACCACCAGCGTCCGGAGGTGTTCCCAATCGAACTTGCAGAGACCCTGCTCGCAGCGCCAATTGTTATGGAAATCCAAAAACCCCAATACTGTAGAGTACAAGTCAGAGTGATTAAAACAAATAAATGGTGAATCAGACAGAGTTGTCTTTCTGGTGATGTTTATTCGAGGCCTCAAACAAACATTAGATACAATAAAGATATAGACACAGGTCTCAGAGTATAAAATATGTCTGCGCGAGTGTGCGCAGTTCAATATGGCAGCAAAGCTTATATAGCAGAAATGATGAGAAGGTAAGAAATCTGTCTTCCATTACACGGTCATATTGTTATTAGACACCTGGCCTTGAGCTGTAGAAGTTCTCGTGTGACTTTGTGTGAGTCAGTAGCCAAAACAGCTCTGTGGCCTTGAAGTAGAGTAGATAGAGGCAAACAGCACATCTAACCAAATGAGAAGCATTTGGTTTAAACATATCAGGATATAATAAAATGTCCACTACAGTTGTATATGCATCTCTTTCTTCTTAACTGTAGTTTCAGTTTCCTCCATTTTCCATAACCTGCTGCGTCGCCTGCGTTCGTTGTTGTTTGGCGGGGCCGGGGGGATGGTGTGTGTGTGAGTGAGTTACTCTCATTGGTTAACACTTGACCAGCACCCGCCGTGTGTTACAGTTTGATTGACAGCAAACACAGCCCCGTGATGATAGCCTTCCCTGCTTTCTCAACAGCCATTGGATGAATCTCATTTTAAAGAAAAGCGTTTTAGATAATCAAAATGTAATATGCGGGACATCGTCTCAATTTGCGGGACGCACCAAAAGTCCTGAAAATGCTGTGCAGTCCCGCGCAAAGCGGGATATCTGGTCACCCTACTCAGTGGCTAGACACTGACGCAGCCAAAGCTATCAACGCATGTGCTAAAACCCACACTCATTTTTCCCAAGTGATGGCTTGCATCCAGGGCCCTACAGAAACAGTGCCAGAATTTATCCAGAGATTCATAACAGTGTGGGACAACAGTGCAGGCATTCAAAGAGAGATCAATGATTTGTTTGCAGTACAGAGCTTATTGCATAACCTTATCCCAGAGACAGCTCAGGCGTACATGTTAGCCACCCCTGATTGGCAGATAAAAACCTGGAAAGTTACTGTCGCCACCATGCGAGCCCTACATAGAAGCCAGATGTTTCTGGTCCCCCAAACTGCCCAGCTGCTGCAACAACTTCCTCAGAGCAGCACACAGGCTTATCAGGGTCAGAATAACTCCCAGCAGATTCAGGGACAGAACCACACACCACAGTATCAGAACGAGGACAGTCACAGAGTTAGCAAAACAAGAACAGACAGCAGCAAAACAGAAACCCCCAAAAAACAATGCACTGCCACGTCTGCGGCGCACAGATCATTGGGCAGCCAATGTCCCAATAGGTGGGGAGCACAGCAGCACACACACAACTTGCCTGCTCTGCCCCCACCCCCGCGCCCACTGCTGCCTCCTCCACTCCCCAAGCACCCCCCTCTGTCCACAGCCAGTTTCCACCCACCCTATGACAGGCAGGCCCAGCAGGGGCAGTATGCCGCAGCACAGGATGGCTATAATCAATAGGGAGGCCATGGAGGAACAGGATCAACACAAATCCCATTCAAGCAGCAACTATTCGCCTTTCCACTAACCCCCCGGATCCAATGATGCCGGTTGGGTTAATGGCACAACTGTTGACATTTTGGTTGACAGTGGTGCAACATTATCAGCAGTACGAACAAAGAGCAAGTGTGTAAGCAACTAACAGTTTTGTTACCACTGTAGGCGTTTCCGGCGTTCCAATAGCAGAGCCTATTTCAGAGAGAACTAATATTTCCGTTGATGGATCACAGGTGCAACACTCTTTCATTATCTCAGAGGCAGCCCAATTAACCTATGGGCAGAGACCTACTGTGTAAGCTACAAGCAACCATACATTGCACACCAGACGGACTGTATTTGACAATACCAGACAGCAGAGTATATCAGGCTGTTCAATTCATACAATCATCTCAAACAATCTTTATTGTTCATTTCCAGATTTCCAAATGCTTTCCATTTTCCACAGAGGGAATTCAAAACATTGCTAGCATTTCCCCAGCATGCGCCTCTATGATGTCATCTATGAGGCCTGTGTTACATTGTCACTGCACAGCTGCATTTAACCCATCAAATGAGTATGCACTGTCAGTGAGGAGTTTTGCAAGCTCAGATCGGTTGGAATGCGAACAGTTTCTATTTTAGGCCACAGGGGTGCGCATTGCCTATTAGGCTCACACCCCACAACAGGGCTTCATGTTGTAGAAACTGCCCCACACACTAGCTGTCACTACAGGCAGTAGTCCTGAGGAGGTGGGGGCATGGCAGCCCACTGCCAGGCCCGGCTAGAAGTTGCAACAGCTTCTCTCCACACACACACACACACAATCTGATCAACCTTGGGGAGGAACATTACATGCTACGTCTCCCTAAGCCCATCTGTCTCCCCCAAAGCACATTTTTCACTTTCAACCACCCCTCCCCACAGAGTATGGCCCCCCTTCAGATTTTCAGAGGTCCCAGCCACCTTATGGGCCAACACAAGAACCATGTGGGGTTTGTAAAGTCTGCACCCCCTCACAGAGTGACACTTAAAGCCAATGCCAGATTGCCAGCGATCAGACAGTACAACTTACCCCAAAAAGCCATTTTGGGCATTACAGGGGTAATAGAGTCGCTCATCAGGGGGTCCTGGTTTACACCTCCAGCCCCTGCAATACACCAATTTTGCCAATCCCAAGCACAATCGCCCTGATGAGTGGCGTTTTGTCCAAGATTTGCAAGCTATTAATGCCATTGTCATTCCCACAGCACCCATTGTGCCTGACACCAATTCAATCCTTGCTTCTTTGCCTCCAGACCCATACACTCACAGTCATTGATCTTTGTTCAGCATTTTTTCTCTATACCTTTGCATCCAGAAAGCCAGTATCTGTTTGCGTTCACTTTCAAGGTAAACAGATCACATACACGCGCCTCCCACAGGGGTTTGTTGAATCACCCACTGTGTACGCCAGCTGTTAAAAGAGACCTGGACACTTTGGTCCTTACAGGGGGTAGCACCCTCCTTCAGTATGCTGATGACCTGTTGATAGCATCCCCTAACAAAGACGCCTGTCGCATCGACTCCATTCTGCTCATGAAAAGACTTTCTGAATGCGGACACAGAGCATCCCTGGCCAAGTTGCAATACTGCCAGACTGAGGTCACGTATTTGGGTCACATTCTGAGAGATGGACACCGCCTCCTGCGAGAGTCTGCCTTTTGAACAAAGTGCCACCACCGCACACAAAGAAGGAGATGCTTTCCTTCTTGGGCATGGCAAACTACTGCAGACATTGGATATACGAGTACGCTGCTATGGACTCCGTCCTGCGTGCTGCCACTCTGCAGGCCGCCCCGAACATTGTTCAATGGTCTGAGGACATGCACACAGCTTTTCAGGACTTAAAGCAGGCCCTCACATCGGCTCCGGCCCTGGGTCTCCCTGATTACCATCAACCTTTTCATCTACACGTCCATGAAAGGGGGGCTTTGCAACGGGCATCTTGGTACAGAAGCATGGCTCTAATTTTCGGCCTGTGGCATATTCGTCTCGACTTTCCCCTGTGGTACTTGGTATGCCTTCATGCCTGCGAGCAGTGGCCGCAGTTGCAATAGTTATCAAGCAATCCTCTCCCATTGTACTGGCCAGTGACTGTGTAGTACATGTCCCACATGCAGTTTTGCATATTCTGAACACCTCTGCTACTCAGCATATGACAGCAGCAAGGCGCTCTGGTTATGAGGCGGTCATTCTTTCAAGCCCGCACATCACTCTCAGGCGCTCCCCTCCTCTGAACCCAGCCACACTGGTCCCAATACCAGACTTTGATCTAACACAGGGGTATTCAACAAAAATTCAATGAGGTCCAGTTAGAGAAAATGTCCCCATGCAAAGGTCCGGAACATCAATATGTCTAAGTTGCTTTATGAATTAGTGTGATATATATTGAAGTAGCCTGTAGCTTTATCAACGTCTGCATGTAATCAACAACTGACTGCCAATCAAATAAAGAAAGTACAATTCATAAACAACAATATTATTGTAAATTAACATTGAACTATACAGATATACAGTAAATACTGTGGATATGTGTAATGTTCCTCTCGGGCTGCATTTACAAATAAAATAGAGAGAATAAATAAAATAGCTTTTGAAAATGTGTGCATCTTAAAAGTGCTTAATTTTAGATAATAAAATAAAGTGTAGCAGCAGCTTGAGTTTCCCTTTTCTTTGTTAACCGTTTCACATCATGACTTAACAGTTTCAGACGATTATAGAACAATATCAGTCTTTACACATCATAACAATTGAACAGTTTCAAAGTTTCTCTTTCTTTCCCTCTTATATTGCAGTCCCTCACTCACTTTGTTTTATTCAGTGCGAGAATTGAACTGGAGCTTGTCCTGCCAGGAGTTTGTAAATCTGGGCTGAAATGGAGTCAGGGCCATTCTCATACACATGCAGGTGCTCATTGGTTACAGTGATGCAAACACAGGTAGGTGAAGAAAGAGAGAACTATTCGAAGCAGAAAAAAAAACTGCGTAATATACCATCTGACAAAGGCCTGTGCTATAATGCTTCAATGAACTACTATTCTTTATAATATACTCAGATCAATAGGAGACAGAGATGTTAAGTTATAAATCAAGGGTTTGTATTATTTACAGAAAGGGTGGGGAACCTTTTTCCTTTCAATTTTTACAACATCCTCCGAGGGTCGTACAAATGATTGAACTCAACCTCTGCTTAAAAAAACTAAAATCACAGCCCATTCATTTGGCCTTTCTTTCATGCTGTGCAAAGAAAAAGCAACCTCTGAATCCAGATATCTCACCATGACTCACGCATGCATGCATGTGCACGGTGTGGCATGCATGCATGTGCACGGTGTGGCATGACCACCAAAACAGAAAGATATGGACACAAGATGTGTGCAAATGTATTTAGTATCCTGTCCATGTGAACATGATTTAAGTGTGGGGGGGGGACCTAGCCTCCTCTAGGGGGGTCCGGGGGCATGCTTCCCCGGAAATATTAAATATTGAAGTTAAAAGCATCAATCTGGTGCACTTTGAGAGCAACATGAAGAGATCTATGGATACATCTCAACACCCATATGAAACAGAACTATACGCAGATTTTTCTTTTTGGATATTTACAAATCACTCCTTTTAAACTCTATTCTTGTTATTGTTAACAACTTTTTTGTTACTATCATATCATATAGTATTTATACCTGTTTTTCATTTAGTCTCTAATGTCTCATTAATAACTATAATGATCATATCAAGGTGTGCCTTAACCTCACTGAGCTGAGGTTATTTGAACCTCTCAGGAGATAGCTCTCTTCCACCTGGTTGTAGAAAAGCTCTTTAAATTCGTTAGCTTAGCTAGCTAACCAGATGCTAATAACAACAGATCGCCACTGTGCTTACAACTAAAGACACAGCCACGCAAATACTGTGGCATATGTACGACTCCTTATGGGTACTGCAATATTTGAAGGGCTGGAGCGGCGTTCCGGTGCTCTCTGTCAGCACTCCTTTCAGACGAGACATATACCACGTGAAGACACGTTACGCTCGTGTTGTGTTCAAGGAACCTGTCCTTGGCCAGGAAAAACAGGTACTCACTTGTTTAATTATTTTTTGCGGTCTAGATTTCTTCTTCTTTTATGAAGTGAGAAGTTGTCCGACTGACGGACGGACTTATCTGGCTATGATGTTGTGAACGACTGGGAAGTCTTAGAAAGCCGAGCGTTGCCCAATGGCACGTCGGCTCAGCGGCAGCAGAGTTGTATGCTCTACTCAGAGCGTGCATTTGGCTAAAGATAAAGTGTGTGACCATTTTCACAGACTCCAGTATGCTTTCGTGTATGCCACGATTTTGGAGTCTTGTGGAAAATGTGCGGTTTCTTAAATCAGTGGTAAGCCTATTCAACATCATGCGTTAGTGGCTCAACTGTTAGACGCTATCTGCTCCTGCAAACTAGCAGTAGTTAAATGTGCTGCTCACACATTCTGATGATCCTATTTCGCGCGGAAATGCGCTCAGCCGACACTGCGGCTAAACAAGGGCCATTTCCTCCTCCATGGTGCTCGATGCCCTCCACACAACCCGCAGAACCCATTTGTTTGCCTTCCTTTCATGATGTCGCGGACATGCAAGCCCGCGCTGATGCTAGGGAGAAAGACTTATGGTTGCGCAGAAGTTGTACACTTGACGCGCAGAGTCCCGCTTGTGGCTCCACCCAGATGGCCGAATGGTCTACCCCCGTTCGTTCCTCCATGTTTTGGCACATGTTGCACATGGCTCTACCATGAATGGGATTATACAATCACAATGGTTTGCCCCAGGCATCACACTAGCGACACAGGCCCTAGTAGATAGATGCATGACATGCCAGCAGACGAGAAAGAAAAGCGGCCCAGTCCAACACGAACACTTGGTACCCCGTCGGGGGCCCTTTGTAAATATGCAAATCGACTTCTCACACATGCTACCATGCCAGGTTGCCAAGTATTGCAGTATCTCTTGGTAATAGTGTGCCAGTTCTCCAAATGGGTAGAGGCCTACCCAACAGAAAAGAAGACGCTAGAACAGTTGTAAAGTGTCTTCTCAAAGATGTTATTCCTAGATTTGGTGTGCCCCACAGGAATTAACTGTGACAGAGGTCCAGCATTCGTTTCTAATATAACCCAGAGTCTAGCTACAGTGTTAGGGAACGTGCAACTGCCATCTGAACCCTATCCACAGAGCTCAGGCCAGGTTGAGAGAATGAACTTGACCATAAAGGAGAAAACTCACCAAGACAATGTTGACCACAGGATTGAAATGGGTAGATGCGCTACCCCTAGTCCTGTGCTCCATCAGAAGCTCACCAAATGCTACGACAGGGCTTAGTCCCCACGAAGTATTAATGGGAGGGTAATGTCCACAGGTCCAGCCCCCCAGTAACACCCCATAAATTACTCTTTTGTGGACAGATGATTACATGACTAACAATGTGAAATATCTAACCGACATGTTGAGAAAGTTTCACAGGCAGGTGGCTGACAGGCTCCCTCAGCCTGGAGAGGAGCCCACCCACCCTTTTCAGATGGTGATAATGTGCTAATCAAGTCTCTTGAAAATTGTTTTGTCTCCCAGGTGGAAAGGTCCTTTCCAGGGTTAGTAGTGACCAGAACAGCCTTAAAAGTCCAAGGTAGGACGAGTGGATCCAGGCTCACGATGCCGTCTGTCTCCTCCACCGGTCAGTGGGGAGGGTCAGGGTGTTGGCGGTGAGGGCGGTCCTCATACTCTCTTCTGGGTCTGCTATACCTGGCCAAGGAAGCCCTGCTAGATGAAGCTGAGGCAGTCCTGACGATGGGTGGCGAGGGCTCTCTCCCCTCAGAGGGAGAGTATAAGGTGCTCTTATCCAAGGGCGCGACAGACAGGTTGACCACTCAGGGCCCAGACCCTGAAGGACAAACCACACCAACGGGAACATCATTGCCTAGCGACAAATCAGGTTGTTTCAACACCACACAAACATTCAGTAAGGTGCGAGAGAGAAAAAGGAGAGAAAAAAAGAGAGAGAAGGAGGAAAGTGGGCCCCAGATGAGGCCACTCCCTTTTCCTGCTATTTTCATTCACAAGACAGGATCACAGAATATTTCCTTGAATGTCCGATTACAAAATGTAACTCAAATGACTGTGTTGTTGTGATTCCTATGTTTCTAAGCAAAGGTGGTGGGGGTGGAAGTCTATCCAGAGACGGGGTACCAGGTTCCAGGTCTCACAGCGGATGGTAAGAATAACACTCAACACCATTGCAAATGTACCCCCAGAAATGTGGTGTTTCACTAAAGAACAGTTAAAGAATGATCCTATGTGTACCACATGGACACCCAATTACGAAGATCCCAGTACAGGGGTCACTAGATGCTCGCATGTTGAACCAGGTTCAGCAGCAATTAAGTCACCAGGAAGTTATGTAGATTCTTCCAAGAATGCCCTAATCACTCCACCTAAACAAACTAGAACCAATTCTGCAATGAGTTTAATGTTAGATTATGCACATGAACGCAATGTTAGCAACTGTTGGCTGTGTCAACATATGCCAGAGTCCATGCACTCTCCCATGTTCAGCCCAATTCCTTTCACAAAAGCTGACTACGGTTTAGTTAGCTGGAATGATATAGCATCCCGAATTAGCAAAGAGGCAGATGATTGGTACACCCCTTCCTACCCCATAGGCTCTGAGCAACCTTAAGGTACGAGGGCTTAGTCTCACTCATTGTTGACACAGTAAATAAAGATTACCTGCCAGATGGTTTCAAACGATTAATGATGCTAAGACTTATATAGGTCAAGAAATACATTAACCTAGCTTTTGAATACAGATTCCAATTAGCTCTAGTCCAGATTGCTCGGCTAATTCTACAAGTCCAACATGTTCACCTCAACCACACACACCATTATGTTGGTTGAAGCCTTGGTAACAGTCGTACCCTGGTTTGGCTCCCGAACATTGGACTCAGTTCAAGTTAAAATACATGTCTGTTCGCTGCCGTTACCCCTAGGTAAGTCCCTACACGTGACTGTCCGTTTATATTCCCCCAGTTGTGGTGCATGAGTGGAAGAATGTGTCCATCTGTTTCCAGAACGGAGGAGGGTTTCTACCCCTGACGATGTGGGCCACAGCAACTGTAACACCGTAGTAAAGGTAAAATTAACCGGAACTCCCCTCCCAGAGAGTTACATGATTTGTGGGGACAAAGGCCTACGGTTGCATGCCTTATGACATTTTGGGGCACCTGTTATCTAGCCTATCTGATCCTTTGATCCGTAAAGTAGAGACTGATGAGATTGCAGCAATACTCCCCTCCCTACACAGAAATCGTAGGACCATCACAACAGGTCAGCAGCTGGCTAGCGCTTTTCTGCCCTGGTACGGTATTTATGTTTCCCAGCAGGAAATTATAGCTCTCTCCAAGGTAGTGGAAAACCACCTCAATGTATCCAACACAGCCATGTTAGCTGAACAAAAGAACTGCAGGAAGTTAGAACAGTGACATTACAGAATCGCATGGCATTGGATCTCTGCTAGCAGCACAGGGGGGCACATGCAAGGTGATTGGATCTGAGTGTTGTTCTTGCATTCTGATGCTACACATGAGGTCATGGATATGGCTCATGATACTGCTAGGGGAATAAAATAATTGCACAAACTCATGGGTTTACATTTGGGGATTTAACTGGAGCATTTGGGTCATGGGGAGCGGGGTTTTGTTAAAATTGCTGTTACCATTTCAATGTTTATCTTAGCTGTGCTAATCCTGATAGTGTGCCTAATTACTATAGTTAAACTAGTCTTGCAAAAGATTACCAAAACCGCCCTCCAGGCTCCACAGAGACTGGTGGGTACACCTCCGTTGATGACACCGTGATGATGTACGACGCCGAGCTTCAGACCTGTGGGTCTCATCCGTGGCATCCGAGCCAGAGTTCCCCCTTACAGCGGATGGCCAATAAATTAAAATTGATGCTCAGATTAAAGAAAGATATTTTGGTTTTTTCCCTTTCAGGTTGTTACACTACACGATAAATGTCTGACTTTTCCTTTTCAGATTTTGAACAATGTACTTGATTAAAATGAATGTATTGATTTCATTAAAGCTGAGTGCCTTACTCTTGATTAAAGCGTAATGAAGTAAACGTAAAGTAATCCTAAAATTGAGGACACTGTAACTTTGCAGAATACAAATTGATCAAATCACCACTGTGAATTTATACCTTAACTGTGATTTTATACCTCAGCTGGATCTGTTATGATCCTGATTTTATACTCACCTGGATCTCTTATGATCCTATGTTTTAAATGCATTTGACTAGTGATTGCCTTAAAGTAAACCTTTAACTGCAAGCTGGTTTTGATTTTATAGTTTAATAAGTGAGATCAGCTAATGATTACATGTTTAAAACATATTATTTTTAAAGAAGATGTTTTTGCTATTATGCATCTGTGTTTTATGTGTGTTCATTATTGTGCTTTTGACAAAAGATGATCAAACACTGATGATAGATTATTTTCTATTGTGGTTGAATGTTTCAGTCTATTCTACTTTATGATGTAATTGATGTACGGGGGACCACACTCAAATCTGAGACGCCTATTGATTTAAATATTGACCAAATTATTATTAGACTAATGTTTTAAAGTTATCAATAAATGATAAAAAGGGAGAGAAACTGTTAGGGATTAATTTTGTCTTTACTCCTAGACATTAACCTTATTTAGCCACCATGAACTCTGCCTTGCCCCCGGGCCGTCCGCCGAGACCCCCACCATGAACTCTGCCTTGCCCCCGGGCCGTCCGCCCGAGACCCCACCATGAACTCTGCCTTGCCCCCGGGCCGTGTGCCCGAGTCCCCCTTCTCGGCTTCTGCTTTGCCCCGGGATGTCCGTCTGGCTCGGGGCTTGGTCCATCCGTTCAGCTGGCTCTTCAGAACCTTTCCTACTCTGTGTAGGTACTTGGCTGTGGCTGCCTTTCCTCTGGCCTCGTAATGGTGTCCATTTCTGCGGGATCCCAAGGTTTTTGTTACAGTCCTGTACTTCCGCCATGTAGCCTTCTGGTAAATCCATCCCCTAAATCCATTCAAAGCAATATACTATACCTTTTTGGAAATGAATACCTCTGCCTTAGCATCTTTCACTGCTGTTTACGACCACGACTTGGGGTTGGGATGCAGTCATGTTATGGCCAGTGTGTTGCTGTCGAGTGTGAGCAGCAACATCACAGGCCAGCATTTGGCCCGCTCCAACAGCAGCATCAGAGGGAGGGTGTGTATCCACATACTGCAGGGAGGTGTGGGTGTGTGTGCTGACCAGATTTAGTGAAAGTCTACACTTCTCACTGGGGTACAGCACACACGCACAGACACACACACACAAACACACACACAGCTGATAAGTATTCAGACCTTGTCTAGACTGCATGCCAGAAGCAATACCCCCCCTCTCTGCATCAATGCTTTGTGATCACCAGCATTCAGAAGGGAGAGAGAGAGGGAAATCCCGCCGCCGTGTGATCCGTCAGGAGATAAGGTGAGTTAACACTCTCATTGGTTTGAAATAATATTCGTTATTATTTTGTCATCATCATTTCTGTTGGAAACTACTCTGTACATAATTTTATTATGAGTGATGGTGATGATTTTACCTAAATTCCAAACACTTTATAGTTTGGCATCTGTACCTTCCAACTACATTCACTAGGCATACATGGGATGGGTTTCACTTCGGTTAAATAGATTCCTTGCGTCCTCACTTGCGTGTTTCCCTGCGACTAGTCCCTCCCACCAGGGAAGCATGGAGAGATGCAAGGAAACCACGAGAAGCAGGGAAATGAGTTTTAAGATCAATGGGACGTCCTTTCCTCCGGAGCGTCACGTGAAGCGACGTCCGTTTGTGATGACACCTGCACAGCTGATCGTCTGACAGCAGCCAGATCAGTGCATGCCGCTGCATCGTCCAATCAGTGAGCGATACACAGTAAGGGGGCGGGGCGAGTGTCTGAGGATTTCAACCGAGGATGGTCTGGTAGTTCCTCGATTATCGCTCTTCCATTATCGCTCATCGGTCTTCCGGCAGAAATAAGGCCACTGGGACGCTACTCAAGATGGCGCAGACAAATCAACTTCCGGTGAGACCGAGGAGCGAGGAAATGAAAAATAAGAGAAGTGAGACTTCTGTAAGACTCTGTCTTATTAGGTGTTGTGTGTGTGTGTGTGTGTGTGTTGTGTGTGTGTGTGTGTGTGTGTGTGTGTGTGTGTGTGGTGTTGTGTGTGTGTGTGTGTGTGTGTGTGTGGTGTGTGTGTGTGTGTGTGTGTGTGTGTGTGTGTGTGTGTGTGTTGTGTGTGTGTGTGTTGTGTGTGTGTGTGTGTGTGTGGTGTGTGTGTGTGTGTGTGTGTGTGTGTGTGTTGTGTGTGTGTGTGTGTGTGTGTGTGTGTGTGTGTGTGTGTGTGTGTGTGTGTGTGTGTGTGTGTGTGTTACCTGTGTGTGTGTGTGTGTGTGTTGTGTGTGTGTGTGTGTGTGTCACCCTTTACAGGGGCATCACTTGTTAATCCATTCAGAGTGTGTCTGGCCATCTGATGAATGAAGACTAATATTTAAAGGACCACCTAAGTATATAAATATAGTTTTTTTTTATCAAAATAACCAAACAGATCCTGCATTTTAGCCATGCCCTATTTCGTTCTATTTGCTCTTTCCAGCGCTGTTTTTGCAAGGGGCTGATTCTGTGAGCTGCAGCTGACCACGACCCCCTGCAGGAGAGGGGAGCGTGCTCTGAGATCAGCTGCTAAGCTGCAGCAGGGAGAAGAGGGGGAGAAAAAGAGATCTCCGTCCTCCGTGTTTTATTTCTTATAGAAAGTAGAGAAGAGAAGTAATGGGGGCAGAAAACCCTCCTTTTTACACAGCGGTCCCAGACATAGACATCAAACGGCGACACTATATTCAGTTGCCAGTTACTTTGGCATCAGGGCAGGGATATCTAAATACTTTCTCAAGGTTTGACATAATGAATTGTGCTACTTTAAAGCTTACTGAGATGCTAACATCTAGGCAAGAAAATATCTCCATGGAGAAAGGCCATGAGCGTGAAAACAGAAAAAAGAGAATGTCGAAAAGCTGAACGCAGGTGGCGAAAAACAAATCTCCAGGTTCACTTTGAAATCTATAAAGAGAGACTTGGCCTTTATAATTTGGAATTGAAAAACGCACGACAATCGTTCTTCTCTGACATCATTACCAAAAACAACGCATGTGCCTTGTTTGCTAACCGTCGACCGTCGTGCAATGATTTTGCCTCCTTTTTCACTGACAAAATTCAGAAAATCAGACGAGCAGTCCTCTGCATCAGGAACAGCAAATGTGTTGTCTCTGTGTCCACTTAACATCAATTCAAACACCATGACACAATTCCATCAGATTAATGATAAAAAACCAAGAGGCAAACTGTGGGGGTAGAGCCGGGGAAGCCAATACGGAAGTGCCACACACTGCAGTTCATATATTGGCCGATAGGCGATGGCTGCAGAAAGGAGCAATTTCCATAGACCCCCATGTTAAAATGCCCGATTTTACAGCAGAAAAAAACATGTTTCTACCCCTGGCTCCATACATTTTATTATCGATATAGTTAGATTCCACCTTCATGATTATGGATCTGTGAGTGAATTGTTTTCTAACGCGACCCTTTATATTTATATTAGGTCTTAAAGTTTGTGCATACATTAGGGCGTGGTCACTTTGATTGACAGATACGTGCCTCACTGTCAGCTAACAGCAACTTGTCCAATCTGCTAGGCTACAACCATAGAGGCTACAACGTTAGTTAGTTGTAGTTACTGTACTTGATCCTTTAGCTGTGTTCGTGGTGATCGTGCCTGTTTAGGGAATATTGTTACAAATACCAGATAATTAAAATGTCGTGCTGTGCGCTTGAATGTACTAACAGATCTTCCAAGAAGTCTACTTTCAGCTTTTTTCGGTGAGTAAAATGATAATATTATACATGTTAACCCCGTTAGCAGGTGTTTGTGTGCTTGTTAGCTTAGCCTGTTATGTAGCTTATTAGCCAGCTAAGGACGTAACCCTTTATACATATATACAGTTTAGTTTATGATTCAGCCTTGGGTAAGACTTTTATACTATATGGCTATGACGCCCATAATGCTAAACGGGAGCAAATGTTAAAAGGGGTGGGCCGCCGGAGTCCACGCCGCCGAAGCTAACGGGGCTGCAGGGTGCTAGCTCGCTAGCGCGTCCCGGCGGCCGTAGCAAGCACCCTGGGGCTCCGTTAGCTTCGGCCAGCGGCGGAGTCCGGCGTTATAACTGGAGATCAAGGAATGCATCGTAACGCGGACTTGGTTTCGCCTGCAGTATTAGCTAAATAAATGATGTTGAGCAAGGCTTATTAAGCTGAACACCCGCCACAATTATTCTGCTATGTATTGGTACTTATTTTATTTTATTAACGTGTGAATGACAAGCATTAAGAATAATACCAAATAGCTAATTATCTTGCAAATTGTCTCGTTTGATTATGAATGTAACGTTATATAGTGGAACTACACTGTTTTATCAAAACCAAAGTGCCACGCAGTGACTTGGTATGCATGTATTTCAGCAGGAAATGTGCAACCTAGATGACATTTACCGACACAGACTATATAGAAACATTTGTAAAAGTTGTTCATGCGTTACTAAGTGAATATGGCATTAACCCTCCTGTTGTCTTCGGGTCAAATCTGACCGATTTACTACTTTCATCAATCATGTTTTACATTCGATTGATACTGAGAGCATGTTAGCTTAGCTTCTTAGCCTGAGCTAGGACTCGAACGTCACGCTCGTTGGCAGCAGGTCCCGCCTCGGCTCCGCCTCAGCTCCGCCTCTTTGCCCTTATTTGGAGAAGGCGGGAGAAGGCGGGAGTTAGACTCTGACGACACCGTCGAGCCGTTAGTGGCCGACTCCGCCTACTAAGGGCTTCACGGCAACTCTGCAGAATCCTATGGGTGACGTCACGGACCCTACGTCCATTTATATATACAGTCTATGATAAAAACCTAGAGGACATTATACAACTTCTGAAATCCTCCTCCTGCTGCCTTGATATTATTCCAACAGGATTTTTTAAAGATGTTTTGCCTTGCATGGCCTCAGATCTACTTCATATAGTAAACAAATCTCTTCACTCAGGTATTTTTTCCACAGGCCTTGAAAACTGCAGTCATTAAACCGCTCTTAAAAAAGAATAATCTAGATGCTTCAGTAATGAACAATTACAGGCCCATATCAAACCTCCCATTTCTAGGTAAAATCATTGAAAAAGTTGTTTTTCAACAGTTGAGTAATTTCTTGCATTTAAATAACTGTTTTGATGTGTTCCAGTCAGGCTTTCGTCCAAACCACAGCACTGAGACTGCTCTTGTAAAGGTATTTAATGACATCCACTTAAACACAGACAGTGGCAGAACTTCAGTGTTAGTATTATTAGATCTCAGTGCTGCGTTTGACACTGTTGACCACAGCATATTACTAGACCGACTGGAAAACTGGGTGGGACTTTCGGAAACAGTTCTGAATTGGTTTGAATCCTACTTAAAGGACAGAAACAACTTTGTTTCTATAGGTAATTACACATCTGAGTTGACAAATATGACATGTGGGGTTCCTCAAGGCTCCATCTTGGGGCCTCTTCTCTTTAACATCTACATGCTACCACTGGCTCAGATGATGAAAAACAACAAAATAAGTTACCATAGCTATGCAGATGACACACAAATGTACGTAACAATTTCACCAGGAGACTATGCTCCAATTCAAACACTGAGTAAGTGCATTGAACAAATCAATGACTGGATGTGTCAGAACTTTCTCCAATTAAACAAAGATAAAACTGAGGTAATGGTTTTTGGAGCCAAGGCAGAACGTATAAAAGTTAGCGCTGAGCTTCAGTGTGCAATGTTCAAAACAACAGATAAAGCCAGAAATCTAGGTGTAGTCATGGACTCTGACCTGAGTTTCAACAGTCACATTAAAACTGTTACTAAATCAGCCTACTAGCCTACCGCATTTGCTCCTGTGGGTAATGTCCGCAGTAATGACTCTTACATGTCTAATATGTGTAATGTGTAATTGTAAAGCGCTTTGAGCACCTGTAAAAGCGTTCTAATAAAAAAATGTAATGCATTATTATTATTATTATTATTACTATCACCTAAAGAATATATCTAGGATCAAAAGACTAATGTCACAGCAGGATTTGGAAAAACTTGTCCATACTTTTATCTTCAGTAGACTCGACTACTGCAATGGTGTCTTCACAGGTCTCACTAAAAAATCTATTAGGAAGCTGCAGCTGATTCAGAACGCTGCTGCTCGAGTCCTCACTAACACTAAGAAAGTGGATCACATCACTCCTGTTCTGAAGTCTTTACACTGGCTTCCTGTGTGTCAAAGAATAGATTTCAAAATACTGCTGCTGGTTTATAAAGCACTGAATGGTTTAGGCCCAAAATACATTTCTGACCTCCTGCTAAATGATGAACCATCCAGATCTCTCAGGTCTTCAGGGACTGGTCAGCTTTCTGTCCCCAGAGTCAGAACTAAACATGGTAAAGCAGCGTTCAGTTATTATGCTCCAAATATCTGGAACAGACTCCCAGAAACCTGCAGGTCCGCTGCAACTCTGACTACTTTTAAATCCAGGCTGAAGACTTTTCTTTTTGTCGCTGCTTTTAATTGAACTATTCATATCTTAGACTGCACTGTAACTTTGATCCATTTATTTTTTATTTTAATGTTTAATTGAACTATTCATATCTTAGACTGCACTGTAACTTTTATCCATGTATTTTTTTTTCTTTTAATGTTTATTGTATTAGCTTTTCTTTTTAATGACTGATTTTAAATGCCATTTTCTTAATGTCTTTCATTTTTTGTAAAGCACTTTGAATTGCCTTGTGTTGAAAAGTGCTATATAAATAAACTTGCCTTGCCTTGCCTTACTTTTAAAGCAAGCAACGATGTTTTCAAATCTGTAATCAAAAAGCTCCTCAAAAACACTATCGAAGCAGTTCCTGCCGTTGCTACGTTAGTTCAAACAGTAACAACGGACTACTTTTCTTAGCGGATGCATGTCAATTTAAATCAATACAACTATTTTTTAAATCAATAAAATCATTTTCTAAATCCATAAAAGCATTTCAATTAATATTGGGAGTCATGTCGTTACTTTGTCGAGAATGTGGCCATGTAATAACACCTTCATGCCGATCTAGATCCCTCCGCTTCGCGTCGGGCTCCTGATCAGCCTGTCGGTGTTCTTTTCCCCATAATGACCGCGTCGCTGCACATTATCCCTTACATATGATTATATAGAGTCATTATTCATTTGTTTTAAAGCAGGAGGCGCAAACGCTTGCCTCGGGGAGGGAGAAAAAGAGCCACAGAGGAGAATAAACAGAAGGGCAACCATGGCAACCATGCAAGGGAAGTCTTCTTCGCTGCTTTTGTGGCAGACTACAGCGCCACTTACAGGCCTGGCATATGTACTACAGCGTCTCCAGTGCTTTCGAGCGGCAATGGCCGGCCGTGGCCCAACCTCTCATTCCCCTGATAGGTGGACAATTGACCAATAGCCGTAGCGCCACCGTCCTGACGTCAGTAAAGTGTTCAAATCTGGATCAGTCTGTATCAGATCCGTTGCAGCCCCTTTTTTAGAGATTTGGGTATGGAGGAAAAGAGAGAGGGTTGTGTTTTCTGACACTTGGTGAGTACATATTCATGTATAAAATACGTACAAAAGTGCATTTTGCATGATAGGTCCCCTTTAACCTTTTAATTATCAGCCTTACCCTACTATATCTTTACATAGCCAATAGTTGTTTGTTAGTACATCAATGCACTGAATGCCATACAGATAACCTTGACATTTTATTAGGTTTATTATTTATTTTCATGGTACAGTGTTAATAAGTCAACATTTTAGTTTACACCTTAATGTAAATCTGTCAGGCCCTGTGCAGGTAACTACGGCCTTATGCTATAATTTAAACATTGAACCACTGACCCCTCCCCCCCCTATTTTCTGTTTTGTTTATCTCTTTTTGTATTTCTTTGTTTTTTTGTTTTTTTTGTTGTCTTTTTTAATTCTCTGTCAAAGCGTCTTTGAGTTTCCTGAAAAGTGCTATATAAGTCCCATGTATTATTATTATTATTATTATTTATATCTGTTATTTCTTTTACATGTGTTGCTATTGAACAGAATTGGCTACTTTTGAAAAATGTTACCTCTTTAATGTAAATAATAAAAACAGTTTGTTGCTTCATTGATTCCTCCAAACTCATTCCTACACTAGATGCCGAGTGTATTACTAATTTCTACTGAGTCATAGAGCTCTGCAATGAATTCATAAACGAGAAGTAAGACGACAGACTGCAGAGGAGAGGAAGAGGTGAGAGAGTGCTATTTGTGTTCAGCCTGATTTATAATGCAGGGAAGAAAGCAGGCAGGGAGTGTGATAGAAAGGATGGAGGGAGGAGGAGGATAAAGGGAGTAGAGCGCTGACGGACGGAGAACAGAGGACCGTTAATCTGGATCTCCGTCTGGTTTGTGGTTTTTCATGTGGAGTTGTACAAGCTGTGGGTGACTAAATGCATGCATGTGTGTGTCTAGTGTTTTGGTTTGGCTGGTTTACAGTGTGTGGGACAGATGGTGCAGCTGAGCGAGATCTGATGCTGAGTGAAGGAGGAGTCTCTGTGACGGAGCACACATTGTGTAGGAGTCGCCTCCTACTGACTGACAGCCAGTTACTGCTCTTGGAGCAAGGGGGGGGCGGGGCTCTCAGACGTTGCCTCACAGTGTAACTAATATTCAGAACATATCTGTAATGTTTGAAAGTAGTTTATTTTCCCCTGTGTTAATATGGGTTTTCTGTGGGGAGCTTTTCTTGCGTTTTTCGTCATCACAAATAGGGGGTCGTAAGGTCCCTAGTCTGTAAAAAGCCCTGAGACAAGAGAATAATTTGTGATATTATCTATGTGAAGACACTTTGAAGTAAATCACATAACCTTGAAAACAGACAAATCAATCTATGTTTCTATATAAATCAAAGTCAGTTAGTGAGCAATGATGACCCAAAGATGATCTTCATAACATCAAGAAGACCTTTCTGAGGAGCACACAACGAGTTTCAGTCATAAACCGCCTTAGTCAACATTTCCTAAGAAATCTACATGTTTTATAGGGAAGCCTGGGGAATTGTGCCAGCACAATGTTCATAAATTAAACACAATCCTTTTAATTATTGAGCTTTTGCATTAGCCTTCTCAGTGTAGGCACAGTCCGGTCCAATCTAATCACATTTAGTGAGCTGATCCATCCAGCCTTCTGGATCCTGCAAAGTAATCGGTCCAGGGTCTTGTTCAAATCGGATTATTTTTATTTATCTTTTTATTGATAAAAAGAAGACCTCGTAAAAATCGTAGTAAATAATTATACAACAATTGTATCTGACATGTGTTCCATTAAAGTACTAAGTTAAATGAATTGAAAAGAGTAAAGAAGTAAAATACAAGTACATCACAGATGTTGACTGTGGGCTCAGAACAGTCTCATAATACACACATGCACACAGAAGGAATCACACTTGTATTTCATGATCCACAAAAGGATTCACACTTGTATTTCCGGATCCACACTTCTGTATTTCAATGCACACACAAATGTGTTCTGTTTCATATATCCTTTTTCTGTATTTTGATTTTATTTGCATGTCATGTAAATTCAATCAAAATACAGAAAAAAGTTGTTCATACATTCGTTTGTGCATTGTGCATTGTGCATGTGCATTCGTTTGTGTTTTTTTTTAGACTGGGGCTCAAAGGGCTGGCCCTAGAAATTTTGGTGCCCTAGTTGAGATTATGATTTGGTGCCCCCCAGCCCCTCCAAGCAATACACAATAGAATATATAAAGAATAAATGAAAAATCTCTACAAAAGACCAATACACTACAACTGAAACGTATTGACATGTTGGTTATATACATAAAGAAGGTTTCAAATGTATTAATTATTGTATGAACATGTTTTAATTGGGGGGTGGACGTCACATCCTCTATGGGGGGTCTGGGGGTAAGCCCCCCCCCTGGAAAGATTTGTTTAACATTTGAAAGTAAAATGCTTCAATCTGGTGCACTTTGAGCAGAATTACTAGAGACTAGATCTAGGGGGTACAACTCTAAACACCCATATGAAAAAGATCGGTTTACATTTTAATAATCAAATAAGTATGTGAACATAACCAATAACCTACCATAGCCAATAACAAATAAATGTAACGTATTTTATTTTTGTTGTTCATTCATTATTATTACTTATTTTACCTGGTTAACATTTATTTATTCATCCATTTTTTTTAATATCTCCAGTTTTAAACGATATTTTTGGTTTACTGTCCTATAGTATAGGGGTTCCTAACCCCCGGTCCGCGGACCGGTACCGGGCCGCGGAGGTGTTACTGCCGGGCCGCGAAATAGCTGTGAGTTTATCGTAATATTTGCAGAATTCTAAATATATAAAAATATTTTATCATAATATTTTTTTCAAAAAGTGTTTAATTTTTGCACTTATACCAGTCATATTATTTCATCCAGTAGCCTAGTTAATCTTTCACCAGAAAACCGTTGAAAATGGCTTTTATGATGTTCCGAGGGATTCGGCGGCTCAGGGTCTCAGCCTCTCGTGCGCACGAGAAAGTTACCGGTGTGCCAAGTAGGAAGAGGAGCGCACAGCGCACCGTTTAATTGCAGACTGTTATGTTTATGTGGGGAAATGGCAGTGCATACATTATTTGAGATATATTTCAAACTCGGACTTCATTTTAAGGACATGTCGGCCAGGGGTGTAGATCTATTTGTTTAAGCACCGGATTGGCAAAACAGGAGAGTAAACCAGTCTGCCTTGATCTATGAATTCATGTCCGGGACTCTCACGGTATCTGCTGCCACAGCTGTTTTATAGAAGGAAAACCTCCTTCACTTCATGAAATGGCTGCGGCATCAGGAGGCAGCGGGACGTATACTCCGCCTCTGAGAAGTGCAGCACAAGCGTGCCGAGAGCTGTGCCTTTTTACGTACCACCTTCGCTGTGTTTACCTTCATCAGAACAGCGAGTGACTGCAGGCTGCTAGGTGTTAACCACACACACCTCTACACATATCTCTACACACATCGAACTGCTCGATTACTCCCCCTTTTATTAGTTTTATGAGGGAGATGTCCAGTCACCAAGGTGCATGATGTGTGTGTGTATGTGCTCAGCTCAGCTCTGTGTGTTCGGTGTGTTTGTGTCTGTCCGACACCGGCATTTGTTTTCAAATGATCATGAACAGTAATTTACACACATCTGTCTAACTCCATAGGTAGCCTGTATGCGGGTGTTTCCAAAATAAATTAGTTTAATCTTAATCTCGATGTAGTGCTAAATGCTGTCGGACATGCACCGGAACGAACGTCACTATCATAATATCTTCTGAAAACAAATGTCAGTGTGACACACACACACACACACACACACACACACACACACACACACACACACACACACACACACATGCGCACGCATAAAGGTGTGCCTTGGAAAGATTTGTTTACATAAATTGTGACCAAACCGTTTGAGACCCACTGAGATAACTTAGACTAAAGTGAACTATCTAAACACTCAGAGTCCTTTACCTCACTGAGCTGTAGTTATCAGCCTCAATCCAACAACAATCCGCGGTACCGATGCGCGCCCTCTCTCTCTCTCTCTCTCGCTCGGAGGCTCTCTCTCACTTTGACTGTGAGCTGCGGGTATGGCGGCAAATCTATGTCATAAATCGGGAGGGCATATGAGATCCACGCGAGAACAAGTCAAGCAGCCGCGGACGTATATTATTTTCGCGAGCACTAAAACGGCACTCGCGCGAGAGCAATATTGAAGCCTGCAGGGGAGAAACATGCCTTGAGCATGTGCAGCATCTACATGAGCTCTCCTTGGTCTCCTGCGCTCTCGCGAACAATTCCTGCTCTTCTGCTCGTGAAACTCTGGCCTGGGTTGCGTTCCAATAGTCCATTTAGCTTAGGAACCTTCCTAACCAAGTGAAATGACCCGGAAGTAGGCCTACGTCAGTGGCAGCCATGTTAGGTGCCGTTCCAATTCTCTAAATGAAAGGAAAGGATGTTTCAAACTTCCTTTATAACCTCCTTTAGCTTAGGAACCACTGGACTTCCCTAACCGAAAGGAGAGGAGAAAATGCTGCCCCACAATGCATTGCAGCCGCAGCATTTGCCGTCACTCAACAGTCGGTCGTTCACAGAAACAACCGATTATGACCGAGCAATTATATCATGAAAGTTACGGTGCTTATTAAGCTTTTTAAAACGTATGTGGTAAGTTGCCAAAGTGCTTTGTTCTGAACGTTCATCAGTATTATAATCAAAAAGAGAAATATGAACATTAGTTTTTACTGAAATGATCAAATAAAGTCAACATTTCACTGAGCTATGTGGGGTTGTTCAACTTTTAAAAGATGTTTGAATGGTGATATACACAGTGATAGGTGTTAAGGACTAACGTTTATAATAAATTCATTTGTATTGATTTTAAGATATTTTCATACAATCATACGTATTGAGATCATTTGTATTAATGTGGACCGGAGGGAGAGGGGGACGAGCAGAAGTTTCACTTTCATTTTTTATTTCAATTCCAACTTTGGTCATGAAGAATATGTTTCTCTGTTGTCCACGTTCATAAAGCATAAAGCAACAGCATCAGAGCACGGTGCAGAGTCTCTAGATGAGTTTACAGTAGTCCCTCGTTCTTATTGAACATCCATGTTGTAGTCCTCTGTATAGAAAACTGTAGTTTCCATAGTTTCCCCACAGCAGCAGACGCACATTCATGACGTCCGCTGGCGCATCAAAAACACGTCGGATAGTGAAAGTGCATTCGGATTCTCTAAAGTACCGCAGTCTCTTCTCCTAAATCCTTTTGAATTCTCCTATCCACTATCCCTTAACCCCGTGACGTTTCACTCAGAGGTCAAGGAATAGACGATAGGGTTAGAATTTAGGAGCTGATTTTTGGATTATCGGAACGCAACCCTGCTCTCACTCGCGGAGAAATGTTAGGAAGTGGGCGTACCGTGTCCCAGTAACGCCAAATCTAATTGGTTACACCCCTCCTCTTTATGATTGGCCGTTGTCTGGATTTATACCAAGAAGTACTTTTTGTCCCTCTCCAACGTGATGAAATATGGCTGTGGAAACGTCTCACGTAAATTACTTTACTTTACTAATGATTGTTTTAATTAAAAGCATGCTTTTGTATTCTGTGGTTATTCCACAAGAGCCGTGCATGGATTGAGTTTTTTAGATAATACATTTTATACATGTTTTTCAAAAGATAATATAAAATGCTTTCAAAAACTGAATTTGGAATTAATAATTTGATTACTTTAGCAAAATATTTTATTCACAAATGTCGCTTTTTTCAAAATGTCCCGAGTTTTAATTTTTTTTTAATTTTGAAAAAGCGACATTTGTGAATAAAATATTTTGCTAAAGTAATCAGTTCTTATCTTTATAATATAATTGTTTGAATACTTTTGAAAAATATGTATAAAAATGTATTATCTAAAAAACTCAATCCATGCCCATGGAATAACCACAGAATACAAGAGCATGCCTTTAATTAAAACAATTAGTAAAGTAAAGTAACTTACGTGAGACGTTTCCACAGCCATATTTCATCACGTTGGAGAGGGACAAAAACATAGACTGTATATATAAATGGACGTAGGGTCCGTGACGTCACCCATAGGATTCTGCAGAGTTGCCGAGAAGCCCTTAGTAGGCGGAGTCGGCCACTAACGGCTCGACAGTGACGTCAGATTTCAACTCCCGCCTTCTCCAAATAGAGTGGCGAAGTAGCGCCCATCTACTTCCGCCCCATGAGACCTTATTTCTGAAAAATGATGTATTGAAGTCAATGGAGAGAGAAAACGTATCTTTCGATCCCGTTTGAATTGTGCCATGAATTACACATATGATGTTTGTCAATCTTAAAAAATCATTTCCATGTCAAAAAAGTCACAGTTTGTCTTAAAACTGTTGAAATATAAGACTATGGAAAATACGCAACTAGAAAGACTACAAATCCCAGAGTCATTAACGTTACACATTACACTCGTGTTACTCACTGAAACCTTGTATATCCGGTCCCGCATGCTGGCTCTTACGGAACCGACTAACTCCCCTTGTGTATGTACAGTTCTCAACATGGCCAGACTTGTAGTGATTTTCACCTCTTTTAATATTTGTCACTTCATTCGGAAAGAAAGAGGTGAAATGTGCTAACATGACGGCCATCTTGGTGTTTGTGACGTATGCCAGACCAGAGTTGTAGTTCATTATATGATTCTGTTTTCTTCAAGTTTGTATTTTGTTGGTCGAACGCACTTATTGTAAGTCGCTTTGGATAAAAGCGTCAGCTAAATGCAATGTAATGTAATGTAATGTTGAGCGCTTCACACAAACAAATGTGTGAAGCGCAACCCACTTAGGAGTAAGACTATTCATCGTCATATTTATTTTTGCAATCAATTTATGTTACAACAGGCTCAATGTACGTGTAAAGATGCACACAAAGAAAGACACAGTTATGCACAGTTATCTGTGCAATGTACAATATTCATATTTGCGGTAGGCATATCTGTTCAATACAAACTATTATTAATATTTACAGTATCTGTTCAATGCACTATATTTAGTTTCTCAGTTCAATTAGTAATATTCACATGTACAGATATTAGCCTACAGTTCAATGTAATCCATATTAAGTTTCTCTGTTCAATGCACAATATATTTCCAATGCTCAAGTTGCTCTATCAGCCTGCCTTTAATGAGACTGCTGTGACTGCACATTATCTGTAAGCCTTTTGAAATCTGGCTGATAGTTAGTGATTGCCAGCCGGAGGCAGTCAGTAAGATGTGCGTCAGTCATACGAGTTCTATACTTGGATTTAATTATTTTCATTTGTGAAAAGGCAGTTTCACATAAGTATGTGGAGCCAAAGTAGGCCTTCAGTTTAAGCGCACATGGCACAATCAGTGGATACCTCGCTCTACTCACGAGTGACCAAAAGTCCTGATCTCTTGCTCTGGCCTTCAATTCAATGTCGCTTTGCATTTCAATGATCTCCATGTCAACACCCATATGTAATGTAAACACCTCCTGCATTTTAGCTGACAGCTGTTCAATGTCAACGCTGAGGAAAGGGTTTGATACAAAACCAACTACTTGCCCCATGTCTTGTAGCTCCACAAATCGAGCACCAAATTCTGATGTCAGTTTGTTCAAATGGGCGCAGAATTGTTCAGGATGGGAAGCAGTTTTGTCTGTGAGGTTTTGTGACACCTTTTCGAGATTTGGGAAGTGTGTCAGCCTCGCATGTCTTAACTGAGTGGTCCACAAACTGAGCTTCACTTTGAATGCCTCCACTGCGCTAATCATGTGACCAAGCTCTTGGTCTTTCTCTTGCAATTCTCGGTTAAGGTCATTGAGTTTTGCAGTCAGATCGGTAAGGAACCCCAAGTCCAATAACCAAGTATCGTCGGACAGCTGCTCATACTCCTCGTTCCTCGACTTCAGAAAACTGATGATCTCTGGCAGCAAATCCAGAAAACGCTGGAGCACCTTGCCCCGACTGAGCCACCTTACATCTGCGTGAAGGATCAAATCTCCATACACAGAGTCGAGCTCGTCCAATAAAGACTTAAATAGCCGGTGCTGGAGCATTTTTGCGCGAATTGAGTTGACAATCTTAACAACAACATTCATTACATGTGACATGTCAATTGCTTTAGCAATGCCTGTTGATGTAGTGATAGTTTACAAATGGTGGAAAGTCTGGGTCTTTTCTGCACAACGCAACAAATCCTGAACGAACACCGAGCATCGCTGGTGCCCCATCGGTTGTGAAGGACACTATTTTATGAATGGGAATCTTGTACTGACGAACATAGTCCTTGAATGCCTTGTACACATCCTCACCCCTGGTTCTTTCTTTCAATGGGATAAGGGCAAGAAAGGCCTCCTTGACAGTCAAATCTGTGAAAACCATCCGGACAAACACACCTAGCTGGGATGTGTCTGTGGCATCGGTAGACTCGTCAAATTGAACTGAAAAGTATTCCGAGAGAGACAAGTCTTTTAATACTTGCTGGGATACATCTTCGGACAATGACTCGACTCTTCTGGCTACAGTAGGTGCACCAAGTGGTACACTTTTTATCCTTGCTTTTATGTCCTCTTTGTTTTTGAAATCCGCAAACAAGACGTCAGCTGTGGCGCTCATTGCTTCTTTAATCATCTCACCATCCGTAAATGGTTTTTTGTGCTGAGCCAAAATATGGCTAATCCGGAGGGACGTTTCTATAGCTGCATTGCTTTTTGCTGTAGGCGCGATGAAAAGCGACTGCTGTGCTTATAGTCCTCTTTTCAGTTCATCAATTATTTTGGTTCTTAATGCGCTGTTGAGTGGATATGAGTCTTTGAATTTACCATTGGTGCTCGCATGATGGCGCTCCATGTTGCCCCGTTTCGCCAAGGCTACCGCCTGTTGGCATATGAGGCATACAGTCTTCTCTTCCGCTGATGTGAAAATAAATGTATGCTCCCATTCCGGGTGGAAATAATACGTTTTTGATTTCTTTTTCGCCAGACCCTCAGCCATATCGATGTTGGTTAAAGGTTAGCAGAACTTGGTACAGTTTAAGTTACTCCTCAAGATGACCGTTAAGATACAATTTGTAACCCCACCCACAATTGCATGCAGCAATTCATAGACATCAACATATCTAATAACCAATTGGAGTTTGTAAAATGACCTGTGCGTGATTCAAATCAACAAACCAGAGCTAGGTCTAAAAAGTTTGTTTAAATAACCAACCAACATGACATTTTTTTTTTTTTTGGAAAATATATATATATTTTTTTTTAAATGCTAGGGATCGACAGTGAAGGCTTTGAAGAACGACCAGTCGATCGCGATCGACCTGTTGGTTACCCCTGGGCTAGCGGGTCCTAATTCACAGTTTTTCTGGCCCCATAAAATCGTGGTTCTAGGGCCAGGAACAACCCGGCTGAGTCGGGCTGAGTATGCTAAACTAGAGAGAGAATCGCTGGCAAGGGGGCTACAACTACAACAAGATGAACATATTTGACTGTGATTTAATTGTAATACACGTTTCAAAATGATGCCGAAGTAACAACATACTGATACCGGTTAGTAAAAACCATGAATTAATGCTTTGACAAGTCTGCAGACAGACGGCAGGCGAAAAACCCTTTTAAAATGTGTGTTTTCTAAATGGAGCTTGGCTAAGCTAACGTTATATATGCTCCGACCGTCCACACTCACAACAACGGCCTATACAGACATAAATAAACCAGCGACTGTATTCTCCATGACACAGACAGTCTGTGGTTTGAACTTGTTTAACTTTTGTCTAGTTTCTGAACAGATCGTATCTGTCCCCGGCTGTTTGAAGAGCAAGCATGGGAAACATACAGCATTTACCTGTTTGCATCCAGCTAGCCATGCCTTTATCGTCCTCGTGTGGCCGGGGCCTGAGTCAGCTTCTTGAGCCGTATCTGGCGGTGCAACACTTATAGTCACATACTGTATGCCGAAGTGTTATTTTAAACAACACATTGAGTCAAATGTAATTAAAGTCAGATCCACTCATGTCTTAGATGGGGCAGTGATATCATAAACATGTTAATGTACGCATTCAAACACGGTCGTTTTTTTGTACCAGCTGTTCTGTATTCACATTGCAGGTGCAGCAGCTATGTTGCTTTATCCTGGATTAAGTGTTTAAGTCATGGATGTTTAAAGTTTAACTTCTTCATATTTGTCTAATATAGTTTACTTTTCATTCATGAAGTATGACGCTGCGCCAGACGTGGGAGTAAGTCCTACATGTGCAAGTCATGAGCAAGTCTTGACCTACAAGTATCAAGCAAGTCCCAAGTCACTGTGGTGAGAGTCAAGCAAGTCAAGTCAAGTCATACAAAATGCTGATGAATAAGCCCATTTTCCGCATTTAAATCAGTTAAAAGACAGTGGTTATGAAAATGGATTTAACCCACACTATGATCTTCATTACATACACAGTTAATCATTTGAAATCTAATTTAGACCGATGACAATCATATTAGATTGATATTAACCCTAGAACTGCAGACAATATAGCTAGGACTCAAAAAGTCTGTTCAAAAAGGCAGAATTCCAGGTAAAGAAAATCATATATGGAATTTTCCATTACACATATTTAATTTAAATGTCTGTTAAGACTAGAAACCGCCAACAGCGTCAGCACCTACATAGATATCATTTTCAAATCATTTCATTTGTTCCTCTTCATCATTTCCTTATAAACTAAGTAGGACGATTTAAAACTCACTTAATTGGGTTAATTTAGAAATGGCTTCAGTTTATCATCATAACAGATCAAAAAGTTCAGATTCATTTTACAATAAATCAAGGAATGATGCACTTCTACAAACAACAAACACATAATTAAAACATTTAAACAAACTACTAAAAATACATTACATTATTCAACAGTTTACAGTAACTTCTGATAATAACACAGGGGAGATAAACGAGCTCTCTCTCTCTCTCCTCTCTCTCCCTCTCCCTCTCTCTCTCTCTCTCTCTCTCTCTCTCTCCTCTCTCTCTCTCTCTCTCTCTCTCTCTCCTCTCCATCTCTCTCTCTCCTCTCCTCTCTCTCTCTCTCTCTCTCTCTCTCTCTCTCTCTCTCTCTCTCTCTCTCTCGACAGCCCATCAGTATCAGGGTTAGTCAAAATGAATCCCTTAATTTACCGTTTTGTCTTCTCTTTGCTTAATCGATTTGAAACCAAGTCTAACGTGCCAACACATGCACGTACCTTTCTCTGTGGTTTTTTTTGTAGTGACGAATGAAGTTGGATGTTGTGGTGGTCCTGTCACTGATCTTTATGCTGCAGACCGCTGTTCTCTTCTTATTAGCGTCGTCGACAACATAATCCTTGAATCCAAACTTCACTATTTTTGGAGTAACGCTAGCCGCTGCCATGTTAACAGCCTTCTAGTGGGTTGCCAGGTTTGCGCGCATGGAGCTATAATCATCCAATCACGTTTCCAAAAAACTAAACGTAATATCTCAATACAAAAACAAACGCAAATATTTCATTTTAAAAAGTCAAGTCCTTTCAAATAATCTGTCTCAAGCTTAAGTCAAGTCTCAAGTCATGAATACCAAGTCAAAGTCAAGTCAAGTCTGTTATCAATGTTAGTCAGGCAAGTCTCAAGTCCAAAAATATGCGACTCGAGTCAAGTCATGTGACTCGAGTCCCCACCTCTGCGCTGCGCTGTCAGTACGCTTGTCCCTGTTTGTGCCCGTCCCTTTCACATGAACGCGCTCTCGGCAGGACAGAGAAACCCTGGGTTGATTTACCGAGTTGATAACCAGCGTCGTAGGCATACTTGCCCTCTCCCGCTTTCCTCCCGGGGTCATATTTCTCCCGATTTCTGACAAAATCTGATTTACTCACGACTGTTTCCACTCGGACTTTAATACAGCTACACCATTGTTTGGTTTCCATGGTAGCGCACGTCTCTTTAGCTGCACGCACAACTCAAAGTCTGAGAGCATGGGGAGGAAGACTAAACAGAACAAGAATGGACAACTCGACCCACTGCTCACTCCTTTCCTGTAAAATACAGGTCCAGCCCACACATATGCTCCATCAAGGATGGTACTACAGGCAGCAAGGCATTGCACTTACAACTACAATAAGCATGTGTAGATGTTATTTTCATCTTTAAAAGTATGTTTCCCCGCTGTGAGGCTCCGGCATTAAAAGTTCTAACAGCTGTTCAGAAAGTGGCAATGTACTGAGAGTGGAAGTGTCCTGAGATTAGCGCCTGCAGGCAGGCTCCATGGAACTGTCCAACCTGATCTAACCAGAATGCGTGACTCCACCACGACTCCTTAACACCGCATTGCGTGGTGGAGTCACAAACTCTGCTACATTTACGTGTCGGCACCACGCAAACAACGCCAATGTAAAGTGAATGAAGCTCCTTTGTCGTGGTGCACACACGCATGTCTACAACGTCCAGCAGTGAACTGTTATTCTATAAAACGTTTTTAAAATCTACTTTATAGCTTGTAGTAACTCACGGGAGGCTTCTTTTATTTTATTTGTATTCATAATCATTTGTATTTTTCGTCAGAATGTATTATGGTGCATTAGTTACGAATGTTTGTTGTCAAAAAACAGTGCATTGTGTGTAATACAACTGTGATTTTTATTAAATTAGTTAGTTTTTAAGGAAGGCCAGAGCTTCAGCTGTGTCAAATAGATTGTTCCATTTTAGTTAACGTTTTTTAAAAGAACATTATATTCCGATTTGATCATGTCCCCTTTATTGTATACGGAGAGCAATGTGAGCATCCATTCCCATTGGATAACGCAGGATTTTACACCCGGAAGTAAGTATTCTCTTTACTGTCGATTGATTTTACAGTGATATCTGCACTACTCATCAACTCAAAAACACCAGATTATCCTTGTTGATTACACAACATTGATTGGTTTAAATTGTGTACAATGCTTTTGTATTTTTCCCCTTCGATTCGGAGAAACACATATTTGTTCAGTTTAGGATGGCCGACGACACTACACTACCCAGAGTCCTCAGCTATCGTTTGGGACTACACCATGTGCTTTGCTTGACAAACCCCGTGATTTGTCCTCAAGCTCTGTGATTGGATGTTGGAGTGGCCGTGCGCGAAGTTTACGCAGAGCGTCAAACAGCTATTTGCAATGGAATGAAACCCATTGACGGCAAACTATTCAAAACAGGAATCGAACGTCTCCTACCCCCCCCCCCCCCCCCTTAGGTCACAGGCTCCTCCAACAGTGCAACACAATAAAACAGATACACATACAAAAAGTGAAATAGTGCAATAAGAGTCTATAGTGATTGGAATATGATATATTAGATCAATAATTTCTAAGTAGCAGCCAGATGAATGTTATGGATGTTGTTTCAAAGTTGAGGTGTTTAATAGTCTTATGGCCTGTGGGAGGAAACTGTCCCTGAGTCTGGTGGTTTTAGTCCGGATGCTGCGGTAAGATAAGATGGTACTTTATTAATCCCAATTTATTGTAAAAGGTATTTTACAATAAAACAAAACTACAAATAAACAAGAATAGAAAGAAAAGAAAATAGGAAATATACGTGTTGAAATAGAAAATATACATGTAGATATTATATATGCAAATATATATATATATATATATTCAAAAATATATGACATATGGAATATGGAATATTAAATATTGAACAGATTATATGTGTAAAATGTACAGCGAGGTTGTATTACAAGATAAACTATGGAGCAGAGAGTTCTCTTCCAGCAGAGGTGATTTATTGTACAGAGTTATTGCAGTGGGCAGGAATGTGTTCCTGTATCGGTCCTTGTGATAGCGGAGCTGCAGCAGTCTGTTGGAGAAGGAGCTCCGTTGACTGTCCAGCTGCAGGTGGAGAGGATGGCTGGGTTATCCATCATGGACAACAGCCTGTTCAGTGTCCTCCTCTCCACCACAGCTTCAAAGGGATCCAGCTTGATGCCGATGACAGACCCATCTTTCCTGATCAGTTTATTGATCCTGCTGGTATCACCGGCTCTTATGCTGCCCCCCCAGCAGACCGCAGCAAAGAAGAGTGCACTGGCCACAACAGACCGGTAGAAGATCTCCAGCATCTTGCTGCACACATGGAAGGACCTCAGCTTCCTCAGAAAATAGCCTGTTCATCCCCTTCTTGTACACAGCATCAGTGTTGATCCTCCAGTTCAGCCCATAAGCGCACTCCCAGGTACTTGTAGTTCTCCACAACAGCCACATCCTCTCCTAGAATGCGGCTGTTGTGCCAGACGGCAGCAGACAGAACAGTTTGTGGCTGGCGTGATGGGGGTCATTTATCATTTATCTGCAGATCTCTATAAGGTATATTCATTACTCGTTATTCTCTACTAATAGTTAATTAAAAACTATAATTGCTATTTTGCACATCCCTTTCAAGATTTCAAGATTTTCAAAGGTTTATTGACATATCATATACACAACTACGGTGTAGTTATGCAATGAATGAAAAACTTGGGTCACAGGTTCCTCAACAGCGCATTACAAGACATCTATCGATATGTGTGTATACCTCCACCATTAAACATATTCTGCACATTTCTTATTCTATCTACATACATCTTATAAGAGTATGATAAATATGTATAATATCAGTTAAAATAAGTGCTTCAACATAGTTAACATTGCAGGAAAGTTGATTGTCAAGTTCCAAAACAAACAATGCAATATATTAGACGTTAAGTACTTTGTCAGGCTTAATATTTATCTGTAGATAGATATCCCCAAAGCTTTTTTCTTATTTAAAAGAAGACCTTAACCTAAAGTATTCTTTAATGTTTAAATAAAGCCTTATTAGTTGGTCTGTTTTGCACATCCTCCTATCAGGCACTAAACTGTTTTATTGTAGAGATCACTTACAGTATCTTCTTGATATTTTCTATTCTATATTTATATCATTGACCTTCTGCTTTCCCACTATTTTGTATGTACTATTAATATTTAAATGTTTTCATCAAATATAACACATTCAAAAGTGCTTTACAAAAATGAAAGACATTAAAAACCTGTTAAGCCCCAATGACCCCCTCGGCGGGTCCTTTTTTTTTTCACGACACTGTGTCTCAGGGGATCTTAATATTTAAGAACCTATTAATGTGTTATACCAGATTAACGGGAAGAATCTCAGCTAACTGACGATACAAACCATCTTTACCAAAACAAATCACAAGTCTCATAAGAAGCATCTAAATGACCCCTGAGCGAAAAATGCTAACCGACATTGGCACAGAACTCAAGATACAAGTACCCTTATTACTTATCGTAGCTGCACATACAAGATATCCGATTAAAGCTGAGGTTCCACAGATTATTCAGGTATATAGTATCATCACTAAGTGATCCGAACTCGTGACAGCGGAAGCAAACACAGACATCACAACACGTACCTTTACGTAGCTTTTAAGGGAGATCGTCTCACCGTAGCTGTCAATCTGATCAAAAGACTGGTTCAATGGCATTAAAACGAGAAAAAACGCGGCTGAATCGGTTAATCCATAGGTTGATAATGTTTCTGGGTAATACTTTTTATAATTTATAATCCATAATTCCATTTTAATGTAAAAATCGGAGGGTAAAAGTTAGCTTCTAATGGTAGCTACCAGAGTTATCGCAGCTTCCGGTCTTGGATATGCGGCAGTCTCACACACACACATATTACCAAATAAGGAGTATGTGGGAGTTCCCCTCGATTCCATTGGCTCTGACGGTTAGAAAGAGATGTCAATCAGCAAAATCGAACAAGGGGGGCCAGAGATAGGTCAAATCCACCCAAATGACCCCAGAAGTGGGTTTCTTTGGCTAAATCTCTCTGAAAAGGTCAAATATCACTTGTTTTGCATCAATCTCGATACAGGGTACTTATTATATGTTGTACTTTGGATTACTAAAGCTTTTAGTGTACCATCCCATCATTCAAGGGTGGTTTTCACTATAAGTAAAACAAACCTTTTGGGCGGACACAATAATGAATTTTTTTTTACTGTGTTAAATCTGAATTCATTTTAAAATAAAAACATCTATATTGATTCTGACACTTCTACATCCAACTCACAGGTGTAACCTTGCTTTGAGAAAAAAAGATTATTAATTTAACCCTTTTAGAAGTGAAGATATGATCATTTGTTCTGGGAATGTCATTTTCGAGCCTGAGACCTGAAAAACAGGTTCGGGGTTTAACAGGTTAAGAAAAAGGCATTTTAAAACAGTAATTAAAAAGCAACACAATCTACCTGCATTGCATTACTCTAAACGTGTAATAACGTGCTATAACCAGTAGGAGGTGCGGGTTAAAAAGCTGTCAAGTTTACAGTGTTAACAAAATAAAATATACTGCTGTTTCTGGTTTAGTTTACGACGGATATATTCTGTTATTGTTTTGATATTTGTAACACAAAAGCGATGGAAAAAACCCACAGCAACACGGAAAAGATGGTCTTAACATGACCCAGCGGTCAAGTAGTCAATAAAAAACAATAATATCAAAACAAAATATTACTACTAACTTTATTGTGAAATTAAAACAGAATGGTAAAAGAAGAGTTTCCGGTCTATTCTGAGGCCAGGGTTGCGTTCCGATAATCCAAAAATCAGCTCCTAACGTCTAACCCTATCTCCTATTCCTTGACCTCTGAGTGAAACGTCACGGGGTTAAGGGATAGTGGATAGGAGAAGTCAAAAGGATTTAGGAGAAGAGACTGCGGTACTTTAGAGAATCCGACTGCACTTTCACTATCCGACGTGTTTATGATGCGCCAGCGGACGTCATGAATGTGCGTCTGCTGCTGTGGGGAAACTATGGAAACTACAGTTTTCTATACAGCGGACTACAACATGGATGTTTAATAAGAACGAGGGACTACTGTAAACTCATCTAGAGACTCTGCACCGTGCTCTGATGCTGTTGCTTTATGCTTTATGAACGTGGACAACAGAGAAACATATTCTTCATGACCAAAGTTGGAATTGAAATAAATAAGGAAAGTGAAACTTTTGAACAAACCCCAAGAAACCCCCAAAAAGTTGAACAAACTCCACAAAGCTCAGTAAAGACTGTGAAATGTTGACTTTATTTGATCATTTCAGTAAAAACTAACGTTCATATTTCTCTTTTTGATTATAATACTGATGAACGTTCAAAACAAAGCACTTTGGCAACTTACCACCTACGTTTTAAAATACTTAATAAGCACCGTAACTTTCATGATATCATTTCTCGGTCATAATTGGTTGTTTCCGTGAACGGCCGACTGTTGAGTGACGGCAAATGCTGCGGCTGCAATGCATTGTGGGGCAGCATTTTCTCCTCCTTTCGGTAAGGGAGGTCCAGTGGTTCCTAAGCTAAAGGAGGTTATAAAGGAAGTTTGAAACCACCTTTCCTTTCATTTAGAGAATTGGAACGGCACTTATCATGGCTGCCAGTGAGGGACTTCCGGGTCATTTTACTCCGTTAGGAAGGTTCCTAAGCTAAATGGACTATTGGAACGCAACCCAGATCTCTGTAGGTAAATAAAGAACTACGAAAGATGTGTAACATTTAATGCAGCCAAACCATTTATTACAATGCATTCATGTGATGACTTTCAAAGAGTAAAGCAAGCACTGCTGAATAAAGTATGATTTTATCTTTTACGAAACGTTTTCTTCATATGGAATGCAGTTGGAGGTCAACCAATCACAGAGCGTGAGGCAAAGCCATATACTGTATATAAAGGGCAAAGCGGAACAATAGCTGAGGACTCTGGGTAGTGTAGTGTCTTCGGCCATCCTAAACTGAACAAATATTTGTTTCTCCGAATCGAAGGGGAAAATTACAAAAGCATTGTACACAATTTAAACCAATCCATGTTGTGTAATCAACAAGGATAATCTGGTGTTTTTGAGTTGATGAGTAGTGCAGATATCACTGTAAAATCAATCGACAGTAAAGAGAATACTTACTTCCGGGTGTAAAATCCTGCATTATCCAATGGGAATGGATGCTCACATTGCTCTCCGTATACAATAAAGGGGACATGATCAAATCGGAATATAATGTTCTTTTAAAAAACGTTAACTAAAGGGAACAATCTATTTGACACAGCTGAAGCTCTGGCCTTCCTTAAAAACTAACTAATTTAATAAAAATCACAGTTGCATTACACACAATGCACTGTTTTTTTGAGAACAAAAATTCGTAACTAATGCACCATAATACATTCTGACGGAATTTATTTTTATTATGAATACAAATAAAATAAAAGAAGCCTCTCGTGAGTTACTACAAGCTATAAAGTAGACTTTAAAAACGTTTTATAGAATACAAGCTCACTGCTGGACGTTGTAGAAATGCGTGTATGCACCACGACAAAGGAGCCTCATTCACTTTACATTGGGGTTGTTTGCGTGGTGCAGACACGTACAGTAAATGTAGCAAAGTTCGTGATCTCCACCACGCAATGCGGTGTTAAGGAGTCGTGGTGGAGTCACGCATTCTGGTGAGACCAGGTTGAACTGTCAGCTCCACATGTTTGTCAATCTTAAGAAATAATTTCCATTTAAAAAAAGTCACAGTTTGTCGTAAAACCGTTGAAATATAAGACTATGAAAAATATGCAACTAGAAAGACTACAAATCCCAGAATCCCGGTCCTGCATGCTGGCTCTTACGGAACCAACTAACTCCCCTTTTGTGTATGTACAGCTCTCAACATGCCCAGACTTGGAGTGATTTTCACCTCTTTTAATACTTTTCGCCTCATTCTGAAAGAAATGAAATGTGCCAACGTGACGGCCGTCTTGGTGTGTGGTGCGAGACGGGAGATGTAGTTCATTGAGTGGAAACACGGTTTCACAGTTTTACAACACTTTTTTTTGTTTTACTTGTAAGATTATGTTTTGAATTGACAAACATCATATGTGTAATTCGTGGCACAATTCAAACGGAATCGAAAGATAATCTTTCTCTCCCCATTGACTTCAATACATAATTTTTCCGAAATAAGGTCCCATGGAGCTCCCCCGGAAAGGGAGGGACTTCGCTTCTCTATATGAAGCGCTACATCATGAACGCAAGACATCAGTGGCGGCCGGCCCATAGGGGCGCTAGGGGCGCCGCCCCCCGTCTTCCCACATGTTTGATTGTCATTAAAAAATAAATAAAAATATATATTTAAATTTTCTTTTTTTTTTAATGAACAAGGTAAATATTATATAGTTGGTATCAGTAAAATGTATAATCTACAATAAAATCTCGTTTAAAATTGTTTTACGGTGTCTAAAGTTACTGATAAGTCACAATTTTCCTGCCTGGCCACAGCGTGTATCATTACCCTCTCTCGTCTGGGCGCTAAGAAAGGAGCCCTCAGCCAGAGCAACAGCAGCCAACACATTGCTGACTCTTGCTATCTGTAAACTATGCCGCCAACACATCATTTCAGCCAATCAGCGTTGTCAGATCTGATGGTCACAGGGCGGCAATTTCAGCGCCCGATGCAGTCTGTGAGTTGTTTGGACTAGTATCCAAGGTGACGCTACAGTCAGTAGTTGATGAGGATGGCTGCGTCTGCAGGTGGAGACTCCAGTGCTAGTGGATCGCCAGAGCTGTAGATTAACATTTACATGCTTATTGTAGTTGTAAGGGCAATGCCTGTAGCACCATGGAGCGTATGTGTGGGCTGGACCTGTATTTTACAGGAAAGGAGTGAGCAGAGGGTGGAGTTGTCGATTATTGTTCAGTTTTCTGTGACTCCTCACCCTCTCAGACTTTGAGTTGTGCGCGCTGCTAAAGAGACGCGCTACCATGGAAACCAAACAATGGTGTAGCTGTATTCAAGTCCGAGTGGAAACAGTTGTGAGTAAATCTGATTTTGTCAGAAATCGGGAGAAATGCAGGAGAATTATGACCCCGGGAGGAAACCGGGAGTGGGTAATGAAATCGGGAGTCTCCCGCGAAAATCGGGAGGGTTGGCAAGTATGACACACACACACATACACACACACACACACACACACACACACACACACACACACACACACACACACACACACACACACACACACACACACACACACACACACACACACAATGTTCGTATTTAGTCTCCTGATTTTAAATGGGAATTAAATCATTTGAGTGTTCCCAAAGCACCAGTGTTCTGCAGTTTGTGTGGGCCTACTGTACTGTTGCACAGTTTATACTGTAGAAACTATGTCCAGGACAAGGTATTTGGAAGTTTTGGAAGATACATAGCTAACCACACAGAAGATTATGGATTATCTCATATTTTTAAGCCTCAATTTGTCCTCCCCCCCCCCTCTAACATCACCTGAAGTCATAATTTAAGGGGTCATTTCTCAAAGATGTTCTTTGATTACAAGTACGAATCGGGTGACCGTCAGGGGAGTCTCAAAAAACCCACACACGAATGCACAGCGATCCATGCACAGAAAGCGGTTTATGTTTGCAGGTTCAGCGGTTTTAAACGGGAAACAAATATGTGTGGATCAAAAATACATATGTAAAACTTGAATTTAATTACATGTATTTGAAACGGAACACATTTGTGTGTGCATTGGAAAACACAAGTGTGACTCCTTTACCGGATCATGAAATACAAGTGTGAATCCTTTTGTGTGCATGTGTGTATTATGAGACTGTTCTGAGCCCATAGTTGTCAGTCATTTACAGTGCTTGAGTTTATTCGTTCTTTCATTTTACCGCTATTTATTTGTAAAGGACTGTGTTATTTGTCATTTTTTGGGGAAAAGTTAAATATCCAACATTCCATATAAAATACAAGAATAGTGAATTGGTAGATGAGACAGTACTAAAGCATGCACATCGTGTCCTGCCACCGTGGTCCAGAACAGTTCCAAACTGAGTCTCTCAGCCCCCAAAGAGAAGTGAACAGAGCTGCTCTGTTTCAGGCAGGGAGAATTAAACTGATTGGCTAAAGTAATTTAAGAGCAACTGAAAGAGCCACCGTCAGGAGAATGAATCAGCAGTTTAAGATCCATTAAGAAATGAAGTGAAGTACCAAGGTTAGATATACTTTCAGATGTGGTGTGTGTGAGCAGCATACAGGCTGTCCAACTGCAGTGTGTTCTGATGAGAACAACATGACACATGAAGAGACGGACAATTGAATCCTAAAGTGTTGACACTGTCTGATAACACGCCAAATCCTTGTTAGCCTGCGATACGCTGTTGATGACTGTCGACTCTTTATAACTCAGAAGTCAGGATATTAAGAAGTATGTCTGCCTCTTCTCAGGCTGACAGATTACGCCCCATGTAATCCTCCGTCATCAGCTTTGTACTGCACTGTCACAGTACCACTGGATTAAGGGAGTGTGTGTGTGTGTGTCTGTGTGTGTGGGGTGTGGGTGTTTGAGGACATATATTACTTTCCACTCCCGATCTAGATCAAATCTACTGGTGTGGCTTTGATGGGAATGAAGGGATTAAGGCCGGTTGGTTCCAACCATATACAGACTGTATATTGAAAGGCCCTGACACACCTACCCGATTTTGGGAGTCAGAGGCCGTCAGAGGCAGTCGGGCATTCGCGGCGCCCTACTCAGGTTGGTGTGTCCCCCACCATCGTTGCTTTACGGCACATTTTCACACCTCCCGCGGGAGGCCAAAGAAAGTCGGGACAAAGAAATTATTCTGATTGGCTGTTCAGCTTAGCGAGTCAGTGCATGAGAAGCAAAGCGGAAGTGAGGGACCAAAACAAACTATTAATCTTTTACATTTTCATCTCACCTGGACGCAAGAGTTTCTTTTTTATGTGTACATGTTTTCGATCGACGAGAGAGAGTGAAAATGGAACCCAGACGCTATTTGTTGTTTGTTTATATCACACAGCCTGTTCTTCTTCTCTCGGTGTATAGTCTGTCTTCCCGTTGTTGCCTCTTTTGAATGACGAATACACACTACCGCTGCCTGCTGGTAAGGACAGTTATTGCCACTCGTCAACTGAAGTATTTGCAGTGTGTTCGTAGGCGGGCGGCGTAGGCGGGCGGCGTAGGCGTGCGGCATAGCGGACGTAAAAGTCGGGACGCCTTCGGTACGCGTTCTTTGGTCTCAGGTTGGTGTGTAGCGGCCTTAAGGGGGGGGGGGGTCTGTGACCAGGGGCCTAATTTATAACGCTGTGCGTAGGATTCACATGGGAAGGTTGTGTAACCGCGGCCGCGCACACGGCCTAAAGTTTAGCTGTTCTACTGATCAAAGTTGCCCTCTGACTCAACTTGATCAAACAGCAAAAACTCCACAGATTCAATTTAAAGAAAACACGATACAGTTGGCAGTCAACATAAAGGCTTAAGACAAGGATTTTCTGACTGAGCGAGGCCAGATAAATCTGCAGTCTCTATATGCTGGCGTACTGGGTTCACCTGAGCTTCTTGGGAGGAAAGGGTAACTGTCACACCACCTGACTCATGTGCTACAGTAGAAACACCATCTGGCAAACTTACAATTTGAGCCTGACTCAAACGTCCTATAGGAAGGCGAGGATGGAGATGTGAAGGCTTTCTGCTGTCCTGATGTCAATGGGGAGCTCATTCCACCATTTTGGAGCCAGGACAGTAAACCCACGTGTTTTTGCTGATGGGAACTTGGGTCCCCCTCGCAGCGAGGGTGCAGCGAGTAGTTTGGCTGATGCAGAGCGTAGTGCACGTGCTGGGATGTACAGTTTAACCATGTCCTGGATGTACGAAGGGCCAGATCCATTCGCAGCATGGTACGCAAGTACCAGTGTCTTGAAGTGGATTCTAGCAGTTACTAGGGAGCGGAGGAGCGGAGTGGTGTGGGAAAATATTGGAAGGTTGAAGACCAGACGAGCCGCTGCATTCTGGATGAGCTGCAGAGGTCGGATGGCACATGCAGGTGGGAGTTGCAGTAGTCTAGGCGTGAGATGACGAGAGCCTGGACCAGAACCTGCGTTGTTTTCTGGGTCAGCTGGGGACGTATCCTCCTGATGTTGTAAAGCGTGTATCTGCAGCAACAGGTTGTAGCAGCGATGTTTGCAGTGAAGGACAGGTTGTTATCTAGGGTCACACCCAGATTCCTTGCAGTCTGAGTCGGGGAAACAACAGAGGTGCCAATGTTGATTGTTAGGTCAAGAGTGGGACAATCTTTTCCCGGAAGGAAAAGCAGTTCAGTCTTGTCAAGGTTGAGCTTGAGGTGATGAGCAGACATCCACTGAGAGATGTCAGCTAGACAAGCAGAGATGCGTGCGATGACCTGGGTCTCTGAGCGAGGAAAGGACAGAATTAATTGGGTGTCGTCAGCGTAGCAGTGGTATGAAAAACCATGCGGGCTAATGACTGATCCGAGCGAGTTTGTGTACAGGGAGAAGAGGAGGGGACCAAGAACAGAGCCCTGAGGGACCCCTGTAGTTAATTGACAAGGGTCGGACTCGGACCCTCTCCAAGTTACCCTGTAGGTCATCACAACAAACAACGTCATCCGACCAAACCTCCCGTTCGCTCGGCCTGGTAGCCCACTACAACACTGCCCTATCCCTCAGTCTCAACTCTATCGCCCCCATTAAAACCCGGACTGTTTCCTTCACCCGCCCTGCCCCCTGGTTCAACACCGAACTCCGCCGTTTGAAGGCCTCTGGTCGCCAGCTGGAGAGGCTCTCCAAAAAAACTGGCCTCACAGTCCACCTCCTGGCCTTTCGTGACCATGTCAAAACTTATATGGAAGCTCTCTCCCATGCCAAGACTCACTACTACTCCCGTCTCATTTGTGCCCAGCAAAGCAACCCCAGAACACTGTTCTCCACCATCAACCGCCTACTACGGCCCCCTGACGCCCCCCAGCCCTCAGGGGCTCCCGATCTGTGCTCCAAATTCCTCGACTTCTTCCAGGCGAAAGTCGAGGCCATCCATTAGCAGCTCCTGATACTGGCCTTCCCCCCCTACCTGCACCTCAGCCACCTGGTAACGCACCCTAAGCGCCGCGCCTCTCCCACTCCAACCTCTCATCCTTCTCCCCTGTGGATGCTCTCCAAGTGGCCAAACTCGTCAGCTCGGCCAAGACCTCCAACTGCTCCCTGGACCCCATGCCCACAGCCCTGGTCAAGGACTGCCTACCCACCCTCTGTCCCTACATGGTGGTCATCATCAACGCTTCTCTGGCTCCTGGTATAGTCCCCACCAGCTTCAAAATTGCCTCAGTCACCCCCATACTCAAAAAACCTGGCCTGGACCCCGACGACCTCCAGAATCACCGGCCGATCACCAACCATCCCTTCCTCAGCAAAACTCTGGAAAGAATGGTCGCCGGCCAACTCCATCTGTACATGTCGAACCATGAGCTCTATGAGCCCTTCCAATCCGGCTTCAGACAGCAACACAGCACTGAAACGCCCTCATCAAGATCACCAACGATCTCCTCATTGCTGCTGACTCTGGCCGCCTCAGCATCCTCATCCTCCTGGACCTCTCTGCAGCGTTTGACACCATCTCTCACAACATCCTCCTCACCCGCCTCTCAGACCTCCTAGGTGTCACTGGCACAGCGCTGTCCTGGTTGACATCTTACCTCCACAACAGGAAACAGTTTGTCTCCATCAATGGCTCAAACTCACCCCCGGCCCCAGTCCACCACGGTGTACCCCAGGGCTCTGTGCTTGGCCCCCTCCTGTTCACCATTTACATGCTCCCCCTCGGCCAGATCATCCGACATCATGGACTCAATTTCCACTGTTACGCTGATGATACCCAACTGTATCTCAGCACCACTCCATCCTCCCAGCTCCCCCCTCAGTCTCTCATCAACTGCCTGCATGACATCAAAACATGGATGTCTTCCAACTACCTCAAGCTGAACAGCAATAAAACAGAGCTCATGGTTGTGGCACCCAAGGCCCTGCTCCAGAAGGTTGGGGACTTCATCCTCGAGGTCGACGGCTGCTCCATCTCCCCATTAGATTAGATTAGATTACTTTATTGTCATTACAAAAATGCAAGCACAGTGTAACGAAAACCCATCTCCTGAAGCCCGCAACCTGGGTGTCATCCTCGACTCCACCCTTCCCTTCCATTCCCACGTCAAATCTGTGACCAAATCGGCCTTTTAACCACCTAAGGAACATTGCCAGACTCCGACCGTCACTCTCGGAGTCGGTTGCCGAAACCCTAGTGCATGTGTTTGTCACCACCCGCTTGGACTACTGCAATGGTGTCCTGTTCGGGGTTCCCAACAAAACCCTGGACAGGCTCCAGTATGTCCACAACTGTGCTGCTAGGGTACTCACACACACAAAGCCGTGGCAGCACATCACTCCCACCCTCATCCACCTACACTGGTTGCCGGTCAAGTCCCGCATATCCTATAAAGTCCTCCTCCTTACCTACAAGTCCCTCCATGCCCATGCCCCCCAGTACCTATCGGACATCTTTCTGCGGTCCTCAGATTCTGGCCTGCTTACCACCACCCGCACCAAACTGCGAACCTTCAGGGACAGAGCCTTCAGTGTGGCAGCCCCCACCCTCTAGAACGCTCTCCCTGCGGAGATTCGCAACATCCCCACACTCAACGCCTTCAAAAGAGCCCTCAAGTCCCATCTGTTTGCTAAGGCTTTCGGCCCCTAATCGATCTGTTGTTTTGTCTGTCTGACTTTTGTTTTGTTATGTTTGTTTTTGCCCTATTACTTGTAAAGCGACCTTGGGTCCCTTGAAAGGCGCTATATAAATCCAAGCTATTATCATTATTATTTGACAGCATGAAGAAGATCGTAGGAATTGACGACAGAACAGCTAAAAAAGACATCTCACACCGTGTCAGATTTTGGTTCTTTTGGGGAGGTAAATCATATTGTTTGGTGGATGCAGTTTGAACCAGAGTAGCAGCATGGAGGTCGGATCGTCACCAAAATAAATAAATAAGTGGTCCGAAAAAGGTTAATGACAAAAAGAATACACATAGCCTTCCCCAGGGAGTGTGTTTGCACCGGGGACAGGAGACCCCCCCTTGATGAAAAACTGTAAGAAATGATCGGGGAATCCCTCCGGAGTGGAGTCATGACGACTGGATCTGAATTATGTTTTTGTATTTGGTGGTTTGTGTTCCAGCTGTCGATCAGCTGTGCGCAGCGTCTCCACTGCAGCCTGTGCGTCTCAACCCCCCCGCAGCAACTCTATATCCACCAGTTAAAGGAAATACAACTAATGTGTTGTGTTATATTAGCTGTACAATTGACCACATATGGTGTTCTTAGCTTCCACCTCCTGTGTTTTACGAGCGACTTATCAAGTCTTGGCAAACGGCATAAAACATGATTAAACGTAATAGTATATAAAACCATGCTCGTATTTACAACCTATAGAAATGCAAAACGGCGTCAGTTTAGACGTAATTCTGTCCTCCTGCTTAACGCATCATTTATGAGAAAACATTTCATAACATTAACACAATATATTCGAGGTGGTTTTAAATAACATTTCCGTATTTATTTATTTCTCCAAGTTATGTTTTTGTGTGCACTGAGGAGTCTCAAACAGGCGTTTGTTTAATCATTTTAAGTTTGGCTTTAATCAATGTTTGAAAATGAATTCTTCATATATGATAAATGAGAGGTAACATTTTATTTATGGTATTATTTCCACATATTTCTCTCCATTCTTCCTTCTGCCAACGGTGTCGCAGTTTCTCGTCTCTCCCGTGTTTGTGCTTAGTGCGTACGCATGGGTTAGAGTTTGCGTGGAGGACCCCACGTTTTCCCGTCAAGTTAGTATTTTATAAATCGCAAACATTGCGTAGAAACTGGCGTACGCCATTTTTTGAGCGTATATCCCTTTATAAATGAGGCCCCTGATGAGGAGAGATACTCCGTCACCATGCTAGGTTTTCTACTCCAGACCCAAGGTTCATACTGAAGTTTCTTGGACTGACGATCTTCAGGTCACCAACATTCTTCTCTGTCAATCAATTGGGAGGGGGGGGGGGGGGGGGGGTGTGGGTTGTGGGCTCAGATCAGGGCGAGCACCAGTTTAATCCCACCTTGACACCCAATGCAGTCAACATGTTAATGTGTCCCTGGGCACCTAACCCCAAATTGTTCCTTTAGAGATTGTCCACAGTATTGAGTGTATGTAAGTCCCTTTAGGTTAAAGCGTCTGACACAATGTCATCTAACAAGCCATTGAAGCCATCCTGAGCAAGGTTTCCATCAAATGTATCGCACACTGTCCATTCTTGTTGGCACTGACACCAATCAACAGTTGTGCATCGACTCGGCAGGGATCAAGGCACGTATATGCCTCTCCCGGGTTCCACCGTCTACACACACAACCAAATGACATACCATCAGTGAGGGAAAAGAGTAAGAACTAAGATGTATAGGTGAAGAGGCCCAACGTATCTATGTCAATGCACTCTTATTAGATTATTTTATCAACTATAAGCTTTATCAAAAAGGAAGGTCTTAAGCGTACGCTTAAAAACGGATAGGGTGTCTTCCGCCCGAACACAAACTGGAAGCTGGTTCCACAAATGTGGAGCTTGATAAGAAAAGGCTCTGGCTCCCATTGTACTTTTAGAGACTCTAGGAACAACCAACAACCCTGCATTCTTGGAACGCAATGCCCTAGTAGGACAGTAGGGTATAATGAGTTCTTTAAGGTAAGATGGCGCCTGCCCATTAAGGGCTTTGTAGGCGAGAAGAATAATTTTAAATTCTATCCTGTGTTCTATAGGGAGCCAGTGTAAGGCAGCCAGAACAGGAGTAATGTGGTCCCTTTTCCTAACTCTGGTTAGTACACGAGCTGCAGCATTTTGAATCAGCTGAAGTGACTTGACTGACTTCTTGGTACACCCTGATAATAAAGAGTTACAATAATCCAGCCTTGAAGTAACAAATGCATGGACTAGTTTCTCTGCATCGTTTTGAGGCAAGATATGCCTGATTTTTGCAATGTTACGTAGATGGAAGTAGGCGGTCCTTGAGATTGATTTTATGTGGGCGAGGCCCAACTGAGGCCTGTGGTCCATTTTGAATTGGCCCGCAGCAAATTCAAAAAGCATAATGGAATATGGCTCACACCTGAAACATGTCTCTTATATTGTACTTCTTAAATATACATGTAAACATATATATTACACATTATAGTACGTACAGTATGTGTTAATAAGCCACATTTTCAAATAAATTCAGCAAATTCAAGTTCAAAACGACTTAGTTAGGCCCAATAACTAGGCAGAGGGCAAATTAAACACCAGGAACATCAGGCAGCGTGTGTGTGTGTGTGTGTGTGTGTGTGTGTGTGTGTGTGTGTGTGTGTGTGTGTGTGTGTGTGTGTGTGTGTGTGTGTGTGTGTGTGTGTGCATGCACAGGTTACCCCTCCCAGCCTAAACTACTAATGAGCACAAGATAGGTGCTCCATATGGTGTGCCTTTGGTGCTGTACACACACACACACACGCACACACACACACACACACACACACACACATTGGACCTCAACTAGAATAAACTATAACATAAGAGCTTAAAGTTTGATATTGAATATAACGATCAGTGAGTGCAAATGTTCCATTATTTAGACGTCGTTCAATCAATACTTCAGTTTTACAATTCAATGCATTTACTATTACAAACTTACTTCAAGTTAAATACAGACTATACTGTAATGGCGCGTTTCCACTGCAGCGGGTAGCTCACTTTAAGCATGCCGAGCCGTGCGGGGCCCGTTTTTGGTTGCGTTTCCACTTGGCCTAGTTTTGGCCCGGGGCTACTTTTTCACCTTTTTTCTGGCCCGACTAAATCGTGGTTGTAGGGCCAGGAACAACCAGGCTGAGTCGGGCTGAGTATGCTAAACTAGAGAGAGAATCGCTGGCAAGGGGGCTACAACTACAACAAGATGAACATATTTGACCGTTAATTGTAATACACGTTTCAAAATGATGCCGAAGTAACAACATACTGTTACCGGTTAGTAAAAACCATGAATTAATGCTTTGACAAGTCTGCAGACAGACGGCAGGCGAAAAACCCTTTTAAAATGCTTGTTTTCTAAGCTAATGTTATATATGCTCCGACCGTCCACAGTCACAACAACGGCCTATACAGACATAAATAAACCAGCGACTGTATTCTCCATGACACAGGCAGTCTGTGGTTTGTACTTGTTTAACTTGTGTCTAGTTTCTGAACAGATATGAAGAGCTGTGAGCTCTGAGTACTAAGAGCTAACGGCTGTGTTGTTTTTCTGCGGCTCTCATTGAAGACGACGTCACGGCTCCGCTTACACTGCGTTACTATAGTAACTACCCCAGTTCCTAAACTGTAATGGAAGCGCAGCATTAAAGTGAGCCGGGCCTAATAAGGCCTAACCAAACCGAGCGAGGCCTGCAGTGGAAACGCGCCAAAAGAGTATCAGTTCCTGAGTGATAGATTGTCTTTAAATTATATAGAACACCATCTCTCACCTTCTTCCATCGCTGACGTTTAATTAATTTGGTAGTGTTTTTGACCCTGTTTGCAGAAATGCAGGTGAAGATTGTGCACAAGCAGTAGAAACACCTGGACAATCCAGGAAGCAAAGAAGACACACAAAAAAAGAGCACCTATTTAATGTCAAAGGGACAAGCAGCTGTAGTAAAAGTAGAAGTGATAACAAGAAAAAGGTCTTAGTGAGAAAAACCTGCCAGTAAAATCTTCTCAGGATGTATTACAGCTGGTCAGGATGTATTACAGCTGGTCAGGATGTATTACAGCTGGTCAGGATGTATATTAGAGGAGAAGCTAAAGTAAGAATGTGGTGAAAGATAAAGGATGTAAATGTAACACACTGAATCGACACAGGGTCAGAGTGTGTGTGTTGCTGCAGGACTTTTCCATCACAGCATCTCCGCTCTCACACATCTGTCACTCCCCTGGTCCAGCTCCTCCATCCCTCCTCCCTGCTGCCTTTCATCTATCCACCGCCCCCCCCACCAGCCTCCCATATGTCTCTCTAATTCCACCGCCACCCCCAGCCCCACCCGACCCCTTCTCCCCCGAACAGCGGGCCAAATGGCATATCCTCGTACGTACTGCAGTACAGGAGTGGACTGTACCATTGTGGATGTGGTGGGGGGTGGCAGCAGGGAGGAGTACTGCAAAGAGAGACAGAGGGGGGAGAGAGGGAGGCTGGCACTCTCCTCTAATCCCTCAGTCCGGTCTGTTGTGTTGATACTCTTTGCAGATACAGCAAAACAACTTCTGTGTTCAATTTTAAGGCTACGGACGATTTTCAGCAGATTTGTTGTCAGGTCTGGAAACCATCGATTGGATGTAAACTTCAGTTTGATCTGTGCTGGTAAGAAAGTGATTTTCTATTCAGTTTGATTTGTTTTTGTCGTATAAGGAAATTGAGTTTCCATGGAAGAATTATCCAGGGATTTTATTTATTTTCAGATCTTCAAACATCACCAGATGTTTAAAATTAATATGGAGTTTTTATTTTGTTCTGTGGCTTAAATAAATGGTATTCTCAGATAAATACAGTATTGCCATGTTGGATGTATTTGTAAGTCAAATGACATTCTCTGATCAGAGAAGATAATCTGCTGATCTGTGTGCTCTGACAGAAGAGCAGCTGTGTGTACACAGATTCTGTGTGTAGCTCAGAGGAAACACTGAGGACCGTTTAGAGTCCTTAACAAGGTGCAGAGTAAATGGGAACATTAATCTATTCGAACAAAAAGGAAGCACAAAAACTCCTACTTAGCAGGGATTGCTTGCCAATAGCATTATGTAGTCGATGCACGCAAACACACACACACACACACACACACACACACACACACACACACACACACACACACACACAGCTCATATTACAATCTTGCACAGTATCTAAACTCCATTTAGCATGAGCATGTTGGGTAAAAAACGTTGTACTGTTCCTCTGTTTACTAATTCGGTTTGAACATAAAACAAGCTGGGCTTTATTCCGTGTTCATCTGTCCGGGTCATCTGTCCGGGTCATCTGTCCCCTCAGCTTCCACTGGGAAAGTTTTGGATCAAACGCTCCACATCATGAACTTCAAACATAGTTGACATGTAGAATATTTAAATATAAATTAGAGGACCAGAAATCGGCCACCCCCTAGACTAATTCACCTCTCATTTCAGTGTGGACCTTTTTGGACATGTTTGTCTTTGGGACCCCTGACGTCCTCTCACTAACACATTGACAGTTTTGCCTCCGGTGGAAATGTTTTGACCTTCTATCTTGTATTAATGTTCCTCTCGAGAATTTGGTGATATTTCTTCAGTGCCATCATCAGGACAACATTCTGTCTGTCCAATTCTTTGGTTTAAACATCAGCATTTTTTTTTTTAGTCATTCCCAACCCATATCGGAATTTGCTACAGAATTGCGTTTCACTAGGCTTTGTAGTTAAATAAAATATCAATAGTAGAACCAGTTCGCTTAAAGTGATGTAGAGATACCTATGTTTCTCTGCTGGAACCATCAGAAGGAAGCTGCATTGTGTTCCGCTGACTCGCAGATCCTGGCTGCTCTGCCTCGTCATAAGACTGTCCCAGTGAAAACAACAGACAGGGAAGGAGGTGCAGCGACCTGCAAAGAGTCAGTCTGAAGGATTGTGCTTCACTTGAGCTACGGGGGCCCATAACTGCAGACTCACTGTCCTGTTCGACCTGGAGCGGATCGCTCACTTCTGCTGCGATTTCAAACAGCAGACTGCACCGTGCACAGAGTGTGTGTATGAGGTCTTTTCCTGCTGTAGATAGGAACGTAATGCATTATTAATTATGTCTAAATGACGGGGCGGACTCTTAGATCTCCATCTTCATCTTCTCACATCCATCCTGGGTCTGAGCAGGGTTTCTGTGCCATCACAGTGTATCACATGTCTTTCTTTCTAATAAACAATAAGTTGAAAACAGACTTCCTGCGAACCAAGAGGTGTAGCTTCTCGATCAGAGTATAGTAACCATTAGAGGGATGTTTTCTGTGTTTCCTCTCAGTGTGTTGTCTAGTGTCATTTTCATGTTCTCTGTAGTGTTTCCTGACTATGTAGTGTTCGGACCTACTGTACAGTGGGGGTGTTTTTTGAGTTGATTTTCCCACACTACTGACAAATAGCTGACTTTATTAGCCAAATAAAATGACAACAACCATTTGAGAAAGGACAGAAGTACCCTGCAAAAAGACATTGTCAGGTGAAACTTTGATTCTGGGACTTGGGGAGGTTGTATGTGAAGCGGTATGTTTACCCTCACACATTTGTAATTATTTTTAGATTTTATTTGCCAAGCAACACATAGTGTGACATGCATGAGCTCTTAAATAATACAGTAGAGTGCAGCTCCAGGATGTTGCTCCTCTGTGCGGCAGGCTCAGGAGATACTGTGCTTTAAAGGTTAGCTGGGACCTCCTATTGCATGTCAGAATAATGTCATATAAAGAAAACAGTAGTAGTAAAAAAAAGCTGCACACAGTGAACATAAGCTGAGCAGACTGCTGGGTAAAATGCTTTCTTTCTGCAATCGTGAAATTAAATCCCCCATGGCAAATTGTGTGTTTTTTCATGTTTAGCCCTGTGAGCAGCATGGCTCTTGGTTTGTCGCTCCATCACCTTGATCCAGCCTGATATAACTATATTGGATAAATTACCCTCATATTTTGTGTGGACATTCATGAGAGGATGAACCTTACTGATTCAGATGACCCTTCCTTTTTTCTTTATGGTTGGCAACTGTGGTTCAAAGTGAAATATTTTGACAACTATTTGATGCATTGGCATGACATTTGGAACAGATTATCACATTCACTATGTAGAGGAACAGCTAAATAAAGTGAGATAAAGTTTCAGCATGATAAACCTCTGTTCACTCCTGTTCTTTCTATCATATAGACTACAGTTTATTAAACTATGTTTTGATACACAGTTTGGTTAGCCTGGTTGAACTTTATCTTTGAGGATATAAATTCACTTTAAAGGTCACATGTCATGGCCATTTCTACTGATCATAATTCCATAGTTGAGGTCGACTAGAATAGATTTACATTGTTCAATGTTCCAAACTCACATTGGTTTCTCAAACAGCATCTCTGTATAGTATGTGTATTCACTCTGTCCTACACGGCTCCCTGTGAGCCCAGTGTGCTCTGATTGGTCGGGACGTTGCGAGGCTTGCAGCTCAGTGAGCGGGTTTACCGGTGTGGTTTCCGGGTCGGCGATACAGCGAGACAGCGATACAGCGAGACAGCGCAAAACTCATCCTGAGCACACACAAACATTCACAGCCGAAGTAAAAACAATAAGTGTGGCTTGATATTGAGAAAGAAAAAGGTTGATAAACGCTGTGAGAATGGGATTGCGGAGAGAATTTCTCCGCAATCCCAACTCGTCTATTACCAACGTTCAGGGAGCTCTATGCAAGTCAATGGGACTCCGTGTTAGTTGAACATTTACGCTAAAGGTCCCCCCACTGCGTTTGATAGTAACACCAAGGGATCCTGGTGTATGAGGAGCTCCGCGGATTGGTCCATTTTGATTCCAGGAACCGCATGACGTCATGCGGTTCCTGGAAGAAACAAATGGAAAAAGAGAAATGTCCAACGAGGCGTTCTGGGGCAGCATAGACAGGTCTTCTCTGTGTTAGAGTTTTACTCCCTACAGGGTGTACTTTAAAACAAACCCCTTTCTAACCACAGTTAACAAACAAAACTATTAAATACACAATAGACATCAAAGTTAAATATATAATCGGAATCTCGACTGTAGACAATTTCGCACATCTTCACTAAACTTTGCTCCATTCACTCTGTTTTGCTTCATCTCGGAGTTTGTGCTCAATATTGAGAAAGCGGCATGCACCGTATATTTCACTGCACCAGCTGAATGTCCACCTTAATCTCCAGCTGAAACTTGTACTAGACCTTGTTGCAAAAAGTCATTTAGATTTAAAGCAAGGGTCTTTATTTACACGCTGATAACACTTGAACACAACTGGTTACATTTTCAGATTCAAGCTGAAGATCCTAGTAACTCAGCCATCTGAGAGAAAAATAGAAAATCCGTCGGGGACAATGGTGGAGTCTGGGATAGAGGAGTTGAGCCAAGTCTCCTAAAAAACATAAAGAACTGTAACGTGATGGCTTTCACGGAGACTTGGCTCAACTCCTCTATCCTGGTCTCCTCCTCCATTGTCACGAACAGATTAGCTATTTTACGCCAGGACCGGACTGTTAACTCAGGGAAAAGTAAGGGATGGTGAACAATAACTAGTCATCGGATGTGGGGATTATTTCTTCAGACTGTTCTCCTCATTCAAAGCATCTCATGATCGGATGCTAGCCTTTCCATTTGCTTTTCCGCCGCACACTGACAACAACACAGCGCTGGACGAGCTGTATGGTGTAATCGACAGAACAGAGACTTCACGGCCAGAGGCGGCTTTTATTGTCGCTGGAGATTTTAACCCTGCCATCATGAAAAAAGTCCTGCCCGAAGTAATACCAGCATATCAGCTTCCAGACGTGCGTGAAAACACACTGGACCTTGTTTATTCTTCTTTCCGACATGGATATACAACTCGCCCTCCCTTCGGCAAATCAGACCACATCTCACTGCTGCTGCTGCTGCTGCCTGCTTACAAGCAGAAACTCAAACGGCACAGACCGGTGACACGGACTATTGTTGGTATTTCTATAGCCCTCAGTTTAGGATTAGCTGATTCCAGGAAGCTTATTTACAAGTTAACAGCGTTAAATGAAACAATGGTACAATGATATAATGAATTTGCAGTGAGTGACTCGGGCCTGAGTGTGCTCTCTCTCTGTCCTCGTCACGGGACGGCTGGAAAAGAGACAGACTTCCTGTTGACTTCCCATATTATCATCTGTAGTCTTCTCCCATTGGCTTAGCGTCAACGGGGGCGGGTCTTCCTCTCAGCTTCATGATGACGTGTCCTTAGATTTGTCTCCCGCGAGTGATTAATGACGTCAATAAGGAGCATTAGACTTTGATTTCTTACACTTTACAGCGCTGGAGTGAGGAGTCAGACTCAGCTCTGCAGGACTGCTTTGAATCTACGGAGTGGAGTGTGTTTGAGGACGAAAACATCAACACACACACGGATACGGTCATTTGCTACATTGGCAAATGCACCAATGACGTAGTACCGAAGATTACTGTACGAACTTTCCACAATCAGAAGCCCTGGATAAATGTTGAAGTCCTTGCCAAACTGAAAAGCGTGGACTATCGCACTATGGGGTCAGATCAGTCTCAAAAATAAATAAATGCACACAGAAGGATACACAAATGTAATTCTGAATTTATATATAAATGTCTCCATCAACACACATATCTTTCAATGCACACACAAAAACTGATCATTTTATAAATGTAAAAAAGTTTCACAAATATATTTCTGATCCACACACAAATAGTACATCAAAAACACATTTGAGTTTTCTGTTTGTGAATCTCTCAGCATTTGAGTGTGAATCTCCGCTAGATTCACACATACATTTTTTAAGAGGTGAGTGTCTTCGGCCAATCAGATGTCTGCTTCATTTGAAGTCAATCACATGCGTGTGTTCCGACGAGGGTGTGCCTAATGCATTTGCAATGTAGCGTAACATCTATAATATCTACGCGGTTTTCGGAGACTGAGGGTGTGACAGAGTCCGGGGGGGGGGGGGGGGGGGGGGGGGGGGGGTGGGGGGGGGGGGGGGGGGGGGGGGGGGGGGGGGGGGGGGGGGGGTGGCAGTTCATCTCCAACAACATGGCATCTGGAAGCTACTTCACATCTTGTCGTTAGTCATGCAATAATCTTGAATCATAAATAATTACTTCTGCTTAATTATGAAGGTAGCTTAGTTAGTTCGAGGATATTTTGAAACCTGTTCAGTAGGTTTAGTTGTGTTGTAGCTAATATAAGCTAACATTAGCTAGCCCTGCTAAGTCTGTCTAAAGTTTCTGTATGCTAATTTGGTTGTTCTGCTATCAAGTAACGTCTTTAACCTCTGAAGCCCGATTGCCCCCAGGACAACAATATTACACGAAACTGTGTCTCAGGGCTTCTTAACATTTAACAACCTATGAATGTGTCATACCCACTTAACGGGGAGAAACTCAGCTATCAGACAATGTTAACCATTTTTAGCTAAACAAAACACAAGGGTAATACCAAGCCTCTGAATTAGCCCTGAGCGAAAAAATGCTATGCTTCATAGAGTGTAACGAAGCTTTCGGTTTGGGCAAACTGTGTAGGTGGATTTTGGAACCCCCCCTCGATTCTATATGGGCATAGATATGTCTCATAATTATTTGTGTGAACATAACAATAATTTGTGTGTAAATATGTGATTTGTAAATGTAAAACACCATCCACAAATGCATTTCAAAGATTTGCAAACTCACAAATAAATGTGCAAGTGTAAAACGGATCTGCAAATACGCTAAATATTTTCACAAATAAAAAAAAGATCTGTGAATATCTCTTTAACATTTACAACTTTCGGTCAGGCATTTGTGAATCCATTTTGTATTTGTCGACCAAAAATGCGCTTGCGGATCTCAAATCTCTGCTCGTGGATCTCACATTTCTGCTTGTGGATCGTCTTTTTACACACACGGAATTTTGAGACATATTTTCCGCCGGTCTCGGCTAAAATCTACTCGTGTCACTCGGTGATTTTCGGAAACCACGTGATGGCCCGCTGATGACGACATTTCCGCATTATTTCAAAGTAAGAGCATGATGGTTTGTTTAAGGCTCTGTTTTTTTATTATAATGAACAGCGGAACGTTAGATGCATTCTTTATCACCATCATCATCATCATCATCATCATCATCATCATCATCATATTATAGTGATATAGTTAGTTTGTGTTAGTTTATTGGATCAATATAGCATATATCGAGCACTTTCGTTGATGTTGAAGTACAGGCTACACCACTTTCGGGTCCCGGGGGGCTACAGCTGGCAGCGAAGCAGCCCAGATAAAACTATTTCTTCATTGTTTGTTGTGTATTCAGTCAAGCGGGTCAAAGTTACAATGTAAAATTGCAAGTACAATGTAAAGTCCTGTACTCTGCAGGTGCCGGTAAAGAGCAATACAATGACAAAACCTTTCCAAACATAACAACTAGTAGGTAGGTACTAGGTAGGCAGGCAGGTATAGGTAGGTAGGTAGGCAGACAGGCAGACAGTCAGATAGACAGATAGACAGATAGATAGATGGATAGGTAGATAGACAGATAGATAGACAGACAGACAGATGGATAGACGGACAGATAGATAGATGGATATCATATATAGATACTTCATTCATCCCAAATTATGAAATGTGTGGAAACAAGTACAAACACAATAACATTAAATACAAATGAAAGCAATAGACAGGAATATATGCATACAGTAGAAAGGACACAATGAATATTATAACATTTAATGTAGCCTTACTATGAAGGCTGACCTAAATACGGTGCTTTTCTACAGATTACTTTATTACTGCACTGGTAAAGTAAAATTAGGCCGATTAATAAGATGTGAAGTGCTTTGTAACTTTGACCCGCTTGACTGAATACACAACAAACAATGAAGAAATAGTTTTATCTGGGCTGCTTTGCTGCCAGCTGTAGCCCCCCGGGACCCGAAAGTGGCGTAGGCTATAGCCTGCACTTCAACATCAACGAAAGTGCTCGATATATGCTATCCAATAAACTAACACAAACTAACTGTATCACTATAACATGATGATGATGGTGATGGTGATGGTGATGAAGAATGCATCTAACGTTCCGCTGTTCATTATAATACAAAAACAGCATTAAACAAACCATCATGCTCTTACTTTGAAATCATGCAGAAATGTCGTCATCAGCTGGCCATCACGTGGTTTCCGAAAATAACCGAGTGAAACGAGTAGATTTTAGCCGAGACCGGCGGAAAGTTTGTCTCGAAACTCTGTGTGTGTAAAAAGACGATCCACAAGCAGAGATTTGAGATCCGCAAGAGCATTTTTGGTGGGCAAATACAAAATGGATTCACAAATGCCTGATCGAAAGTTGTCAATGTTAAAGAGATATTCACAGATCTTTTTTTTATTTGTGAAAATATTTAGCGTATTTGCAGATCCATTTTACATTTGCACATTTATTTGTGAGTTTGCAAATCTTTTAAATGCATTTGTGGATGGTGTTTTACATTTACAAATCACATATTTACACACAAATTATTTTTATGTTCACACAAATAATTATGAGACATATCTATGCCCATAATTCTATTGGCTCTAACGGTTAAAAAGAGATGTCAATCATCACAATCGACCAATGGGTTCCAGAGATATGGCAAATACACCCAAATGACCCCAGAGGTGTTTTTTTTTTCCTATTTCTCTCTAAAAAGGTTAAAAATGTCACTTGCTTTGCATCAATCTTGATACAGGGTACTGTATGTGTAATGTGTATTTGTAAAGCGCTTTGAGAGTCTTTGATAAAGCGCTATAATAAATATAAGGATTATTATTATTATTATTATTATATGTTATAGTTTGGATTCCTAAAGCTTTTAGTCTACTATCCCATCATTCAAGGGTGGTTTTCACTATAAGTGGTTTTATAATTTACATTTTTTTACTATGTTCAATCTAAATTTACTTAATAAAAACATCTATATTGAAAAACAGGCTCAGGGCTTAATAAGCCCCAAGCCTGTTTTTCAGGTCTCAGGCTCGAAAATGACATTCCCAGAACAAATGATCATATCTTCACTTCTAAAAGGGTTAAATTAATAATCTTTTTTCTCAAAGCAAGGTTACACTTGTGAGTCGGATGTAGAAGTGTCAGAATCAATATATATGTTTTTATTTTAAAGTAAATTCAGATTGAACACAGTAAAAAAATGTAAATTATTGTGTCCGTCCAAAAAAAATAATTACTTATAGTGAAAACTACCCTTGGATGATGGGATGGTAGACTAAAAGCTTTAGGAATCCAAACTACAACATATAATAAGTACCCTGTATCAAGATTGATGCAAAACAAGTGAAATTTGATCTTTTTAGAGAGATTAAGCACAAAAAACCCACTTCTGGGGTCATTTGGGTGGATTTGACCTATCTCTGGCCCCCCTTGCTCGATTTTGCTGATTGAAATCTCTTTCTAACCGTCAGAGCCAATGGAATCGAGGGGAACTCCCACATACTCCTTATTTGGTAATGTGTTTGTGTGAGACTGACACATAGCCAAAACCGGAAGCTGCGATAACTCTGGTGGCTACCATTAGCAGCTAACTTTTACTCTCCGATTTTTACATAAAAATGGAATTATGGATTAAAATATTCCACAGAAACATTATCAACCTATGGATCAACCGATTCAGCCGCGTTTTTTCTCGTTGTAATGCCATTGAACAAGTCTTTTGATCAGATTGACAGCTACGGTGAGACGATCTCCTGTAAAAGCTACGTAAAGGTACGTGTTGTGATGTCTGTGTTTGCTTCCGCTGTCGCGAGTTCGGATCACTCAGTGATGATACTATATACCTAAATAATCTGTGGAACCTCAGCTTTAATCGGATATCTTGTATGTGCAGCTGATAAGGGTATCTTTTATCTTGAGTTCTGTGCCAAAGTGCGTTAGCATTTTTCGGGGTCATTTAGATGCTTCTTATGAGACTTGTGTTTTGTTTTGGTAAAAATGATTTGTATCGTCAGTTAGCTGAGATTCTTCCCGTTAATCTGGTATAACACATTAATAGGTTCTTAAATATTAAGATCCCCCAGTGTCGTGAAAAAAAAAAAGGACCCGCCGAGGGGGTCCTTGGGGCTTAACAGGTTGAGGTTATATGAAGTTGACGTTATTGAAAATAACGGTTTGACAGGGTCTATCGCCTAGAAGTATATTGGCATTCATGATTAAGTATGTTTAAGCTATGAATGGTTGCTTCATTACTGGTGTGTATTGATATATTATGCGTGGCATTTAATACTAGCGTTTGCAAACAAGTAAGCTAAATAATGCTAATAGATTACCTAGGATGAGTAGGATCATAAGGTAACTTTGCTAACGTTAGCCATAGGAGTAATCGGTGTTGGTAAACAAGTGTTCGCCCGCAGACCACTAGTGGGCAAAATCAACGTTCTAATCACAGTAGTAGTGGTAGCAAAATAGCGGTGGGCAAAATATCCTCAAACTAACTGAGCTACCTTCATAATTAAGCAAAAGTAATCATTTATGTTTCGAGATTATTGCATGACCAACGGCAAGATGCCATGTTGTTGGAGATGAACTCTGAACTGTCAACTAGTGATGTGTCGGTCGCAAACGAGCCGGCTCTTTTAAGTGAACGACGGGAGCCGGCTCGCGCCCGCGAACGAGCCAGTTTTGTTGTTGTTGTTAAGTAATACAAGACAGAATGATGATGATGATCTCCGCGCTACAGCTGCTCCGTGCATTCATGCAGTGACATGTAATATCCAAGGATTAGAGACGGTTGGATGCTGCTGTTTTGAGCATTGCAATATATTTATTTTCACTATGTTATTTATTTATGATTATCCTGAGGCTCAGCAAAGATTTGATGTCAGCTGTTGCTGTCTTTTTTTCTATAGCTAATACTGAAATAGAGCCCTGCTGTTTTGTCAGGGCCTTTTCTTTAAATATAATTTTAAAATGTCGATACAGTAGCCCCTTAGTTTAAATGTCTATGCTTAAGTTTTTATAGGTGTTGCTATCTGCTTTGTGTAGCGTGGTTCTGCAAGTCAGTGCATTCACTGGGTGGTATCAGAGAGTTACACGGGTCTGTAAATGCAATGAAAACATTTCGCCACAGCAAATCATTTATATTAAACGTGTAATTTTTACTTTTGAATACTTCAGTACAAAGGATGTATTGAATAATTTAAGTGATATATGTGTACACATATACATCATTAGTCAAAACAGGGCTACATTTGATTGAATTATAAAAGGTATAATATGTGGTAAACTGAAGAGCCGTTTGGGAGCCGAAAGAGCCGGCTCTTCTTGGTGACGTAATATACTTGAAATAGTGGCTCTGCAGCATGTGTACTCGACATTGAGAAACGGCCCCGGACTCTGTGACACCCCCAGACTCCGCAAACCGCGTAAATGTTACGCTACGTTGCAAATGCATTAGGCAAACCCTCGTGGGGACACACGCATGTGATTGGCTTACAATTAAGCAGACTGTATGTGTGAATCTAGCGGCGTCAGGGGAGTCTCAGAAATCCACACACAAATGCAGAGAAATTCACACTCAAATGCAAAGAGATTCACACTCAAATGCAGAGAGATTCACACTCAAATGCAGAGAGATTCACACTCAAATGCAGAGAGATTCACACTCAAATGCAGAGAGATTCACACACAGAAAGTGTTTTTTATTTAAATGTAACAACACTCAAATATGTTTTTGATGTAACTAGTGGTCCACTGAAGAGACCAATAATAAAGCCTTGAATTAAATTCAATTTAATTTTCTGATGGAGCTGGGATGCTAGAGGCTGTTTGCCGATGTTATGACATAAATGACAAAGACAGTAGAAGGACCACATATATCAAGAGACCAAGGATGTGTTGTCACTTATTTAACACACACAAGCTGGCAGTATATGTGCAGTCCCCTTGATATGGATTTGTTTGTAGAACGTGTACTGACGGACATGACTACACAAACACATTACTGTAATAGTGTGCTGGTATGATAACATGTTTCTGAATTGTACTTTTTTTGCACACTTCTCAGCTTGATGTGAAAACTGACTGAATCCAACCAGCTAGCTACGACCATATATAATCATTATGATGGGACAAGCTGCAACTGCAAGATGTATCACCGGGCACATTAGTGTGTGTTTGTGCGTGAGTGTGTGTGTTATACATTTATTTATGTCTACGAGCCCCAAATCTTTTTTCAGTTCGAGCAGACAAAAAGAAACTTGCCATTTGTCCCTTCTTCTCCTTCCTTATATAGAAAGAAAAGGGTCAGTTGTGACTGTATCTCACTCCTCTTGCTGATTGGTGTGTGTTCTAATGTATAGTAGATGAAGCTTGATCTCTTATTGCTCTTAGTTTGAAATGTGTGTAGTCTGAGAGATAAATGGCATTGTGTATTCTGCAGAGCAGAACATCACTTCCTTCCAAAGACCTGCGTCCTTTACATCATAAATGTGTCTTTTAGTGAGCCAATCTTCTTTAAGTTGGTCTTGCCTTTTTTTTTATTAAGGCTTCTCAGTATTGTAAATATTGTACAAACAACTTATATTCAAAACATTTAAAAACACCTAATGAATAGGCTGAGAATGTTCTTCTTTATTATGATAGAGTGATTTCCATTTGCTTTCTTTTGGTTAGCATCTCTCTTCTCCTTTTTCTTATCCACACCTATTGGCAGGTAACAGTAAACAGGTATGATTTAAGACATTCACTTTTACACAAAGCAGAATAAAATGACAGAATGTATGAATATGAGCACTGAGACACATGTGAAAGCAGATTTTTTAAATCACAACTGATCAGCGTTGAGGAATATTATTCAATAACTAGAGAATGCAATTCCTGAAGAAATTGCTAGTGGGAATGCTTTATGCTGAAAAGCTGACGCTAAACTGCTATGCTGAAATGTAATGTGTAAGAAGAAAGTGAAGAATTGAGATTGAAATGATACATGAACACTGGGGGCTTGAATGTGTGATGAGAGAAGAAAATAAAGTAAAAATGCTTGGAAAAGCAGCAGAATATTTGAACTGCAAACTTTTGAACTAACTTGATGGTGAATGATCTATCGCCATGCCAACGGCATTTGATGACATCCCTTAATACGCTTAGATGCGTTGATGGCTGCATCGTTACCAAACCTGTGAAGTTGTGGGCTGTTTATTTTCACTGAAGTTATGAGAAAACCGTGTTTCAAGGCGAACATTGTGTTGCCATGGCAACGGCATTCTAAGAAATCTCAAAACTGTCCCGTAGATGTCTTCACGGCTGGACTGTTGGCACACGTGAAGTTTTACCACTTTTTGACAATTTTCATAGGAGTTATAGCAATATTGTGTTTTATTGCCATGGCAACAGCTTTTGAGGAAAACTCACTAATGGCACATAGACATGTTAAGGACTGGATCATTAACTGTCATCTGAAGTCTGGTGGTGTTTGCTCCATTTGCATAGGTATCATGACAACATCGTGTTTTATGGCAAGGGATGCGTTTCCATGGAAACAGCCTATGGTGAGATCTCAGATTTGGCGTAGAGCTGTTGAGGCATGGACCGGTGATATACAAGCAAGGTTTGGGGGCGATCGGACTGTGCCCATTGGAGTTAAAGCGACATCGTGTTTCATGGCAAGGGATGCGTTTCCATGGAAACGGCATATGATGACACTCTATAATTGACAGAGCTGTTGAGGGCCGGACCATTAACCATTATCTGAAGTCTGGTGGTGTTTGCTCCATTTGCATAGGTATCACGACAACATCGTGTTTTAAGGCGAGGGATGCGTTTCCATGGAAACGGCACATGGTGAGATCTCAGATTTGGCGTAGAGCTGTTGAGGCATGGACCGGTGATATACAAGTGAAGATTCGGGGACGATTGCACCGTGTCCATTGGAGTTACAGTGACATCGTGTTTCATGGCGAGTGGTCTGTCGCCATGGCAACGGCATTTGATGACACCCCATAATACGCTTAGATGCGTTGATGGCTACATCGTTACCAAACCTGCGAAATGTTGGGCCGTTTGGAGCATTTTCACTAAAGTGAAAATGGCATTTGAAGAAACCCCATAATTGACGTAGAGCTGTTGAGGGCTGGACCGGTGATATTCAAGCGAAGTTACCAAACCTGTCAATGTGACATCATCGTGTTCCATGACACAGGTGTTTATATTTGAGCTAACTGTGCAGAGATCACAGGTTTCCATTGTTCTGAATGAGAGATAAACCTCTAAGCTACGAGATGTTTTCCTACGTCTGTCATGATACATTATGTCTCAGGAATGTAGGGTTTTGCGAATTATGGCAGATTTAAAAAAAATACGAAGGCAAATTTCAAGATTTCCTCCACTCTAGCTGTGACATCACGCACTCTAGTTAATGTAATGTTAAAATCTGAAGAAAGCCTCTTTACCAAGGTCTGAACAATGTTTAATATCTCTAAAAGTAAGAATCAGATTTAAAAGTTGTTATAAACTAATAATGTCAGAAAGACGTGTAACATTTTAAAGTTGGAATGAGGTTTCTGAGTGAAAGTATGAATGAACAGTTAGCAGTTGAAGTCGCATGAAGATTTTTCAAGTCTGAAGAGTTTCTCCATTGACTTCAATGTTAAAAATGTGATGTATTATGGGATGTATCTCTGTAATTATGAAAGTTATGAATGAGAAAAGTAAGAGCAATCGATTCCCGACCGAGCTGAACGTTTTGATGTTTGAACGGAGTTTCAGCGATGTGGAATGTGGGAGGAGAAGCGCAGCAAAATAAGCCGGTGGAATAATAAACTTTTCGTGCGTAGAAGAACATATAGTGGGAATGCTGTATCAGCTGTATCACCATAAACAAACCATGGGTTAGGGGAGCTTTAACAAACCATTAATTGTTCTTAGTCCAGCAGGGAAGCAGTGTAAATGAAATGTAGGGTACATGGAGGATACTGAACTCTTAGCAACTTCGCCTATAATGGAAAGCTAAAGGGGGACCATCATCTACTGTGGAGGTGGAGAATCCCAAAGAGTGAATATTGACCTCGCTAAGAGTTTCGTAGAACAATTGAAAAGTCAACCATCAAAACAAGTGGTTCACACTGTGAATCATAACAGACCATCTGTGGTTTCAACACGAAGCATTGCCTCCTACTCCAATAGTATGAAGCTGCAGCGTCGGAGACTGCAGTTTCAGGACCGCACTCCTGGGACCGCACTCCTGGGACCGCACTCCTGGGACCGCACTCCTAGGACCGCACTCCTGGGACCCTAGTTGTTTTGCAACATCGCCACCTAGCGAATTGGATGCCCGCAAAAGTACAACCAGCGAGTATTGAGTCTAATCCACAGCAAGTCTCTTTAGACATTGTAATGCTTGTTATTAACGATCTAAAAATGCATGAAAATATGTTTTTCTTTTTTAATAACAAATGTATTTTGTATGTCAGATGTAAAAAGATAGTCTTGTATATTTGTCTTATCAAATTTGACATACAACGTAAATATAATGTATATATATATATATATATATAAATATATATATATTGTAGTAAGAATGATATAATCTATTTATAATTTGAAATGTATATTGTATGTAGACATACATTTAGATGTATCATCATCATCATCATCAGCTTTCATTTGAAGAGACTCTTGGTCCATTTTTAAAAGACATACAACACTCAAATATAAATAAAAAAAGGCAGTGATACCAATGTTTCCACAGAGGTGACTGGTACAGCACTGAGACATGGATTTGAAAGCAGCATAATGACAGAGTTATGAGAAACATTCAATCAATGTATATTTTGTTAAAAGAAAACCAAAATGTTAATTTAGTTTTTAGGAGAAGGGGTGGGGTTAAATACGTGTAAACTCCTTCCCATGCCTTTTCGGATGTGTAATTAGGTAGATCATTTGTTTATATATCATTTGTAAGTCAATAATATTTAGTTTATCAATTTGATACTGCTTACGTTTCTACAGTATCATAATTCTCTTGTTTCATTTCATTATTATTATTTTTTTTGTATTACACGTTCGAAATAAATCAAACCAAATGTGTCTTTGAAGAGGTGCTTGATTACTCAAAAACAAAAACAACTGTTAGTGTGTTTCTGCACCTGGCTGCCAAAGAGAAACATGCCGTTTGACCGAGAGGCATTTCAGTGCAGAATCCATTTGTATTTATTCAGAAGACGGGCACAATTTCCACACCGAGGATTCTTCACTGGGGTGATGCGGGGTCTGTTGTTCCCTCAGCCACCAGAAAACAGCTCCAGCTGCAGAACCCCGGGAAGCCCTCTTCGGAGTTAAAACCCTCCAAGATTCCTCGCCGTCCACTTCCCCGGTAGCCTGTGCCAACGTCCTTATAAAGATGGTCGCATTGAAAGCACCCGGTTTCATTAAACAAATAATCAAATATGCTAACAGTTTATTTTGCTGAAAGCTATAGCTAACGAATAATTGTTTTTAGTGCATTTAATACGGTTAGAAGCTATCCTAAGCTAACAGGTGATTGTTTGTATTGCCTTAAGACTATCAAAGTTAACGTTAGCTAATCACACTTCATTTCAAGACACCGGCATTGTTATTAATGTTAAACAAATACAACTTTAAAAGCACTTCACATTACTCACACTCTGTGCGTTGTCGTTCATATTCATGTCTCCTACTCGCTAGGTGGCAGTGTCACGAAAACTAGGGTCCTAGGAGTGCGGTCCTGAAACTGCAGTCTCCGATGCTGCAGCTTCATGCTACTCTCTTGCTTCCCTCGTAAAAGGACATTTGCGTTGTTACTGCAGTCCAACAGTTTCTCCAGCCTAGGCTAGCCTGCTGGGTAATAACCACCATCAGATCATGGATTTATTGTAAAGCTTCTAGGAGCCTTGGTGGGTGCATTCAACACTGTCTTTCGTTTTTTGTAAAGCACCTTGAATTGCCTTGTGTTGAAAGGTGCTATATAAATAAACGTGCCTTGCCTTGCTTGTTTTTGAATAATGTTATAAGAAAAACAAAAAATAAATCTCTTCCAAATGTTGTTGTCTTCAGGTAGCAAGATGATAAAGAAGATGAAGAGTATACACAAAATGTGAACTGAATCACAATAATCTGTGACTTCATGATCTGTCAGATTTTCCCTTGAGGTGTTATATAACAGTGCATATCTTAAATATATCAGCTAAGAAAGTAACCTGCAGTAGAATGAGAGCAGGGTAGAACAAATAGGATTGACTAAACAGCAGTTGAAAAGCAAGGGGACATTCATGGAACTGTGTAGAACACAGTGGAGCAATAAATACATTGTTCATCACCTCAACCACTAATGGTTTACTGTGTGGCTCATATTGTAAATATCAGCAGATCGTTGTAAGATCCTTCTATGGTATTACACATATATGGAAATTGTCCATATCATTTGAGCCATCATGCCGTTCAATTGTTCTAATACTACACGGTAAACTTGGTCATAAGGACATCTGGCAAACTGATCAGTCTGACATTGAACATTTTTGCAAACCTGAGTTTAAAATGAGGACATAACTAATTGTGTGAAAATATCAGCTGAGCTTCCCTGCACATAAACGTAGGTGAAATGGGATACTTCATATTTCATATGGTCCCAGGAACATTTTGAGCAGAAGGCATGTAACTGAGCCTTCTTCTAAGATATGGGCTTTTGTTACATATTTCTGAATGGTTTATCGTGAATGTTGCAGAGTTTTAGAAGATGTTAGATCTTACTAGTTTGCTTGTTGGGATCCTGAAGAGGAGTCTTTTGCTGAGTCTTAGACTCTTGGTAAAAATGTGTATCAAACTGAAATATCGACTCATTAGTGGTTCAGCTGTGTTTTTTGTTTTGTATAATATTATCTTTGGGGAATGTTTTTGCCTTTATTTGGCAGATGACAGTCCCCCAAGGATAGAGGGACTGGTTTGACATGCAACGAAGGTCCCAATGCTTTACTGCATTTAAAATGACTAAGCATCCATAACAGAGAAACTGATATAGTTTTTAACTAGGGAGTCTTTGTGGGTCATCATTGCAAAATATGGTACTGGACTGCCTACTGTATAAGGCAGAGGAAGTTCGGATAACCTTTCCCGGTGTTTTCTTCAAATCAGATGGATTGCGGTTATATCTCAAATATTTACAGAAATGTAAACAAAACGACGTGTTGTTTTACAGAGTTATATGCTGTGAGTAATTTATGGTGACTAACAGCCCTGAACACGTATGTGTTAATTAGTGAATATTATACGTTTTTTAAAAACAGAATGGAGACACAGAGGCAGGCCGGCTGTTTCCCTGATTCCAGTCTTTATGTGAGGCTAAGCTAATCAGCTGGGTCAGAGACTTGAAGCATGAGACTGATGAGACTCACTCTCAGCAAGGAAGTAAATAAATGTCACCACTTTTTGTCACTGAAACTATGTGGTTTAGCCAGTGTTGTGCTAGTTACTGAAAACCAGTAACTAGTTACCATTACTAGTTACTTCATTTCAAAAGTAACTCAGTTACTTTACTAGTTACTTACACAAAAAAGTAATGCGTTACTGTGAAAAGTAACGTTTTCGTTACTTAAAAAAAGGGCTCCCATTAATGCCCTTATATCAATCAATCAATGTTTATTTATATAGCCCAATATCACAAATGTTACATTTGTCTCAGTGGACTTTACAGTTTGTACAAAATATCAGTATGACAATACGACACCCTCTGTCCTTAGACCCTCACATCGTAAGGAAAAACTTCCGAAGAAAACCCACAGTTTAAAGGGAAAAATGGGAGAAACCTCAGGGAGAGCAACAGAGGAGGGATCCCTCTCCCAGGACGGACAGACGTGCAATAGATGCCGTGTGTAAATTGAAAAGATAATACATTTGCAACATAGGTAGTCCAAATGTTTGGAAATGCATGTGTGTATAATAGGAAGATGAATCCACGAGGATATCCATCCAGGACCTATGATCCAGGACCACAGCCACGACTCAAGATCCAGGGCTCGCGATCCAGGACAGAGGAGCGCAGGATCATCCATGACTCCGGATCCCGGCGTATATAGACACCAAAAAGAAAGACATTTTGGGAAGCTGGGTTAATGGGAACATGAGAGTACACAGGTATAGACAGAGAGAAGGAAGAAGTAAGATGTCCCCCGACAAACTAAGCCTATATCAGCAAAACTAGGGGCTGAATCTAATCAGCCCTAACTATAAGCTTTATCAAAAAGGAAGGTCTAAAGCGCACTCTTAAAAACGGATAGGGTGTCTGCCGTCCGAACACAAACTGGAAGCTGATTCCACAAATGTGGAGCTTGATAAGAAAAGGCTCTGGCTCCCATTGTACTTTTAGAGACTCTAGGAACAACCAACAAACCCTGCATTCTTGGAAAACAATGCCCTAGTAGGACAGTAGGGTATAATGAGTTCTTTAAGGTAAGATGGCGCCTGCCCATTAAGGGCTTTGTAGGCGAGAAGAAGAATTTAAAATTCTATCCTGTGTTCTATAGGGAGCCAGTGTAAGGCAGCCAGAACAGGAGTAATGTGGTCCCTTTTCCTAACTCTGGCTAGTACACGAGCTGCAGCATTTTGAATCAGCTGAAGCGACTTGACTGACTTCTAGGTACACCCTGATAATAAAGAGTTACAATAATCCAGCCTTGAAGTAACAAATGCATGGACTAGTTTCTCTGCATCGTTTTGAGGCAAGATATGCCTGATTTTTGCAATGTTACGTAGATGGAAGTAGGCGGTCCTTGAAATTGATTTTATGTGGGCGTTAAAGGATAAAATTATAGCCTTCATTTCAGTACTGTTATTGCATTGGAGAATAATACAATCTGTTGATCAACTTGACATGCCTTATATGCAATCTGGATTGCATCGATATTAGCTGGCTTTCCATTTTTGTATATTCTTTCTCCAGGTAGTTGGAAAAAGTTTTCCGTCCCATATGCCGTGTGCCGCCCGGACATGCTATCATGCTAACTAGCTCCCTGAAAGCGGGTGACTCCACTGTAGCAATAGCCTGCATGTGTTCTACAACATACCGTGCAATGGCTTTAACGACTTTTCCCTGGCTAGCAGTCCCTTGGTTAAAATCCAGCCGCTGTTGCTTAGGTGGAGGTGGAGTGGCGTCGGCTGAGTCTCTGTGGTCTTAGCTACTAGCTTTGTCCCAGCATGTTGTTTTTGCAGATGTTTTAAGAGATTTGAATTACTGGTTTGGGCAGTAGATAGGCTCTTTGACCCGCCAAGACACAACTTACATTTAACTAAAACGTTCTTTTCTTTGTGCTCGACAAAAGTGAAATAGTGAGAATATCTCCAGGTGGAGAAACTAGACTTGAGCTCCGCCGCCGCCATGATAGTCTTGTTAGTAAACAACACAAACACGCCCACAGCGCGTCTCCGCATGTGACACAGGAAGTATCTAAGTACATTTACTCAAGTACTGTACTTAAGTACAGTTCTCATCTCTGTTCGCCTGGCTGTTGACTATATAAAAAAAACTAACGGAGTAACGCACCATGTAGTAACGGTAACTGAGTTACTGCATTTAAAAAGTAATGCGTTAGAGTACCAGTTACTACCAAAAATAACGGCGTTACAGTAACGCGTTACTTTGTAACGTGTTAGTCCCAACACTGGGTTTAGCACATGGACATACATGTCAGTTGTTCATTTAAAGGTCTCCTATCATGCAAAATGCACTTTTTGATGTATTTTATACATAAATATGTGGCCCCGGTGTGTAAGGAGACTCACAAAGTGTCAGAAAATAAAACCCTGTCTATTTTCCTCCTTACCCACATCTTTAAAAACGGGAGAACAACGGAGCTGATCCAGATTTGTTGCAGTCATGACGACATTACTGAAATGTGGGCTGGCTTTACGCCCACGGCCCTATCACAAACGTCGCTGTATCAGAAACAATGCATGACGTGGTTTGGAAGTAATGTGGTCCGTGTTTACATTAGCAAGCATCTCTGTAAAGAAGCCAGATATAAAAAGGTACTCACCTTGTGGTAAACCCGTGAGAGAGAAAGCGTTTGAGCTCCATAATGTTTCAGAAATAATGCTTGATGAGGTTTGGAACATAATATAGTGTTTAATCATGGCAGAGTTTAGCTGAGTTTCTGCTGGTAGACAGCCTTCTCTTCACAGAGCTCACTGCTTGCATGTGGATGCTCCAAAGGGGCGTGGCCAGCAGCAGCAGCAGTTCCAAAGGGGCGTAACCAGCAGCAGCTCCAAAGGGGCGTAACCAGCAGCAGTTCGGTTACATTTAAAGGACCAGACCCAGAATCAGCACTTTAGTAACAGGGCTGAAATAGAGGGATATGAGGCATGCTACAATGGGTGATCTGTTTGGTATTTTGAGCAAAACACTTCAGAGACATGTTTTGTAAAGATATGGCCCTATAATATATTGTCCAAATATAGCATAATAGGTTAGCTTTAAGTCGGCAGTACTGCAAGTGTCTTTACAGCATTTTGCCATGAAGATGAATCAACATGAGTTTCTTTCTTTTCAGGAGTGACAACTGAAGACAATATCTGACAGGACTCTGGAATAACTCACAGCAGCATCACAACTAACACCAGGGACAGAGACATCACACATTATTACAGAGATACATTCAAGGAGAGCACCTTCATGTTTAAAAGATCTACTTTAATCTAGCAATCTTGGCTTTAAAAAGCACACGGTCACTGTAACTAATGACTTTTACTGTAGTTATTCTGCATTATATTCATATATAGGCTAATAACCTCATCATGCTAAACTAAAGGGTCAAACTGCAAGTTTATCTCACCAGTTATTAACTACCAGCAGACTATACATAACTAGCAAGCCAACCAGTGACCTTGTACTTGCAGTAAAGTTAGCCATTAGCATAGTGAGTCTAGTAAACCAAGATGGCTGACCCATACCAAAACAACGTATACCACCAAGGAGGAGGTGACAGCTATGGGAGTTACGGAGAAGGTGGAGGCCATGATGGATATGGTTACCAGGCAGACTACCCTACCCAGGAAGAGGATGCAGCCAGCGATGCGACAGAAGGACATGATGAAGAGGATCAGATGTACGAAGGAGAATATCAAGGGATACCCCACCCTGACGAGGTGAAGGCTGCACAGAGAGCAGCACGGTGAGGCCCAGCACGCTGGTTCTATGTGTTCTTGTGGAAATGTGCAGCATTAGCAGAAGTCTTAATGATTCCAAGCATTCTACTTAAACTAGCCTAGCATACCTAATAAGTCAAGATAACTGACCATTGCTAAAATAACATGGAGGCGGGGACAGCCACTGCATTGGTCCTAATCCCTAAGTAGTGAGGTTACTACTTTTGACATATTTATGGTAACACCCTAACCATACACTGTAAGCATTGTTACGCCCAGGTCTAGGGGAACATAGGTGCAGCATAAAGTTGCACTCTCCCCACTTTTCCCACTCCCAAGAACATGGACGCCGAGACAGAGAATGTCGTTTGGTCAATTTAATTACCAAAATTATTACAAAGAGCAGGAACAAAACCACAAAACGAACAAACCTTTTAACACAAAACTCTTACCTAACGAATGAGAAAAATAAACGTGCAGGCTTCTTACCTACTCTAACGTAAAAACAGGAGACAACGAATTACCCAAACGCAAAGGGTTTTGCACTCCTGAGAAAAATAAAGCGTGTCTACAAAGACAGGTAAAGTAGCTTTTCTTTCTACAGTCTCACAACAGAAGAGAAGTACCGGTATACGGTATAAATAGCTACACAGCACAACAGGACAGATATCTTAACGCAATTTGTATTGGGAGTAGGAGAAGTCAAATCAGAGAGAGCGGCCGAGGAACTGCACGGCTGCAGCTTAATATGCTCCCGTCTCCTCAGGTGGACCAATCAGCCTGTCGAGGGCAGCCAATCAGCTACCGGGCACCACCTGTTTACTCACACGCAGCCACACAGACACAGGAGGAGGAAGAAATATCTGCACACTATACATAACGACCAGGGTCGTAACAGCATATCATAGTTTATCAGAGGTATTACATGAGGACTTTCTAAGATGCCAAAACACACATTCAGGAAGTGAGAGGATTGGCACCTTATATAGATATTCATTTGAGTATAGAAGCATATGGGTCTATATAGGCCTACTGTCTATGAAATGAATATATTATTTTGAATGGTTTCTGTCTGAAGACATTGTGATTCTTAAAATTAACAATAAAACGAGTTGATAGAACAGCAATAACTAGAGGAAAGCAACAATATATAGAATAATTGGGTTTCACTATCACTTCCTCTGTCATTTTAACCATGACTTGGCATTGCACAAAGATCTTTGCACAATGGATACAAATGTAACAACATAAATTCTATAGTTTTTTATAATTGTGATCAAACACAAACAGTTAAAAGTATAACGTGGTATGGTTTACTCTTGGTTGTATGAGATTATTATCCATAGTGTACAGTAGGTGGCGGTCAGCATGCCACTGTGAAACTGGGCTGGAAGTAGCAGACAGGAGTTACGAAATGGAAGTGAAGCATTGTATTGCTGTGGAAGGGGGCAACAGCTAAATGTATCTTACCTATCACCTAAAAGAACGGCCTGCCTAACAAATCTGTAAAATCTGTTTGAGTCGACGCTATCTTAAAAAAAGTATTCTGAAAGACATTTAAAGCAGGCAACTGTTATATCTACTCCACCAAAGCACTGATGCTCTGTTAATCATTATTTTGTGAATAGAGGTAGCAGTAGACCAGCATCTCCTGTGTTCTGCTTGGTAAAATCAAATAAAAACCCACTTCAGTATGAATGATCCCTTTAAGGGTTTGAAATCCCTAGATCTGTCAAAAAACCCATCTTCATTCATCTTTAAGACTTCTTCTTGTTCTCTTCCCAGGGCTAAAACTAGAGCAGCTGGCAGTGCGGTGTCTGAACTAGAAGAGTTATCTGAACAATACGAAGACATCATGGAGGACTGTGGCCACGGGAAGTTCCAGTGGACGCTGTTTGTAGTGCTGGGCCTGGCTCTGATGGGGGATGGAGTCGAGTGTTTTGTGGTAGCGTTCGTTCTACCCTCTGCAGAAAAGGATCTGTGTCTTTCCAATGCAGATAAAGGGATGCTGGGTAGGGGCTTTCATGATTTACTTCTGCTTACAGTGTGGCTTCTGTGTGGGAAGTGTTTTAGTCTGTGCTGCAGCGACCGAGTTGACCGCTATAGTTATGTATTGATGTGTTGACTCCCACTGGTTATAAAGAGTTTTTCTGTTCAAGAATTCATCAGCCAAGGGATACGATCAAGAACTAAAACTAAACATGATCAGGTGGAGCCAGGGTTAGTGTGACATGTACCAGAGGGGGATTATATTCAAGTGGTTTAATATGTATTACCCTTGGTTTATGACTCTTAAATCAAAATTGGTGACATTCTCAGCTTTTTTCCCAAATGCATGGCTAAAGCCCCTGTCACACTGTCCCGAAATTGACACCCGATGGACACACGAATATGGAATTGTGAATTTCGCACGAAGATGGCCCCGAAACACACACGAAGGCAACATTTACATTACATTTAAGACATACAACTGCAATGAAAGTACCAAAAACAATTGTGTTACAGTACTATGATACTGTACTGATATCTTCAGACTTTGTTCTTTACTTTATCCGTCGTTATATGTAGAAAATATTACGTTTTCTCCGTAATGTTGTTTCCATAACAACAACAACTTCCTGTCAACTGTCCTTCAAAATAATATATGATATCCTTTTTAGTTTCACAGAACACAAATTGGGTTATTTACATAATATATTTACATGATTTTGTTGTGCAATAAAACAACCCGATGGACACACGATAAAGGAAATGTTCAAATTCGGCTGTGATCGTAGCAACATCGGGCCATTCGTGAGGGCATCTTAAGCCATCGTATGATCGCCGGTGGAGTTTCTCAGGCTCCGGCAGCAACTTCGTGAGCAGTGGCAAAATCTTTGGCATGCCAAAAAATTGCCGAAGGACCTTGCGAAGGTTCATTTTCGTGTTGAATTCGTGTGTCAATTTTGCCCTTCGTAAGGCCATCGTGAGGCCATCGGGCATTCGCCCCGATCAGAGTGAGGGTGAATGCACCGATGATAACACGAAGATGACACGATTTGACAAGATGCCCTCACGAGTGCCTTACGAAGTTGCCGCTCACGAAGTTGCTGCCGGAGCCTGAGAAACTCCACCGGCGGTCATACGATGGCTTAGATGCCCTCACGAATGGCCCGATGTTGCTACGATCACAGCCAAATTTGAACATTTCCTTTATCGTGTGTCCATCGGGTGTCAATTTCGGGACAGTGTGACAGGGGCTTTAGTACCATACTTTCTCATATCTTGGCTTTACTTAACCTTAACTACAGCAATGTTTAATCAAACATGCCTATACTTGTAGGCTTTGTTTATGTTATATCTAATCAAAGAAAATCATGGAAAGTACATTTTCTGCTCTTTTTCATGAATTATCTGAACAATAGAAGCTCTTATTGCTGCTCCCGTTCATGCAAAGTAAACTCTTTCACAATATTTACCAGGGACCTTCAGATATTTGGTCTAACGCTCACCCAACTCACAACCTAGGGTACATCAGGTATAACCATTGAGCAACTTGTCCCCCTAAAGAAATCTACCTTCTGCCGAAACCCGGGATTGAACCAGGGACCTTTAGATCTTCAGTCTATCTCTCTCCCAACTGAGCTATTTCGGCACAAAAACCCCAAATACGACGCTCGTGAATTGTCAAGGGGGGGGGGGTTGTTGTCTGCCGTCAGCGAACCAGGCCGTTGACGTCCGGCCGTTCTGTGATTCTCCAGAACACACAGCTGGCCAGCGGCCCACCAGGATAAGTCCCGACCAGTGGCGGCGCTAGGGGGTGGCTACTTGGGCTCAAGCCCCGGATGTTTTCTGAAAAGCCCCGGATGTTTCACTTAAAAAAAATTAGGCTTTGTTTATGTTATATCTAATCAAAGAAAATCATGGAAAATACATTTTCTGCTCTTTTTCATGAATTATCTGAACAATACAAGCTCTTATTGCTGCTCCCGTTCATGCAAAGTAAACACTTTCACAATATTTACCAGGGACCTTCAGATATTTGGTGTAACGCTCACCCAACTCACAACCTAGGGTACATCAGGTATAACCATTGAGCAACTTGTCCCCTAAAGAAATCTACCTTCTGCCGAAACCCGGGATTGAACCAGGGACCTTTAGATCTTCAGTCTATCTCTCTCCCAACTGAGCTATTTCGGCACAAAAACCCCAAATACGACGCTCGTGAATTGTCAAGGGGGGGGGGGGTGTTGTCTGCCGTCAGCGAACCAGGCCGTTGACATCTGGCCGCTCTCTGATTCTCCAGAACACACAGCTGGCCAGCGGCCCACCAGGATAAGTCCCGACCAGTGGCGGCGCTAGGGGGTGGCTACTTGGGCTCAAGCCCCGGATGTTTTCTGAAAAGCCCCGGATGTTTCACTTAAATAAAATAAAAAAATAAAAAATGTTTTGTTGAAAACGTCTCGGGAGTAATGTGTAGTACCGGAGTCCACCAGAGAGGCAGCCACTGTGGGACATTAGCCTGCGTACTGCGTAGCCTGCCCTGAAGAAGAAGTGATCCTTCCTAGTGCCTGACGAGTTTTAAGCTAATAGCCTATACAGTTATGGATATTATAAAGTTATTGTCATCGAAGCAGGCCACAAGCTGCAGCAGCAGCAGTATCAGCAGCTGACAACAATGTCATCACCAGCAGTCAAGAAATGGATGATGTTTCAGGTTTGTTAATCTAATGGTGATATCTGCACTCTGGCTGACTGAGTAAGAAGTGAAAAAGAGTGATGTAACGTTAATGTTATAGCTAGTAAACATGGAGTAACCACACTAAGTATACCCTTATATGTTAGTATGTATACAGAACATGACTACAAATTATCCTAAGATGTAACGTTAACCCTTCATACCTCAGTCTACTTTTAAGACACTAAAATAACGTATTCCAATTTGTATTTTGTTTTCGCGCGTGGAATTATACCGGCTCTCGTTTCAGTACACATAACAACAGAACTGACAGGCAACCCTCTGAATCAGACTCCGATTGGCTGTGACTGCATCCACTCAGAGTGTCCGATTCAGAAACGTGACTCTTACACTCTTTACGTCACAAACAAAGATGGTGGATGAGAATAGATCTATAAAACGATAAGCAATGCGCCAGAATCAAGGTGAGACTATCCGCATCCTTTAAAACTCTACGCACATTCGTTTCACCTTAATAAGTAAACGACTATTTGAGTGAGTTAAGGCATTAGTTTGCTTCATTAAAGGGTGTTAATGAGTATTCTCCAGTGCCTTTTGTCTGCTTTAAGGTGTTATTAAGGTAGGGTTAATGTTGCTCTCAAAGTGCACCAGATTGATGCTTTCAACTTCAATATTTAAAAAAAAATCTTCCCGGAGGAGCATGCCCCCGGACCCCCCGAGAGGAGGCGACGATCCCCCTAAAGGATGTTCGGTCCACCCCCCACTTGTAAAAAATAGCACTGTACCCCTGCACCCCCCCCACCAATCCAACAACTCCTGGGCTAAGCCCCGGATCTCCTACAATCCTAAATCCGCCACTGGTCCCGACTCTCACGATGGCCGATCCGTACCTCCCCTGCCTCCCCTGACTACACGTCACTGACACACACCCCTGCAAACTCTCTGCACGGAAGAGGAGGACCGGAGTCCGGGCGATGCTGCTTCTCCAAGGAAGAGACACACGTTCATTAAGCCGAAAAAACTATATCCGGTCCCAGTGATCTGCTATTTTAAAGTAAAGTCAACACATATCGACCCTCAATAGTCTATATTAAGAACGAGAACATTTTTAACATATATATCGTTTTTTGTAAACATATGACAAATGTGCGAGGGTGATGAAGTCAGAGCATCGTCCTATGTGCCCCGGACAGCCCCGGCCCAATGTAACCCCTGACTATAGGTAGAAAGGACATTTATACATATGTGGCAGCAGCCGCAAATGATACGGGGTAGGTGAAAGTATTTTGTTGAGGTTCATTTGATAATAAACTTCACACTAGTCCGACAACGGCACCTTGGGAATTGCACCCATGGAAATATAGCATGTATTTCGCTAAACAGACACAAAGGTTCCAATACTGAGGAGCAGGAGACGTGGTTCCAATTATCACAAATATTACATTTGATTAAATACGATGCAATATTTAAAAGACAGTTTAAAACACAATCATACACGGGGCTATAATAAAAAGGGGAAAACTAATTAGGGGGCTGAGGCTTACCAGTGAGGGGACAGGGTCAACGAGTGAGGAGACGGATCCCAAACAAAACTGAAGTAACTCCAGTCACAAGTGTCCAACACTCTCACACTCACACTGGAAGAAATTAAAACTCAAAAATGGGGAAACCACCACCGTAAGTTTCAGTAACTAAAAAGGGGGACAAAGAGGGAAACAATTAATGGGGTCCAAGAAACTAACACAATATCAAAATAAACCTAAATAAGCCGCAGCTATACAATAGGCACTCCAAGCGGCAAGAAGAAAGAAATTCAATAATCACTTAAAGGGAGGCAATCCTCATGACACGCATTTTTTAATAATTATCATCCGATAAAACAGACCAGTCTCTGCCAGTCTTTTTTTAATTGTTTTAATCCGATGACGTTATCAGTGATTTTAAGCTGATTAATTACCAAAATAACATCAACCCTGTGGGCGGCGCCATTTTGACGAGTCACATGACTTATTTTACCGAAAGTGACGTGAACTATGCGTTTGGTGTCGAGGACAAATTGACTTATGTGCTTTATTAATGTTGTTTACTCTAGTTAGTGATGGCGAGATGAAGCCTTATGAAGCTTTGAAGCTTTCCAGCCAATTGGTTCGCAAAAGGGTTCATCTCATGAGGCTTCATCATGGGCTTCATTTGAACACAAACCCCCTGTTGGTCAAAGTGTGTAAAACAGGCAGATTGGACATCTCAACAGTGTGCTCTATCTCATACCGAGTTCCCAATGAGTAAAGCCTTAGAATAACTCTAAACAACGAACATTAAATCATATTTTCATGTTAACAATATTGTATTTATTCCAGTTGAATGATTGTGATTGAAAAGCCTAAGGAGGCTGGTAAATATTGCAAAGAGGGATTTGTATTCCTTACTAATATTCATAAACGTAACCATGTTATAGCCTGAGAAAGGCTAAACCATATCAAAGAATACATTTATTAACTACATTATCTCATGTAGCTGTAGCTTTTATAAACAACAAAAAATACGTATTGACAGTCGTTGAACCAGGAACCCTGCGGTCATGAGTCAACTGCTTTCCAGCTGAGCCACAGCACACACACTGAATCTCCCTGAAAACACTGTAACATATGTATTCCTGTATTTATTCATTCATGTTTTTTTTCCTACATTTATTTATGCTTGTATCTATTTATACTTATGCCATGTTCCGACCTCTATATAAGTGAGGTTCTGAGCTCTTTTAATTCCATCGTGTCACCAGCGGGCCCGGGTACAGGAGGGGTAATTTATTATACATCCATAGGTATTATGAGCGTTGTGGTTCAACGGTTCAACCATAGGGTTCAACCGATCTGAATCGCTTCCTGAAGCAGTCACGTGGTATCGGCAGACAGCGAGGCTTCGTTTGTCATCGATGACGTCACTGGCCCAAAACGATACAAGCCTCGATACAAGGTTCACAAAAAGCTTCGGGGATTACTCGACACACACTCCGAAGCCTCGGTGCAATACGTAACATCACTAACTCTAGTTACTCTCACAATTCTATAGAAATATGCCTCATTGTATCGCGAAACATTGCCACAATTCGGATAGGAACAATCCACGGAATGCTCGGTTCCATCTATTGCCAACGGGTAAGCGTAGGAGGTACGTTCGGAGGCAGTGGCTAGCGAAATGTGCTCGGACCGAACCGAAAGATCCACAGGCGCATGTATGCAGCGAACATTTCAAGTTTCCGGACGACTACTCTGAGAGTATGATGAAACATAAAATGGGATTTATTAATCAACCATTACTTAATGGGGATGCAGTGCAATGCCAGCCAGCATAAGCACATTACGCAGCAGACTTTACTTATTGTTTACTACGTAAGGAAGCAGGAATTGCAGGACCCAGAGCGCACGGAGCACAGAGCGGACAGCAGATAACGGAATTTCAGTTTTATTGCTTATAGATTATCAGAACATTTCAAAGGGGACACAGTCACATTGGATATTAACCTATGGATTAACTACATCATCGTTTATATCGTTGTAATGCCATTGAAGACCAGTTTAGACCAGGCAAAGAGGAAGGTAAGCCATGTTAGCCTAGCGCATGTTATTACCTAGCGCCACTTGTTTTGATGTACATTTTTGTTGATAACTTCGCGAGTTTGTATCTTTCAGTGTTGAGGTGAGTACCGTTAGATTCTGTGTCTTTACGATCATAAACGATGTGTTGGATGTGCAGCTAGGATAAGTAATAAGGGAGCTAGGAGTGATTTTCAGTGCAGTAATAGGTTAGCACAATTAGCATTGTGTGTTTTTTTGAAGAAAAAAATGAAAAAGATCAGTTAAATTAGTTTTTTTCCCGTTATATGGATATTAAATATTCATAGTTTATTAAATATTAAGGTTCCTTAGACGTTGTTTCCTGCAAATGACGCGATTTCGGCCCCGGAACCGGGTCCGTGGGGCCTAAGAGGATAACAGAGTATGTTTTTTATTTTTTTTACAGTTGTATTTGTGTGACCGGAGGTTTTCTCCCTCCGCACCGCTGCACGGCACTGTGCCATGCGCCTCCGCATTTGTCACTGCTGGGCGCGCCGGAAGTATAAATACAGGGGTGTGGCGTAGCTCGTGACTTACCTGTCAACCCCTTCGCTGGTGGCTGGAGCACGGCGTGGCCTGAATGAATTGTTTGTCGTGGCAGCCGTTTCGCAACACTCGCATCTGGACAGCGCATCTGACTGCCGGTGCAGTGGCGGAGAAATTGCTCCGCTAAGGACTCCCCTGGGCGCAGTGTTGTTATCACCTGCAGGATTTTGCCATGCCCATACCATTTTCTTAGCTTTGGTGTAGCTTTCCCCAGTCGTTATGGAGGAGGAGATGCAGCAGCTCCGGGACCTAGTGTATGAGCTTAGGGCAGACAACGAGCGACTTCGTCAGGAGCGTACTGTTCCCCTGGCGGACTCTGGTGGTGCTTCTTCCTCTTCTGCTATGGTTAGTCAGGCCCCGCTTGCGGGGGTTGCTGCTGCTGTCACTGAGCGGCTAGTTGTTATTCCAAGGGACCGTAAATGTCCCATGTTTAACGGAAAGACAGGCATAAGCATAGCTGAGTGGTCAGAGGAGGTGCAGGCATGTGCGCGTGCCCGCCATCTTTCTGCGGCCGACCAAGCCCTATTCCTCTTTGATCATCTTGAGGGCGAAGCCAAAGAAGAGATCAAGTTTTGCACTAGTGCAGAGCGAGGAGACCCAGCTCGGATGCTCGCTATCTTAAAGGAGCTATATGGTTGCGCTCAGTCTTACGTCACCTTACAACAGGCTTTCTTTTCTCGTCACCAACTCGAAGGTGAGACCCTGCAGGAGTATGCCTTAGTCCTTATGGCTTTAATGGCTCAGGTCACGCAACATGCACCTGATGGGATGCCCAACGCAGATATCCTACTACGTGATCAGTTCATTGAGCACGTTCTTGACAGTTATTTCGCAGGAAGCTCAAACAAGTTGTCCGTCGCCACCACAATACCACCTTGCTGGACCTTCGTGGTGAGGCTATTAGGTGGGAGAGGGAGGGTCTTCCAGGGGGTGCCAGGGTGCACAGCTCTTCTTTGCCATCTGCTTATGGTTTTCAGTATGGGGTGCAGGGACGCTTCCAACACACTCCTCCTGTCACTCCGCCTGAGCCAGGGTTGAGTGACCTGATGGACCTTTTGAAGCATCAGCAAGAACAGCTTAACCGACTCACCCAGACTGTAGCCTCCCTGCAGGCCCCTTGCTTCCAAGGTCAAACGTCCCGTAATGGTCCTTTGATCTGCAGAAGGTGTCAGCAGCCTGGCCATATAGCTCGAGAGTGTTAAAGTGAGCGGGTTCCCTCCCGGCACCGTGCTTTTCCTGATGATGGCGTAAACTCCAGTGCTGCTAGGCCTTCCCATTCATCCCACCAGGCGGAAAACTAGAGCCCACTGAGCTTTCGAGTCACAGCTCAGTTGGAGAGACCACAGGCTCACAGGAAAGGGCAACGGTCGACTTGATTGCTCCTTGCCCAAACATAAATGTCTTGATAGGAGGTGTAACTGTTACCTGCTTGGTGGACACGGGTTCCATGGTGTCCACAGTCACGGAAAGTTTCTTCTTGTCGCATTTTGCACCTTGGGGCAACGATCGCCTCCGCTCCTGTCACTGGCTGCGAGCAGCTAACGGCCTATCCATTCCATATATTGGCTACTTGGAGCTAGATATTGAACTGTGTGGCAAGGAGATGGCCAGCTGTGGGATTCTTGTTGTTAAAGACCCCCCTGGTGCTGTGTCTTCTGTCCCTGGAATCCTGGGGATGAATGTGATTCGCCGATGCTATCGAGAACTCTTTGGTACCTTTGGTCCCTCTCTCTTTGACTCACCCACTGTGACACGGGCGCCTGTCACAGTCATTGCAGCTCTACAGGAGTGCCACCAGTCTTCTGCTCAGGTTCTTGGGAACCCAACTGGCACTGTGAGGGTTCGAGGAAAGCGTGTGGTGCGCATACCTGGAGGTGTGATGAAGCTGGTTGCTAGCACATGTGCGGCACAGTTTTCCAGTCAAACTGCTCTGTTTGAGCCCCCTGAGGCAGGGTTGCCAGCTGGGCTGCTTGTGTCACCTTGCCTTGTATAGGTAGTCCGGGGTACTGCATACGTCCCAGTGGTCAATGTTGGGACCACTGAGGTTCTCCTTTACCCACGGACTGGTCTTGGCACGTTGAGTGCCGCGCAGGTTGTAAGTCTCCCTGCAGGTGTCACTGAGGTGGGGTCAACCTTTGCAACTGTCTCCTCCCAGACCGCTGCTCCGTGCATGACAAGTTAGAGTCATTGGATCTGTCTGCCTTGCATGAGCACGAGCAGACAAGGTTAAAGTCCCTGTTGCAACAGTACCAGTCTGTCTTCTCGACCCATTATGGAGACCTGGGCTGCACTACACTCATTTCCCATGACATTCCTGTTCTTGATGATGTGCCTGTAAGGCAGAGGTACCGACACATCCCTCCATCAGAGTATGAAGCCGTGAAGGCCCATATCAACCAGCTCTTGGAGTCCCAGGTCATCAGGGAGAGCAGCAGCCCGTATGCATCACCAATAGTGCTGGTGAGGAAAAAGGATGGGAGCCTGCGCTTGTGTGTCGACTACCGCCTCCTCAACAGCAAGACCAGGAAAGATGCTTTCCCCTTGCCCCGCATTGAGGAGAGCCTTGATGCACTTTCTGGGGCCCGCTGGTTCTCCACCCTTGACCTTGCCAGTTGCTACAATCAGGTTCCGATGTCGGAACCCGACCAGGCCAAAACTGCCTTCTGTACACCCTTCGGCCTCTTTGAGTTCAATCGGATGCCTTTTGGCTTATGCAACGCCCCAAGTACCTTCCATCGGCTGATGCAGAGGATGTTTGGCGACCAACAGGGCCAGTCGTTGTTGCTCTACCTTGATGACATCATCGTCTTTTCATCCTCTGTTGAGCAACATCTAATAATAATAATTCCTTACATTTATTATAGCGCTTTATCAATGACTCAAAGCGCTTTACATATACACACATTACACATATATGATACATGCAATGGTCAGATACTGTGGACAATACCCACAGGAGCAAGTTCAGGTGAAGTGTCTTGCCCAAGGACACACCGGCTTTACAGACACAGCAGCGGCGGGGTTTCACCCCTTGATCTGATGATCATTGCACAGCGCACTGCGCCACACCGTCCATCTTCACGCCTCGAAGACCTCGAGGTGCTTTTACAGGTACACATTAGTATTATACATGTACTGTGGACAATACCCACAGGAGCAAATCCGGGTGAAGTGTCTTGCCCAAGGACACAACGGCCTGACGCAGTGGCGGCAGGAGCGGGTTTCGAACTGGAGTTCCCCAGCACTCCCCCTTGATCTGATGATCGGATGCACAGACCACTGCGCCACCCGTCCCTAAACATCTGCAATGTTTGGAGTTGATGCTTGGTCGACTTGAAAGAGAGGGCCTTAAAGTAAAGCTTGACAAATGTGCTTTCCTTCAACATGAGGTTAAATACTTGGGGCATGTCATCTCGAGCCAGGGTGTTGCAACCGACCCTCAGAAAGTTGAGGCTGTCGCTCATTGGAAGCGTCCCCGTCATGTTTCCGAGCTGTGTTCCTTTTTGGGTTTCGCCAGCTATTACTGCCGCTTTGTAGAGGGCTTTGCAAAGGGCTTTGCAAAGCTGGCAGGACCTCTGCACCAGTTAGTGGCTAAACTGGCAGGCACCAAGACCAAGACAAAATCAGGTCAGCTTTTGGCTGCCGAATGGTCTTCGGTGTGAGGAAGGCTTTGAGGCCCTGAAGTCAAAGTTGGTCTCAGCCCCAGTGTTGACTTATGCGGACTTCTCACGCCCCTTCATTTTGGAGATTGACGCTAGTCATAGTGGCCTTGGGGCTGTCCTCTCCCAGGACACGGACGGTGCTGTGAGACCAGTGGCCTATGCTAGCCGAGGCCTTCGGCCCACGGAGCGCAACATGTCCAACTATAGCTCCATGAAACTGGAATTCCTTGGGCTCAAGTGGGTCATGACGGAGAAGTTTCGAGAGTACTTATTGGGGCATAAGTGCATCGTTTATACCGACAACAATCCATTGAGCTACATCCAGTCGGCAAAACTTGGGGCCACTGAGCAACGGTGGGCGGCCCAGCTTGCCTCTTTTGATTTTGATATCAAGTACCGCTCCGGTCAAAGCAACCGAAATGCTGACGCACTTTCACGCCAGTATGTGCCTGGTACTCCCGTCCCTGATGGCCTTTACCACAACTCACCGTCCTTTACCACCAACACAGCACAGCTTGCCATTACTTTTCCACCAAGCTCAACTTCTAGCTCCAAGTAGGAGCAAGTAAGTTCTTCTAATTAGTGTCTACAGTTTGCCTATTGAGCCATTTTGAGCGATGTGGGTCAAGCCCTGATCAAGCCCCGATCAAGCCCCGATCAAGCCCCTGTCTCTCACTGTCTAAGTGAATGGGTGCTGTAAAAAATGTTTCCAAAAAATGAATAAAATGATTTGTGACCACTTTGTTGTTCAGATATATCACATATTTGTAACTAAATTATACATGAATTGAAACAAAACACGGTATAAACTGAGGAGTGACTCCCGTGAGGTTCGTGTATTTTCTTCACTCCGCTGGGAAACTGCTCTCATGTCAAGAAGCATCAGATCAGTGCATGCACTGCATCGTCCAATCAGTGAGCGATAGTAAGTAATGGGGCGGGGCGAGTATCTGAGGATTTCATCGGAGGATGGTCTGGTGGTTCCTCGATTATCGCTCCTCCATTATCGCTCCTCGCTCCTCGATCCTCGATCATCGGTCCTCTGGCAGAAATAAGAGCCATGAGACGGTACTCAAGATGGCGCAGACAAATCAACTTCCGGTGAGACCCAGACCGAGGAGCGAGGAAATGAAAATAGTCGACCTGAGACGGGGTCTCCTGCTTCTCGTGGTTTCCTTGCGTCTCTCCATGCTTCCCTGGTGGGAGGGACTAATCACAGGGAAACGACGCAAGTGAGGGACGCAAGGAATCCATTTAACCGAAGTGAGAAGGGCCCAGAGACAGGAAACCAAAGACAGATCTAAACAAGACAAAACACAACACAGACAGATCGTGACAATAAAAGGCTGGTGTGAATGCGCCCTAAGTGCCCCAACACTTTTGTACATATAAAAACGCCACTGAACACAGCGGCTGGTCCTCGTTTCACCACATAGGAAAGCAGCAGAAAGTCGACTGGAGTTAAAGAGAGCGGGCCCTAGATTATCCTTCAGCGCTGCGATGCGTGCATGGCTTCCTTCTGCAGGTAACGGGTGACGCACTCTGGCAATTGGTAACATATTTTGCAAGCTTATTCCTACTGTGCCACTGGTTACGGTACCGTACATGTAAAGAACCGCTGTTTATTGAATCTATAAAACTGTATATACCTATGACTTGAAGTGGTAAAGAGGGTGCTTAGTGTTGGAGGGTTACTACCTAACACTTTATTTATAAAGGTGACTGCTGACTACTGAAGGAAGAAACTTTTCCTGTATTTGTTGTTTTAGGGTGTAATAGTCCTTTATGCTATATAGTTGACCGCAGGTCATGGAGAGTAATAAAGGTATCCGTAGACCTTTCCATGAGTACATACATGCATACCAGATGCGGGCTTGTATACCCACAGTATCACTCCGCGGCCGCACCACATCAGTAACGTCCTGATAGTATATGTGCGCGGCACTACTACATAGGGGAGAGAACACACACCCCTCATGAGCCCTCGAGGTGCTCAATGACATTTTTATTTTCAGCCATGATAGAAAATAAGTAACGTAATAATGAATTACATTCTTATACCTGTAATCAGGGTTCGAGTTATAAACTGAGCTCTATGCACACACACACACACACACACAACACACACAACACACACACACACACACACACACACACACACACACACACACACACACACACACACACACACACACACACACACACACACACACACACACACACACACACACACACACACACACACACACACACACACACACACACACACACACACTCTGGCAGTCAAGGGAGAGTGAATGATTTCCTGAATCTCAGTTAATCCTCAAATGACTGCTGCAGTAATTAGCTAATGGGCAGTGAGGATGCTATAAATCTGTGTGTACTGCCAACTGTAGCTGTTTGAAGGCTCTGTTATGTGCAGGGTGTGAGAGAGTCACATCTCAAGGTTTGCAGTCTATGGGGTCTTTGAGTAGAGCAAGTGAGGGAAAAAGATTTGGAGTTGATAGGAGAACACAGATCCAAAGAGGGGGAGGAGTAAAGAGGGAATGGCGAGGAGATTAAACACATTGTCCAACAAAATGATCTGTTTCTATCTCCATCACTCACCATGTGTTCCCTTACATACTAAAAGAAAATGTTTGCATCCATTGTGGATGAATACAAATTGTACAGACTCTTACACGACTCCAGTCTCTCCCAAACCCACGCATTGCTTCCAAAACTTTACTATTTCACTTTTTAACATATTCACATTGAACAGTCACTCTGCTGCAGTGACGCCTCTCATCAGTGTGTATAGAACTTGGATTAAACTGCATACGTTTGTGTGAGAGATTGTCAACTGATGGTGTGAAACACTGCCCCCATTTACTTCCCCCATTAATATGAAGACAAAGATAGCAGAGAACAGGAGAGAAAAAAAACAGAGCAGAAGAAGGGGGGAGTACAAGAGAGGAAATCAGGGGAGACAGCAGGATAAACAAGGAAGGTGCGGGAGATAATAAGGAGGAAATATGAAAGGTTCCATGTCATGGCCATTTCTACTGATCATATTTCCATTGTTGAGGTCTACTAGAATTGATGGAGGTCTCTTTAAAATGACAGCTCAGAGGAGAGGAGTTCTCATTTCTCTAACCGCCTGCTGCTTCCCCTCCTCTCTCCTCGGTTCCCCTCCTCAGTCCTCCGCTCGCATCTCCTGTGGGCGGGACTAAGTATCGAGGATAGGAGTCGAGGAGGGGACATTTAAGAATTGAGAAGCCTCTCATGTGCTTAGCTTGACAAACCCCGTGATTAGTCCTCAAGCTCTGTGATTGGTTGACCTCCAACTGCATTCCATATGAAAACAAACGTTTCGTAAAAGATCAAATCATACTTTATTCAGCAGTGCTTGCTCTACTCTTTGAAAGTCATCACATGAATGCATTGTAATAAATGGTTTGGCTGCATTAAATATTACACATCTGTCGTAGTTCTTTATTTATCTACAGAGATCGGGCTCAGAATAGACCGGAAACTATTATTTTACCGTTCAGTTTGAATTTCACAATAAAGTTAGTAGTAATATTTTGTTTTGATATTATTGTTTTTTATTAACTACTAGACCGCTGGGTCATGTTAAGACCATCTTTTCTGTGTTGCTGTGGGTTTTTTCCATCGCTTTTGTGTTACAAATATCAAGACAATAACTAAATATATCCGTCGTAAACTAAACCAGAAACAGCAGTATATTTTTATTTTGTTAACACTGTAAACTTGACAGCTTTTTAACCCAAACCTCCTACTGGTTATAGCACGTTATTACACGTTTAGAGTAATGCAATGCAGGTAGATTGTGTTGCTTTTTAATAACTGTTTAAAATGCCTTTTTCTTAATGTCTTTCATTTTTGTAAAGCACTTTTGAATGTGTTATATTTGATGAAAACATTTAAATATTAAGAGTACATACAAAATAGTGGGAAAGTAGAAGGTCAATGATATAAATATAGAATAGAAAATATCAAGAAGATACTGTAAATAATATCTACAACAAAACAGTTTAGTGCCTGATAGGAGGATGTGCAAAACAGACAAACTAATAAGGCTTTATTTAAACATTAGGTTAAGGTCTTCTTTGAAATAAGAAAAAAGCTTTGGGGGTATCTATCTACAGATAAATATTAAGCCTGACAAAGTACTTAACGTCTAATATATTGCATGATTTGTTTTGGAACTTGACAATCAACTTTCCTGCAATGTTAACGTTGAAGCACTTATTTTAACCGATATTATACATATTTATTATACTCTTATAAGATGTATGTAGATAGTATAAGAAATGTTCAGAATACGACAGTTTAATGGTGGAGGTACACACATATTGATAGATGTCTTGTAATGCACTGTTGAGGAACCTGTGACCCAAGTTTTGCATTCATTGCATAACTACACCGTAGTTGTGTATATGATATGTCAATAAACCTTTGAAAATCTTGAAAGGGATGTGCAAAATAGCCATAATATACAGTCTTTAATTAACTATTAGAGAATAACGAGTAATGAATATACTTTATAGAGATCTGCAGATAAATGTTTCACCTTCCCTGAATTTTACTCAGGTGTAACTAAAGTCTGATTTAAGGGTTGTTTATATTTCACATCATTCATCAGAATCTGCAAAGTAACTAAATTAAATGTAGTGGAGTAAAAACACCACGTTAACCTTAAAGAAAGCCCTCAGGATTATAAAAGACCCCCATTACGCCAGTCACAAACTGTTCAGTCTGCTGCCGTCTGGCAGGCGTTACCGCAGCATCCGGACTAAAACCACCAGACTCAGAGAGAGCTTCATCCCACAGGCCATAAGACTATTAAACACCTGAACTTAGAAACAACATCCATAACATTCATCTGGCTGCTACTTAGAAATTATTTATCGAATATATCATATTCCAATCACTTGTAGCTATATAGACTCTTATTGCACTATTTCACAATTTTTTCTGTGTATCTGTTCTATTGTGTTGCACTGTTGGAGGAGCCTGCGACCTAAGGTGGGGGGGGGGGGGGGGGCGGGGGGGTAGGACACGTTCAATACCTGTTTTGAATAGTGTGCCGTTGATGGGTTTCATTCCATTTCAAAGTGCTTTTTGACGCTCCGTGTAAACTTCGTGCACTGCCACTCCAACATCCAATCACAGAGCTTGGACTGATCACGGCGTTTGTCAAGCTAAGCACATGAGAGGCTTCTCAATTCTTAAATTTCCCCTCCTCGACTCCCGTCCTCCACTCATATCCTCGTGAGTCAAGCCCATTCCCAAACCGCCCCCTACACCCTACCCCTACACCCTACCCCTCCGTTTGCGCGTTCACGCGGAGGGTCCGCCATATTGAGGGCTGTTCCAAAGCAACGAGTGTGGAGGGGGAGTGGGCTATCAAGCCCTCAAACAGCGAGTCTGCAGCTGACTTGAGACCGGTCTCTACCTGACCGGAGTCACGCTGTGTGTGTCCGTTAGGAAACACGCTGTTTACAGGTAGTTCCAGCAAACATCCACTGATAAACTACGATGTTAACAACCTCATGATGACCTCATATGTTTTGAACTGAGGATCAAACCTGTGTTCAGTCTAGAAAAAGGTAAATGTGTGCTTTTTATTACAAAGTTGTGTATATTTACAGACCGTTGCAAAAACTAAGAAGCTTATAAACATCAGGTTTAAAACTAAAAGAGCTTTGAAACACAATGAAAGATGTTTGGAGTTTTATTTGAGTTATTAATTTAAACTTTTTGTCTAAGAGATGCTGATTTGAAACCGTTGTTACACACAGTTACGGCATTTCCTGTTTCTGCCGGAGAGAGGGGAGGCCGTCCCAAAGCTTGCTGCTGTGTTTACTCCCTCCATCTGACAGGAGGGAGCCTCGTTGAGCTGCGAGTGTGGCTACAGACGGAGTTCACTCCATCACGGAGGGGTAGGTTCGAGGGGGTGGTTTGGGATTGGGCCTCAGTCCCGCCCACAGGAGATGCGAGCGGAGGACTGAGGAGGGGAAGCAGCAGGCGGTTAGAGAAATGAGAACTCCTCTCCTCTGAGCGGTCATTTTAAAGAGACGTCCATTAATGATGACAGGAGGCACAGCAGCCCTGTCTGATTAACTGATGTGTTCATGACCACTTATATATTTACTTTGATTCATTCACAGTGCGGTATAATGAGACAATAACAGGCTACAGATGCGGACATATACACACACATACACTATAAAAAAGGATTTTGGAGGGTAGTATTATCCAAGCAAATCATTTAAATTGTACTCAAGGTATATAAGTGAGCATTGTTAGTATATATGAATGGGTAAATTCTACCTACACTACCTAATTTCTGACAGTACCAACTGAAACACAAACAATCTGGGTCAAATCTACTTGAAGACATTAGGCCCACACTGCCCCTTTGCGCATGCGTCTGCGGTGATTCTTGGCTGCAGGCCAGAGGAGCGGTTCTCTTTCGCGCCTCCCTCCTCCTGGTGTGTGGAAATGTTGGAAGGTAAGATATTACTGTCTATCATGTCCTACATATACATGTTCACGTTTTTTGAGGTTCATCACAAGACTTGTTGTCTGCTTGCTTCACTGTTAGACAAGGAATGTAAGTTTGTTCTCATCTATTATCATCTATTACTCACTGGAAGTCGGTCACTGATGCTAGATAGCTGTAGCTAACATAGGAGCTAAGAGTAAAGCACTATGATGTTTAGCTCCATATTGTTAATAATTGTTATTACAGCAATAATGTGCATGTTGACGGCATGCCGTCTGAAATGAGTTAAGCGTCACGGCGACAGTTGTATATTAATGTAAGTTAACCAGCCAAGTTGTGTTTCACGTTAGCATCGTGCGTGCTTAGCAGATAAGGCTATTGTTTGCTAGCTAAGTACTAACAAGAACAGCGCGCGGATTGATTGATTGAAAAGTGTATTAACAGCTTGTATATTGGGTACAGTACAGTACAGCTCAAAACATACAATTGTTAAGGGGATGCAGACCAGAGAAAGACTTTCGTCTTGTTTACATCAGGGTCCCCCATTTCCAATTCATCATGTCATTTAAGACATATAAGACATATTTGACATACAGATGGCTTATTTACAATTTACATACAGGTGGGTTTTTTACATACAGATTGCTTATTTACAATTTTCATTTTAGATTTCGTTCTAATGCATCCTAACAGGACATTTAAGACATACCAAGTCTACAGATATACAGTTAGTAACAGAGTCTAAAATGCGAGTATATACATAGATGGGGGGGGGGGAAGCTGTCCATTGAACGACAGGTTGAGATTTGTACCATTACCGGGGCCAGTTTTGCAATGCTCTCCCCCGAAGGTGCTCTTTAAGAGAGGTTTTGAAGGTAAGTATAGTTTTACTTTCCTTTACAGTTGTGGGAAGAGCGTTCCACCTTGATGTGGCATAATTGCGAAACGTGTATTCCCCCTTTTTTGTGCCAAATCTGGGTTTCACATGATTTGTGGAGCTCCCTCTGGTGTTATGATCATGGTATTCCTTGACCTTTGGGAAGAATTTTGACATGTACATGGGTACCATAGAGGTGTAGTGGATCTTGTAGACCAGGCCCATTGCAAGTAGCTGTACTCTGTCGTCTACTCTAAGCCATCCTAGGTTGTCAAAGTGGGCAGAGGTGAGGTGGGTTCTAGATGAAAGGTCAAGCAGTAGTCTGACCAGTTTATTTTGCGATGTTTGAAGTTTTATTTTTAGCGCCTTGGAGGTGCTATGGTACCATGACGTGCAAGCATAGTCATAGTACCCTTGAATGAGTGCTCCTGCCAGAGTTTTCAGGGTGTTTTTGTTTACCAGAGAGGAGATCCGGTATAGGAATCTAGTTCTTTGATTGACTTTTTTTATTACATTGGATGCCATTTTGTCACAGGAGAGGTTTGCCTCAAGAATAGATCCTAGGTATGTCATTTCCTTCTTACTTGTGACAATAATGTCGCCCACTGCAACTGAGAAGTCGTCGGATTTGCTGAGATTATGTTTCGAACCGAAGAGAATGGACTCTGTTTTACCCAGGTGTAATGATAATTTATTATCGGCGAGCCAGGTGCAGATTCTGCCGAGCTCGGAGCTGAGGGTTTTTTCAACCTGCAACCTGTTCCTGTCAGAGACCAGCAGGGCTGAGTCGTCCGCGAACAGGAACAAGTTGCAGTCACATGCTGATGACATGTCATTTACATAAATTAGGAACAGTAACGGACCTAATATGCTTCCTTGTGGAACACCACAGCTCACTGGGAGGGGGGGGGACAGAGTACCGTTTACCTCCACCATCTGTTCTCTCCCCTCCAGGTAGGATTGCATCCAGCTCACCGATAGTTTATCGGAAGGCGGCATTCGTTTAAATCAACCTTTGAAGTTGGTCGTCCTCTATAAGTGTGTTTGTCCAATGTTATTTTCTACACATTATCCAATGGACGTGTTACCAAATATTCTAAATGGATACGTGATGCACACTGCAAAAATCAGTAGCCGTTTATTAAATAGCATGTCAGTTCAAGTAATATGACGAACTCTGACCCGGTTGAGTAGTATTGAGTACAGTAACGGTTTGTGGGGGACAAATTCAAATGATGCACAAGGCTAACTAAGTTGAAGCTAGCTTGTAGCATCTCTCTTAGTCTATCTAACGTCGGCCGTCAGTTTCCTCGTGTGCCTGTATTCATATGAGCGTGCATGAAACGATAAATACTGAGACAACTATCTCGTAGTGAAAAATATATTCTGCCAAGCCACAGTAATAATGATTTATGATTCATTTGTCTTTTTTGAGGTATAGCTGCAGCAATAGCCTATAGACTTATGTTTACATTAAGCTTACTGTATATTATCGTGAGGACTGGAGAGATTACCACGGAGCAGAGCCAAAGCTCATTGTTATATATTTTAGGATTTTTCTACATATACATGTTTAATTGTGTTATTTTGTTGGTAATGTTCAGTGTAAGAAATGTGAATATAAGTGTAACATCCTCAGAGATGGCACTAAGTCCTATGCATTTTAAATCCTGCAGACAATTTGGAGTGGAGGTGGTGACCCTCAGCCCACGTGTCAGTGTCTTCAAGGAGAGATGGCCTGGTTTATTCAATGAGGCTCAGGTGAGAACGTTACGTGTATTTGTTTCCATTTCAACTCACTGTTGTGAGTAATGAGTGTTGTCTCCTATGCTCTTTATTAGATCAAGGAGGAGTTCCGACACATAACAACTCTTTCACTGGAAGAGACTTTGATGCTGAAACTGGATGGGTACACTAACACCACTCGCTCCAGCTGATGCGTGCCAAAGGAGGAGATGCTGGCTCCAGGATGCGCCCTCTTCTGAGCACAATTGATGAGGCACATTTATTTAAATGTTTCATTCAAGAATATGAAAATGCAGAAATAAGTCTTGTCACTAAAATGCATTTCCTCACAGGCCCAGAGTGTTGGGAAAAAGAGATGCAGTGGCCAGGTGCCTGATTGAAGACCTTGGGGAACGCCAAGAAGACCTTTTTCAAGACAGCCAGGTATGTCGTTAAAGACTGATCACTTCAAGATTTTAACGGAGTTATTTCGGAGGTCGCTCTGATACCATGGTTTAATTTCTGTGATTAACCACTCTTACACCTAACAAATAAATATGCAATTTATTGCTGTAAATCTGTAAACATCTTATTGTTTTTATAAATGGTTTAGCATTCACAGGAACATGATTTAGGGATAATGTACTGATGTGCTTAGCTACTTAACATATACAACTACCTAAAAACAAAAACCTTCTTTTGGTGTTAAAGTGAAATAAGATAAATAAAATCATGCACTGAAAAGTGATGTTTATGGGAAAGAATCAATGTAATGTCATTGATTAGATCGATGGGCAATTTGACTGGGCCTGACATTTTTTATATAAGTTAGAAATCTTGTTTGTTTTTAATCGCTGCCACACATTTTTACAAATCATTAAAAAAAAGTCAATCCCTGGTTTTATTGATTAGGCTTAATGCTAGACCACAAAGCCTATATTGTATAATAGCTTCTTGTTAATATGCCTAATTTAAAGTGAATATGCTTTTCTTTCTTTCTTTTCAACATGGAGGACGAGCATGACAACGTCGTGGACCAAACTATGAAGGTGCTTGTGATCCATGATGCCAGGGACAGGGGGGACCAGCAGATGTGTCTATTGTCATAGAGGGAGACAGAGTTTTGTGCGGAAACCAAACAAAGGCATGCGCACTGTTGATGGGATTCATCTGAGCCAGTGCTTCTCAAAGTGTGGTCCGCGGACCACTGGTGTTCCGTGAGCGTCCCCTAGTGGTCCGTGAGTATATTGGTCACATTTCACATTTCACATCCGCAATGGAACGAGCTTAAGTTTCACTTTCGATTGCATGATATAGCCCAGATAAGCACCTTCATCACACATGCTGCCACTTGTTTGTACAATTTTCAGGCGATTTGTAAAAAACAATGTGTTTTTGGATATTTTTGGAGTTAGGTGGTCCGCGAGTGTTTTTTGATTGGTTAAGTGGTCCTTGGTATGAAAAAGTTTGAGAAACACTGATCTACACCCTCAACCTGGAATACCCCAACAAGCTCAAATACACATTTGAGGTATTCTAAAAACAGTTTTTGGAGCTTGATGGAGCCAAGCTGCTCAAACAGGTCCATAGCCTCAAATAAACAATTTGTTCTGAAGTGGATGTTGACTTGTTTTAGTGCCGAGTGACACAAACACAAAATAATGTGATGTGAAGAAACCTTGTTCTGTTAAAAGTGGACTGTTTACTGGCACTCAAAGGTTTTAATAGTTGAGTAAATTGCACTTGGAAGATTATGTTAAAAATGTTTACAATTCCCATGCTCTTTACTGTTAAAACAATGTGATTGTGATTATTTTGAAGATTCTGCTCGGTGTTAACAATTGAAATGCACTTAACTGTTTAAATAATCTCAATGTATGACCATATTGCACAATACATTTGGTCAATAAAAAAAACATGATCAATAACATCTTGTGTGTTTACTGGTAACCTTACTAATAAAGTAATATGAATGTGTAATATGGATCAATTATTAAGTAAATAGCTACCTACGATTAGGAGTAAATATTACTCATTTATAAGTAATACGTTTTAAGTAATTGAGTTAGATTTTACTTAATTTCTTAAAGTAAGTCTTATATATTAAATATTAGTAACCTTTACCCAAAAACATTGGGTAAAATCTACTCAAAAGGAGTGTGCAAATTGTAACCTCCATTTTATTGAGTAGATCTTATAGGTTGGTTTTTACAGTGTATATTTATATAAATATATACAATTTAAAGTATGAGAGCATTCTCATAACGTAACACAATCAGAGACTGGATATATCCCCCCCTCTCTCTGGTCGCTGAAATGGGGAATTGAAATTACGGGCCAAAAGTTGTATTTACAAGTAGGCCTATTAAAAGTAAGCATAGGACACCAAACCAACTGAGGGCCGTCTGTCCGCCGCATCTACGCACTGCAACACACACACCTACACACTGTACCACACACACCTACACACTGTACAACACACACAGCTACACACTGTACCACACGCACACACACACACCCACACACACACACACACACACACACACACACACACACACACACACACACACCTACAGCTCCTAAAGCATAATCAGGCTACAGCCGTTGTGTATTTTATTATGTGAAGCACTAAATGGTCTTAGAAAAATATTGACTCTTTGTTTGTAGATATCTACTAAACTACAGCAAATAAAGAGAGTAGGCCAGTTATACTGAGTGATATATATTATACACACTGCTCTGCTTTCTGCACGGACCTCTCAGCTGTTCTCACTGGAAACATCGCATCGCGATGAAAGCAGTTTCTAAAATAATATCCAGGGGATGCATGCAGAGCTGTCATTGGCTGAGATAAGTCCGGCCGTGCGTCACGCCTCCACCGTTCCCGGAAATGCATCCGCAGAGGAGCCGTGGAGGAACCATCAGTGTATCCTCGGTTAGAGCTCCTCCAGAGAGCCTCCTTGATGCTCGATCCTCGGTCCTCGGTGTGCATTTAGAGAAATTAGATGTCCTTCAAAATGGCGCGCTGAAATTCATTTCCGGGTCACTACCGGAGGACCGAGGAGTCGAGGAGGGGGATTTGAGTATTGAGAAGCCTCTATGGTGTAGTCCCAAACGATAGCTGAGGATTCTGGGTAGTGTTCTGCCATCCAAAAACTCCGAAAAAATATTTGTTTCTCCGAATCGAAGGGGAAAATTACAAAAGCATTGTATACAATTTAAACCAATCAATGTTGTGTAATTAACAAGGATAATCTGGTGTTTTTGAGTTGATGAGTAGTGCAGATATCACTGTAAAATCAATCGACAGTAAAGAGAATACTTACTTCCGGGTGTAAAATTCTCCGTTATCCAATGGGAATGGACGCTCACATTGCTCTTTGCGTCCGTAATACAATAAAGGGGACATGATCAAACCGGAATATACTGTTCTTTTAAAAAACGTTAACTAAAGGGAACAATCTATTTGACACAGCTGAAGCTCTGGCCTTCCTTAAATACTAACTAATTTAATAAAAATCACAGTTGTATTACACCCAATGCACTGTTTTTTGAGAACAAACATTGGTAACTAATGCACCATAATACATTCTGACGAAAAATACAAATTATTATGAATACAAATAAAATAAAATAAGCCTCCCGTGAGTTACTACAATCTATAAAGTAGATTTTAAAAACGTTTTATCGAATAAAAGCTCACTGCTGGACGTTGTAGAAATGCGTGTGTGCACCACGACAAAAGAGCCTCATTCACTTTACATTGGGGTTGTTTGCGTGGTGCAGACACGTACAGTAAATGTAGCAAAGTTCGTGATCTCCACCACGCAATGTGGTGTTAAGGAGTCGTGGTGGAGTCACGCATTCTGGTGAGATCAGGTTGTTTATAAGGGGACAGGTAATAACCGGAAAAGCATTACATGGGCCCTTTAAGAGATATAAAGTAGTAGACAAGTGGAGAGGAGATTAGAGAAGAAAGTGCTCTGGGCAGTTCTTCTTCTTTGTGACTATCATCAGCATTATATCCAACCCCCCCCCCCCAACCACCAGACTCAGCAGCAGAAGGGCAGAGAAACAAAATCACTCCTGCTCACTCTACTACTCCACCCCCCTCAGTTTGATCCAGCGTTGTATTTTCAAAAACACTTTGAGTCAGCATGCAGCCGGAGCGATCGATCCTGACCTTGGAGAGAGCTGTGCAGCGTTTCAGCGCTCCCTATATTCCTGGGAAAGGGCACCGTAAGGGGGTGAACAGTTAGGACGATTCTAAGGGCCCGTGACTGACAGGGGCCCAAACAATTGTAGAACATTAAGAACAAAATGTTCCAATGTGATTATCTTTTCATGGGGCCCAAAATCCCTGGCGGTGCCCCTGGGACAGAGTTTGAAAGTAGATATCAGCCTGTTGGTTACAGCCGTCCCTGCTAGGACTGGTTTCAAGGGTGTGCATTTTGAAGGTTTTCTCGTGTTTCATAAAGTTTATGTTAATGGATTTTATTATTATTATAATTTCCAACCCGATATGATGAGTCACAGACTCAGCTGTTCCCTGCTGCATGGCCATCTGCACACTGAGGTGTAGTGTTACATGCTCGCCGTCTCTGGCAGCAGTGGGGGGGATATTCGTGGCGGGAGCAGAAGCAAGCTGCTCCTCAAGGACTTGAAATGTTAAGGCAAAAAGAGTCCTGACATCATACGGCGGTATGGTCTAAGTCTAAGACCTCCGTGTATGTTAGTTAACCCGACTTTTGGAAAGAAAATGAGAGGATGAAAAAATGGCAAATACAGGGTTGCGGTTGAATTAACAAAATATCAGATCATCTTTCCTTACTACTGTCCCTTAACCTCTATGAGGAACTGCATGGGGTTAAGGAAAGATGTGAAGGAGAATGTATCAGGACTTATGAAAAGACAAAAGCAGTGCTAAGAGAATGTGACTGCACTACTTGCACTACTAGGCAACGTAATTATGATGCGTGAGTGGATCTTATTGATGTGCGTCTGCCATGGGAAAATAACAGTTTTCCATAGGGTTGCCTATACAAAGCACATCTAGATATTTTGCCCAATGCGCTTTGTTTGATTTTTGATGCGAACTGTATGAACGTTCACAAAATTGAAAAGTTTATTGAAGTAAAAAATGAAAGTGAAACCAAATGGTTGCTCACACTCACGATCACCCTTTTGTTTTATCTATTTATTTCAATTAAATAAAACGTTCCGCAATATAAACATCACTTGCTAGGTGTACACATCGATCCCTATGCATATCACAATCACATGTTGAAAGAGTTTAAGAAACCCCACAAAAATCAGTAAACTGAGTAAAATAAAATGAAATATAGACTTGATTCATTTTACAGTAATTAGCGTAACGTTGATAGGTTGCCTTTATCTTTAAAATCGTATTAATGTTCAAATATATAAACACTTTGGGAAGTTATGGCATTAGATGGAAAATGTTCAATTAGCACAGTAACTCCCATGATATGCATTTCTCAGTCACGATCGGTTGTTTTTCCTGAATGTTGTGTCACGGTAAATATTGCGGATGCAAGGTATTCTGGGACAGCATTTTCTTCTTTCTTTTGTAAGGAAGGTCCAGTGTATCCCAAGATAAAGGAAGTTATAAGGGAAGCGTTGAAGCTCCTTTCCTATCGACTCCAGAATCCTAACAGTTCATTTCACGCCTGACACTAAACAACTTTCCAGTCACTTCACTCTGTTAGGAACCTTCGTAACCAAAATGGACGATTTGACCACAACCCTGGTGTTTATTTTAGTACCTAGAGGGGGTTTACTTTGCAGTAAGATTAGATACACCTTTATTAATCCCTGTTATAAATGTCAGCAATGTGTCCCTATTCAGTTCAAGCTTCTAAATGAGGCAACACAAAGCTTTCAGTAAAGACTGTCACATGAAATAAATGATAGGTGCAGGTGGAAAGGTTAATCATGTTTAAACACTAGCAGGACATCATTTGTCTGTTCCCTCTGAAACCATAGCCTAAAAATAATTTGGAAAAATATATATTTTTCAATCTTCCTGCTATGGTTAATTTGGTTGGATTCAGACCATTCAGACCCAAACATAACTTTGATAGGTTTAAGATTAAAAAACGAATTTAAGGCGAACTCAGTACTTTGATAGGTTAGCGAACATCTAAAATAACTAAGTCATGTAATGGGACATTAACATACTGTAAGGGAAACTTCTGCAGCAATGGAGAGTCAGGACTCAGAGAGACACGGGAGAGTTTGAGCTTTGATGTCAAACACTGATGTTTATTACAAGTATCGGCCGGAGAAATTCAGCCCTGCTGCACAGCAGCCAGAGGTTCTGACTGCACGGGTGGGTTGCCATGTCAAATCTGAATAGCCTCTCTCTCGATAGACCTTTTAACTATCTTACAGAGAGTTAATCCACATATTGGGGGGCTGACGTAAACATTCTAGGAACACTTGGAGATAGCCCCAACATCTGGAGACACTGGATCACCTGTCTGTGGTGCTTAGAAGCCAGCGTTCTCACAGTCATAAAACCCTCTGTGCCCGATAGTTGACCTGATAATATCAACAATAGCTGACGCCTCCCATTCTTTAAGACAGATAACAGACTCAGGGTTGGTCTTAAACGTCCCCACACAGAAAAGGTTAGATTCCTAGGAGTAAGACAAAATGAATCACTAACACAATAATGTGTTACAGTATATATAATATGGTTGAGGTTAGAGAGCAACCATGGCTATGCTTTCAAAAACAACACATGGACTGCTGGTTGGAAATGAGAATTGAACAGCTGTCTCCTTATGGCAGCTGTCTGCTAAAATGTAATAAATGTTCCATCTGGAAGAATAAAGTTGCCAAACTGGAGACAGAGTTCTGTCTGATTAAAGGGGCAACAGAAGCTAGCTAAGCTAATTACCATCTAACAAAAGTTATCATGCAGCTGACGCTATAGTTTTTTCAGATTTGTCATATCTTTATACAATTCTACTTTTCTTGTTCTCTGTGCAGGTCTGACCGTCTTCCTGAGCATGATGGTGGGAGCGTTCCTGTGGGGGGGTCTAGCAGACAAAGTGGGCCGGCGGCGCTGTCTGATCGTTGCGTTAGCTATAAACTGTGTCTTTGTCTTCCTGTCTGCCTTCGCCCAGGGATATGGCTTCTTCCTCTTCTTCAGGGTGCTGTCTGGTGTTGGGTAATACTCACACACACACACACACACACACACACACACACACATACACACACAGCACGCACGCACACACACACACACCACACACACACAGCACGCACACATACACACACAGCACGCACACACACACACACACAGCACGCACACACACACTCCTTCTCTTACTGAGGTGAACGTTTTATGTTTCCACTCCAAGCAGGACCAGCGTAGTTTAAGATGGTCTTAATAATACATACTTAATATGTAATCAATGTTTTCAATCAATGTTTATTTATATAGCCCAATATCACAAATGTTACATTTGTCTCAGTGGACTTCACAGTGTGTACAGAATATCAGTATGACAATACGACACCCTCTGTCCTTAGACCCTCTGTCCTTAGACCCTCACATCGTACAAGGAAAAACTTCCAGAGAAAACCCACAGTTTAAAGGGAACATGGGAGAAACCTCAGGGAGAGCAACAGAGGAGGGATCCCTCTCCCAGGACGGACAGACGTGCAATAGATGCCGTGTGTAAATTGAAAAGATAATACATTTGCAACATAGGTAGTCCAAATGTTTGGAAATGTTTATAGAAGCTAATGCTTATTGTTAACTTAACAACCAGGCTGTATTGTGGAAGGTTTTCATTTGAAAATAAACATTTTTAATCATTCTAAATCACAAAATCATTGTGAAAGAATAGTATTTTCTCTTCCAGAGACATACATATTTCAAGCATGTTGTTGAAACACTGTCCCCTAAAAAACAGAGTTTAGATCTTTAGAGAAGGCTGTGGGCAGGATTTTAAATCCATCAAAGTATTAACATCCCCCAATGCAACCAACACCTATACTTCAGCACAGTTTACATTTTTTTAAATCAATTTTTCCCAAATAAGTTTAATATTTGTAATCCCTAAAAATGTGATAATCAGCATAAAAGCATGTGGTTTTTCTCCTCAACTCAAACCTTTCATAAAGAGGTGCAGAGTACATTAGCTGGGTGTCCTAAATGCTCTCCTTTGTATCCCCCTTCACACAGTTGAAACCCCACAGATATTGTGAGCAGAAAGCATTCACCTTAAGCATGTCCTGGTGTTGGAGTTCCCCTTTGCTCAACCAGAGCCCCAGATGTGTAACATTTCCTATTGCAACGTCTTTCAAAGGCTTTTTAATAAATAAATCATCAATCAAGCTCCACACCATGCATATGCAGAGTGTGGTTAGGGTTTTATTGCAGTTACACAGCAGAGTGTTCTAACTCAGACTCACTGTAGTCCACAGGGACACTCGGGCTGAGAAATGAGGTCACATCCTGAGCTCAGCAGAGGATGTGATGCAGAACAGCTCGCCTTATCAGAAGATGTCATGTGTCCTGCATGTGTGTGCCACACAACTGCACCCACATGTAATCATAATGCTTTTCAGTGAGTGTTTCTGGCACGTTATTCAAGCTAATTTCACACTAGAAATCTCTTATTTCCTCCTAAAGAAGCAAAGATGTACATACAGGATGTTACAGGCAGGTACAGGAAGGCAGGCTCTGGGTGACACAATTCAGGTCATGGTGCAGCAGCTGAAGGAGACCTGGGGGAGAAGTCTGAGGGCCTCTGGTGGACAGTTAGGGAATGACAATGATAGGGTTCAAGGTGTGGGAGTGTGCCTGAAGACGAAAGAGAGTCAGAATGTGACGACTAAAGCACTTTGCTCTCTGAGTTTCTGTTTGCTACAACATGACTTTTGGCACTTCTCGTAATGCTTGAAATAGGATCTGTTCTGTCATTGCAACATTTGAATAAGTGGAAATACTTTTACAATGAAACATTTGTATGTTGTTTATAGTTCAGTGGTCAGCTAATACATCTTATTAGTTGTAATTATTACTCTTTCTCTGTCATTATTCCTCTGTTCTCTCAGTATTGGTGGCACAGTGCCCATTGTGTACTCGTACTTCTCCGAGTTCCTCCAGATGGATAAGAGAGGCGAGCATCTGTCCTGGTTGTGTATGTTCTGGATGATCGGTGGCATCTACGCTTCCTTCACCGCCTGGGGAATCATCCCCAGATATGGTAAGATCTAAAAGAGCTTAGTTAATTCAGCTCAATATACAGCATATTAATGCTGCTGGATAGGAAAGCAGCTCATGTATACTTTCCTAATCCTTGGGTTAGACCCCAAAATGAGTCCTTTCATAGACAGAGTGAAGGAGGTGTTCACTGTTGTTTTCTCAATGTAAAATGGACAACATTCAGTATCTCTTGCAAAATGTTCTCAGGAAGCAGACAGGTTGAGAAATAGTTTAGTCAAAGACTAGTGACTTTAAAGTGTCTGAGTTATGCAATTATTTACTTAACGTTTCAACACCTAAAGGAAAGAAAAAGGAATACAGACAATGGACGATTTCTCTAATCTCAAACAATACATCATACATCATCATCAGTATGCTATAACCACTTGAACTTTGCCATGGCTACTCACTGGGTGGCCTTTTGGGGTTTTTGTGGCCATTTAAACATTGAGTTCTCCTCATGACAAACTGCCAGTTTGGAAAGTCTGTGGACAATCTTCTTCAGGAAAACATGTTGTTGGACATGCTGAAGATTATGGTCATCATGTTTTGTTATCAATAAGTTATCAGTGCATTGTTTCCAGTGACCTTACACTGCTCCCCAACTAGTGTGTGTGTGTGTGTGTGTGTGTGTGTGTGTGTGTGTGTGTGTGTGTGTGTGTGTGTGTGTGTGTGTGTGTGTGTGTGTGTGTGTGTGTGTGTGTGTGTGTGTGTGTGTGTGTGTGTGTGTGTGTGTGTGTGTGTGTGTGTGTGTGTGTGTGTGTGTGTGTGTGTGTGTGTGTGTGTGTGTGTGTGTGTGTGTGTGTGTGTGTGTGTGTGTGTGTGTGTGTGTGTGTGTGTGTGTGTGTAGGCTGGGGGTTCAGTATGGGCACAGAGTTCCAGTTCCACAGCTGGAGGGTGTTTGTCCTGGTTGCAGCTCTTCCTGCTATCTCCTCCCTGGTCGGTCTCACATTCATGCCTGAGAGCCCCCGCTTCCTGCTGGAGGTGAGACTGCACACATCTTCATTCTACTCTAACACAGGACCAGCAACACCCATATGATGTCAAACAAACAATGTGTTACACATTAATACTTGATTGTGCATTGCTTAATATTTGGTTATACCACGGTGGCAAGGCATACTTGCAGTAACCTCGGTTCAGTGAGTGTTCTCATTGCTGTGTGTGTGTGCGTGTTTGTGTTGAGCAGACAGCCAAGCACGATGAGGCTTGGATGATCCTGAAGCAGGTCCATGACACCAACTGGAGGGCCAAGGGACAGCCAGAAAAAGTATTTACTGTGAGTACACATTGAATATGCATTTAACAAGCTGCTAATATATTATTTTGATATGAGCAAATGTTTAGCATTCCAAATCTTTGCAGTTATACTTCTTCTGCTCTTCCCTATTGATATGTTACCAAGCTGGTGTACATCGTCTCAAAGGAGGGAACATGAAGATTAATTTGCGATGCGGCCCTGCACTCTTTCTGTTTGTCCTGGCAATACATCTGAAATAAAACGTGCTTAATTGACATTTACCGAGAATGCACTATCCTGGCTGAAATCCTACCTCACCAACAAACACCAGTAGCCTGTACGACGAAGCCAGTTCAACAGACCCTGGATATGTTTGAGTTATCTGGCTTAACTAACCCAAACAAACGCGCTCTCGCTAAGCGGTCCTACGACGCTGGTTATCAACTCAGTCACTCAACCCAGGGTTTCTCGTTCACGTGAAAGGGGCGGGGTTAGCAACATTTGACCAATCAAACAGGGACAAGCGTACTGACGCAGCGTCATACTTCATTAATGAAAAGTAAACTATCATGTTAGACAAATATGAAGAAGTTACATTTTAAACATCCATGACTTAAACACTTTATCCAGGATAAAAGCAACATAGTTGCACCTGCAAGGTGAATACAGAACAGCTGAATTAAGTGTTTGAATTCGCACAATAACAGGTTTATGATATCACTGCCCCGTCTAAGACACGATCTGACTTTAATTACATTTGACTCGAGTGTTTCGTCAACTTAATGTGTTGCTTAAAATAATACTTCTGCATACAGTATGTGACACTGTGAGTGTTGCACGGCCAGATACGGCTCAGCTGACTCAGATAAGGAGATATATTATATATATGATGATGTGATATGAATGATAATGGGACACGTCTGCACTCACAGTGCCGTGGACTGTACGTAATGTTACTTTGATCCGGTTACTTATGTTGTGGCAGATATTTAAGAAAGCTTTCTTAACGCTAATGTAATAATAGTCAGATTCCTCTAAAGATGGAAGGTGATATTCTATTAATTTTCACGTTAACACAGTCTGTGATTTTTGCAGGCCGTCTTTCCTGCAACGTCAGTTTAAACTGTATTTTTCTTTATCCTGTAATATGACTTGATAGCTTTAAACTCCGTAAACAGAGCTCTGATTGCTTGGTCAGCAGGCGGCGCTTTCACTGAGCTCCGGTTAGATTAGGTGTTCAGCATCAGTTACCATGGAGATCTATCCCGGTAAGAAGTGAACCAGCGTCGTAGGACTGAAAATTCAGAGTTAACCCTGAAGTTACCTCGCTAATCGCAAATCCTGCTTCGTAGTACAGGCCACAGTTCATCCATATCAATATCTGCACTTCCTCCACCACCGCTCTGTCCCAAGGCGTCCCCCAGGGTTTGGTGCTTGGTCCCCTCCTTTTCCTCCTCTACATGCTCCCCCTTGGTAAAAATAATCCGTCGACACAGCCTTCAGTTCCACTGCTATGCTGATGACATCCAACTTCACATCTCCAAAAATACATCACAACCCAACTCCAGACTCACCAACCGTCTCTTAGAAATCAAATCCTGGATGCAAACAACCTACCTTCGACTGAATAGCGACAAATCAGACATCATCATCTTTGGCCCCACATCCCAGAACTTCAACCTCACTCTCGACAACTGCACTCTAACCCCTCCCCTCACATCTGCAACCTCGGAGTAATTTTTGACAGCCGGTTATTTTTATGCAATTCTAAGTCTGTTTAGAGTCTAGCATGGAGATATATTTATATCAACCCTTTAAAATAGGTGATAATAACACATGTATTCTGCCTGCAAAACACTGCATGATTATTTTTCAAACTGGATGGCATTACTTTACATTACAGTTAGCTGACGCGTTTATCCAAAGCATTAGCTTAAAGCGTTATTTAGTCTCCCTCCGAATAAGCTAGCAGGACATTTTGCAGCATTATATTCCTCATGTTTTCTAGTTTCATATCATTCCAGGTCAAAAATGTATTATTGCTTTAGAATGAGCCCACTAAAGGCTTTAAAAGAGAGGTGGTTGCCTGCACGATGGCCAGTCACATTTTTAAGAGGTTAGACTAGAATGAATTCCATTTAGCTCTTTCAGTTTCAAGGTCATGGCAGTGTGCAAACTTTCTCAATGTGGCACTGTCAGGGCTAACTCGGACACCTGAATATAGACATTGTTCAAATTAGTGGTAGCATTGGTGGTATTCATGTGAAAGTGTCTGCTATGAAAATTCAGCACAGCAAATGAAGCAGTGAAGAACACTTTTTTCATCTTCTGGTGAAATGTAAAACATGCATATAAACAGGTACAGATAATAGTGTTACACTGCTGCTACCCACAGACACAGTATAGACACTGTATCTGGTCATATCCAGTCATTATCCACATAATTGTTTCAAATTGAGATTAATTGAGAGGTAGTCAATCCAATAGTGTCCAATAGTGTGCACCCGTAAAAGGGCATTAAGTAGGATTCAAGCTGACAGTAAGCTAATGATTGGAAGTAGCTTGTTCTACAATTAGGCGTATCAACATTTCTGACATTATGAGTCTATAACAATATGAGTGTTCTGGTACATGGTTTCTTCCAAAATGTTGAGGTTGATAAAGGGTAAGTCAAACATTCCACATCCTAAAGATGTTTGTAGTCTCGTGGTTAATGAAGGGAGCTTGAGTTGTGTTGAATTGAAGCCCAAAAAGGCAGCGGGTCCACCAAGAGAAGCCTCTTAGACAAATATGTTCTTTTTAACTCTCCTTCATTTATATATTTTCAGGTGACTCATATCAAGGCACCTAAGACAGCAGAGGATGAGTTTATTGAGATTCAGAGCGCTACAGGAACAGCTTTACAGCGATGGGCTGTACGCTCACTCACACTCTGTAAACTGGTAAGTACTGCACACACAATAGTGTAGAGATAAGATCTGAAACATGTTGGCCCAGCGTTAGGTTAAGTATCTGCAGAGTACATACAGTCCTCCACTAGCTGTAGCTTGACAGCTGTGATTGTTGACTATTGACTCCTGTTATTTTTTCACATATGTATTCAATAAAGGTTAGCACATTAGCTAAGCATGTACATTCTCTCTAGACTGTTGACCACAGCAGATAAGCTATGATAGCCTCCTTCCTATTTGACCCCATTTACACGGGAGCGCAAACGGACCGAATTTGTTATCAAAAAAGTCTTCCGTGCACACGCATTCGGCTCATTTAACGTGTCCGTTCACACGAGACTACTGGAAACGCTGTAGTACATATGCCGGGCCTGTAAGTGGCGCTGGACTTCTGCCACAAAATACACCAAAAACAGCGAAGAAGATCCCCGAGCATGGTTGCCATGGTTGCCCTTCTGTTTATTCTCCGCGGTGGATTTAGGAACATGTAGTTCATGTAGTTCTCCATGTCCACTTGTTGCTGATGGTTGTGGTAGAGGAGCTGTAGATTTTGCACTAACATCTGTAGCATGGTCAGTAGCAGTAGCACTAGCAGTATCTACTGACCATGCTACAGCAGTGAGCAGCAGAGGTGGGGAGAGGCGGGGCTATGGATTCATCGTTATCAGGAAATGATCGTATAGGGCGTACACACTGAGCCGTTTGGCCCCCCAGAGCGTTCCGTCTGCAGATCTATCCACCTTGGGACCCGTTATCGTTTTAGGGGTCCGTTTCCGCGGTTCCGTTACGGCCTCGTGTGAACGAAGGGGCTATATGCGAGAGAAAAGTAGCAGATACAAACCGTTTCGTTCTCGGGTAAACACTGCCTTAGACTTTTGTCTAAAATGCTATTGGTACATTTTATATTTCAATTAAGTATTGTAATTCTGCAACTTCTAACGGTCAAAATGCAACACAACTTCAAATAGCTTTAGGCCATTGTTCTATCCTGAAACCAAGACAAATGGGTTTCCCCCTACTATCTCTAAAACAGAAACGCTCTCTGATATTATATTGTGATGATCATTTCGCAGTGTGCTTACTGTGATGTAGCATTGTTCACGGCTGTGTGTGGATGTTTGTCCCAGGTGTTGAAGAACGTAGCATCACTCCTGTCTGTAGAGCTGAGGTTTGCTACGCTCTTCATGGCCATCATCTGGTTCTGTATGGCTTTCAGGTGAGTTAACCATGTCATGCATTACATCATCATCCAGTCTATAAGAAACAGATTTTACAGATTTAAAATGAGTCACACTTACATGGTAGAATAACTCGAAGAGTAAGGCTATGACAAATTATAATTTCATCTTTAAATAATCATTAATATAATAACTCTTTAAGCAGAGGATTATCTGTCTTATAACTATGTGATACAGAGTGCAGCTTCATTATGATTGTTGTTTGCTCCTGTTATTGATTCAGTGTTTTACATTCTGCATTGTGTCACAGTTACTATGGCCTGTCTGTTTGGTTCCCTGACATGATCAAACACCTTCAGTATGAGGAGTACGAGTCCAAGGTCAAGGTAAGGTCAACAACAGCTCATGGAACTCATGACAACACAGATCATTTTGTCCCGCCATCTCCTCCGTGTGTGTGTGTTGCATGCGGGGGCGGACTGGGATACAAATTCAGCCCGGGACGTTCAGACGCACCGGCCCACACACCGGGCCGCCGCCCACGCATGCGGACCACCCTTGTAGCCTACAGATAAATGATACATCTACTATGCTCATATACTGTATACTGTTATGGCTAGATTCCCCAGAGTCAAGCCATAACATAAAAGAGATGGACAACAGGAGTAAGGTGCAAAATGAAACCTTCCTTTAGTTAAGGTTTCTTAAAAATGTCCGTGTCATGTGTGAAGTATGTCAAAGTGGCTGACTAGGAGTCAGTAATGTGAATGTACAATTGGGATTAAGGACAAAGTACAGCTAATGGGTATAGTCAAACATGGTTGCCTGTGCCTGGCTGTAAACAAAAAGAAGTGGCAATGCACATGCAGCTCAGATATTCAATCAATGCACTGGCGAGCCGTGACTTTTATACCTAGGCCCTCTGACCCCCCCTTCCCTCGAAAAAAAAGAAGAGATATTACGTCTCAACGTATACTTCAGCGGAATATCAAAACAGCGGCCCGGGGTGCAAAACGCATCAATGACAGCGACCCTCTACCACACAGAACAACACCATTTATATAAACACCTATCATGACAGGGCACCCACAGCCAAGTAACAATTACAAATGAATTAAGTCGGCACGGCGGCCCACATTGAAAATGACTTAGGCCTACCTTTGATGATCAAATCACTGAAACACAAAGTCCATCCTCCTGTCCTTTTGGATGAAGCACTTGATGGCGGGTCATTCAGCTGATCCTTTGCCACTCCAGTTTATCATTGGAACTCAATCTTGAAAATGACTCGGTTAATAATTTCGCAACGATGTCATCTTTATCACTGAAGTGAGCCATCATGAACGAACTTATGCTAATCATAAATCTATCGATCATAAATCTGTCGATCATAAATCTATCGATTAGATTTATGATTCAAAGATAATAAAAGTAGGGTAGACATGTGGATATTATCCGGCTGAACAAAACGTGCATTTATCTAACAGGTTCGTTTTCCACAGACCTTATTTCGAGCTATTTTCCAAAACCCTATGGAGAAATCCCGTTGCTTTCTGTCGAGGGAATCCGAGCGCAGCTTACTTCCGGGTTTTAGAACGCGTCACTGCACCACTTGCATAGACCTCACAGCGGGCGGAACTTGTCATAAAGTCCGCGAAAATAAAGCCCGCCCATTTAGAGGGAAGATATGATTGGTCAATTGTACTGTCATTTGACATTACTCTCTCGTTGAGTTACTATAGCTGGGCCCTCTGTGAATGTCAATTCAAGGGTACTATGACTATGCTTGCACGTCATGGTACCATAGCACCTCCAAGGCGCTAAAAATAAAACTTCAAACATCGCAAAATAAACTGGTCAGACTACTGCTTGACCTTTCATCTAGAACCCACCTCACCTCTGCCCACTTTGACAACCTAGGATGGCTTAGAGTAGACGACAGAGTACAGCTACTTGCAATGGGCCTGGTCTACAAGATCCACTACACCTCTATGGTACCCATGTACATGTCAAAATTCTTCCCAAAGGTCAAGGAATACCATGATCATAACACCAGAGGGAGCTCCACAAATCATGTGAAACCCAGATTTGGCACAAAAAAGGGGGAATACACGTTTCGCAATGATGCCACATCAAGGTGGAACGCTCTTCCCACAACTGTAAAGGAAAGTAAAACTATACTTACCTTCAAAACCTCTCTTAAAGAGCACCTTCGGGGGAGAGCATTGCAAAACTGGCCCCGGTAATGGTACAAATCTCAACCTGTCGTTCAATGGACAGCTTCCCCCCCCCCATCTATGTATATACTCGCATTTTAGACTCTGTTACTAACTGTATATCTGTAGACATGGTATGTCTTAAATGTCCGGTTAGGATGTATTAGAACGAAATCTAAAAAGAAAATTGTAAATAAGCAATCTGTATGTAAAAAACCACCTGTATGTAAATTGTAAATAAGCCATCTGTATGTCTTGTATGTCTTATATGTCTTAAATGATATGATGAATTGGAAATGGGGGACCCTGATGTAAACAAGACGAAAGTCTTTCTCTGGTCTGCATCCCCTTAACAATTGTATGTTTTGAGCTGTACTGTACTGTACCCAATATACAAGCTGTTAATACACTTTTCAATCAATCAATCAATCAATCAATCAATCAATCAATCAATCAATCAATCAATCAATGTAGAGAGGGACCAACATGCCCTCCCGTCTTCACAGTAACTCGCAGAGACGGCATTTAACCCTTCACATTCCAACAGAAACTGAACAGGCAGATTCGAAGGATTTATTTCTTTGGAAATATTATTTTAATATTTAATATTATTATTATTATTTTTTTTTTTAATGTTTTCAAATATTATTTTTTAGAATATCTTAGGCCCTCACAGAGGGCCTAGAGGGCCCTGACGGCTCGAATCAATGCCATGTGGTCTAACCAACAAATGATTCTAATAGTCATTATTAAATAACCAACTTCAAGGAATACAATATCATGCACAGTAATGTCAATCACTAAAATGAATGCAATAGTGAATTGGCCACACATCTATGTGTCCTTATTATTCAATATTAATATTATTGAATATTAATCAATATTAATATTATTGAATATTAATATTATTTAATATAATTATTTAAAATTATAATATTAATATTATATAATTGAACTTGGAATATCATGAGCATATGACTCTATCCTAATGCATCTAACTGTATGCACAATATAATAGTCTGGCCAGCCCTGCAGCCCGTTCTAGGTTATGATTGGCTCTCTAGGTTGGCATTCTAGCTTCTGACTGGCTGTCCAGGTTGTCAATCACAGCCGTGGGCATATTATACTAGTCGTAACATCGCTAAACTTTTTTCTTGACGGTTTTCTCAGTCAACTAATGCTATTGCTAACAGTAACATAAATTAACACAGCCCTGCACACTGCACCTGCTGTCATTATATGCCGGGTCTGTGGTTCATCATCTTCTTTCTCATTCTCCTCCTTATTACTGCGACTGGGAGCGGGAGCCCTTCTACTAAACAGCTCTGTGATTTTCGAAAATGTTTACTGTTCTCCAACTTGTCTGTCTCAATTTCGCTAGCTAACTTACTGATCAATCATCAAACGAAGCTAGGGAGCTTGTCTGATGAGTGGACCTCTGACGCGGGCCTCGCTCTCTATCCAATTGGAAGAGACGACTCATCTCTCCCGGCCCAACCCCTTCAGTTCATCTATTAGCCTACTTTCGAAAAACATAAGATTGACAAGTTTGACAACCTATCAATAGCCCCGTTTACATGGAATGCTTTTCCGATCGTATCCGATCACTAAATAAAGCGATCCACGTTCACTACATGGGCCAAGCATTAAGCTGATTACAATTTCACCTGTACCGAAGTGGGCCGATCGGAGTGGGGCAGTGGGCCGCGTCGAGTGGTCCGACCGGCCCACTTCGGTACCGGGCTACCGGCCCATCGGGATTCGTCCCGTGGCCAGTCCGCCCCTGGTTGCATGCATGTAGCAGCTGCGTGTGTGTAAACTGCTCCGCCCCCTCGCACACAGACGGGGAGAGAGATCTCTCGTCTGGATTGGAAAGATCGAAAATACTACAAATAAATCATAGACGCATTTTGCAGTCTTTTTGCATGTTAGAAACAGAGTTGGCGACACTAAAACTGCAATATAATGTTTGTGTAGCAATAATACATATGACATATCTTTTGTACATGTCTCCAGTACCGATAAAAAGACCGATAACGTCGGAGCTTAATGGTACCACGGTCTTTAATAATTCAGCCCCGCGGCCCGTTTAATACCGGGGCTCGGTACCCATCCCTACTTGTGATAGTCGGACATGACAACCTGTGCAGCCCATGTATTGATTTAATCTGATAGCTGCTACAATACAAAACAACACGTCTGCCTGCTCTCCACAATGATCAATGACAGTGAACGGATGGTCAAAGTAAGGTACAAGACAGAATCACACGAAGCCTGGTTAGTGTTACCTGACTTTATAAAGTGTGTTGTTTTTACAAGTGTGTGGTTGCGTTCTAGTCACTTTGCTCAGTGCTACTGCTTGTTTCAACTTTTATTTGCCGTACTCTCCATAAACTGTTAGTTCAGGTTAATCTCGCCCCCTCTGACGTGACGTATGCAGTTCTTGCTTCTAGACCGCATTTTTTTTCGAGCTTGGTAAGACAGGTTTTCGGGTTTTCCTGTTCCGCTGCGGCGTGAACAGGAAAAAACGGTGCTTATCAGGCTCAAGCTCCGAACCGGCCCTGGAACCGCATTGGTGTGAAAGGGGCAACATGCAGGGCCCCCGCAGTCATCCGGTTCGACCTGACTATGGCTGTGACTGACCCGAGTTTGCGCCTCGTCGTTCTGATAGCTCCGCCCCTTACCCCCCTCCCTCCCCTCACATCTACAGGTGAAAATTACTTTAGCGACACATTCATCTGCAAGTGCTCACATCAGGTTTTACAAGCTCTCGCATTTTGCACCATATCTACCTTCATAAATAAACATCATCATGGTTTGAAAGGACATTGCTTGATTTTAAAAAATGTATTTATGTTTTTTGTCCTCCTTTAGGTGTTCCATAGAGAACGAGTGGAGAACTTCCATTTCAACTTTTCTTTAGAAAACCAGATCCATAAAGAAGGGGAATACATCAATGACTCGTATGTACCGCTGCATCATCTTCATAACACAAAGCTATGCAGTGATATTGTCCGCACACAGCAGGTAGAGTCTTGAGGTTGAGTTGGAACACATGTGTGCTAAGACATGCTCAGCTTTAATACGTATGCACAACTGAGTAATGAGTCTTTGGAAGTAGTCAGGAGTGTGAAGGCGATACAGACTAAGGGCACTGAGATATCATAATGAAGAGCAGGCCATAAATCGTACAAATGTGTATTGAAAACGTTAGAATTCAGAATGTCGTCGGCTCTTCTGATAGGCCTTTGTAGAGACCACCTACAATGAGCCGGTAATTATTGGTGGCCGATGGATCAGATCACCCTCAGACCATAATAGCATTATCCAAAGACAGCTACTTTCAATTTACTGTCCAGAAAAGGTTCATCAACACCTCATCCCCGTGACCATAACAAGATTATGATGAGGTCTACAATATCAATCATTTCATTCTCAGTTATGTTGTTAGCAGAAACTGTTTAGCATGCTGTGTTTTGATGTATGCGATGCCCTGGAACTCATAAAACATTGGCAATAAGAGCACAGATAATCTCTTACTGTATATGCTAATGTTCAGAACAGAAATGACAGAAGTGCACCGTAAATATCCTTACAGGTTTATGAAGGCTTTGCACCTTACAAGGTATACACTGTGTATACATGCATATGCCAGGTACACTATCAAGTCAGTAAATATATAGCCCCTGATTTTGTTAGAGCAACCTGAAGTCATATCGAGTGTCTGCTGTTCTGTTTTCCTTTGAAAAAGGGTTAGAGAGAACCCATCAGCACCGCTGTGCTGAGTTCATTCAGTTTGACCTTTTTGTAATCTTTAATTCCACAACAAGTAAGATACCTTTCATACTTGTTTTTTCTATTTTGCCACTATCATATTCTTTGAATTGATGTGCACCTATTTGTATCTCTTTATTCCTTTCAATCTGAGTCTAGCTTTTAAACAAACTTTGCACCACCTCTAAAGTATCATCCAAGTTTCCCACAGTTGAATTTTAAAACCATGAGCTGGACTTGGTGTTGCTGTGTGGTTTTGTAACAACATGAGCGAGAGAACCCAAGGGTTAGGGTTACACTCTGCACGAGGACATGTTCATTGCAGATATACAGTATGGTGTACTACTGTATATTATTTAACTTCTATGCATTTTGCAGAATTGAAAAATATAGAATGGGCTTTAACATATTATACGGCATTGATGGTATAATAAACAAGGCTGCCAATGGAGTACACTATATCATGTTTCCATGGAGATGATCATTCCACCCTTTGAACTCCATGGCAGTAATATCAGAGACGGCCATGTTGAATTAACCAGTCAAACCCATTCTTACCTTTCTAATTCTGAGCTGCCACAGCAATAGAAGTGAGTCCATGTTTTTTTTGTCTGTTGGCTTGTGTGTGTACCACCCCACCCCCATAGGTTCATCAAAATAGAGATGAAGTCAGTGAGGTTTGAGGGCTCACTGTTTGAAGGCTGTCGCTTTGAAGACATCAGGTCCACAGACACTGTGTTTGAGAACTGCACCATCCGCTCCACCCGCTTCTCTGACACAGGTAGGTTCAGCTGGAGCAGGAGGGGGACCATTACAAAAAACAAGAGTGATGCAGGAGTTACGGTTCAGAGGGTTACATCTAAATCTTTACTTGCTGCTGCATTCCATCATTTTCAGGCACCTCCCAAAACCAGATACTTTAAACAAGTATTTGCAGTGCTCACACTTAATATTAAAAAATCACACAATGGTTCACTATTTGACATCTTAAATTGTCATCACTGCATTACAAAATCTAAATACTTGTTATCCCAAACGTATACAGATGAAAGGCTGCCTAAACAATAATGTAGGTCTAGTCCATAATATATGTATTAAGAACGGTAGTTTAAGAAATGAAGCTGGTACAGTTTGAGAGTTTTGGCCATGGTCTTTTTGTGGTTGATAAATGTGTCGCACAATTATTTATATTGCGTCCCCTGATAATTACTCTAAATAAATGACATTTTACTATGAATCTTTATGATGTCAATTTTTAAGCTGACAATACAATCTTGTATATCACAGACTCTGTCGCCGACCAGGGTTGTGGTAGAGTTGTCACATATCAGGTCGTCTTTTCCTAACCACCATTGCTTAACCTCTGTGACTCACGTCGTGGGGTTAAACAATTTAATAATAATAATATATTTTATTTCTATAGCGCTTTTCTTGAACCCAAAGACGCTTTACATTTGGGAGGGAGGGTAGACAAACAAAACAAAGACAATGCCAAAAATAAACAAAACAGAAAAGCAGTCAGGAGGAAGTTGATTGAGAGGGGGGGGGCTTATGGATACAGAGTTGAAGAGGTGGGTTTTGAGGCGGGACTGGAACAGGGTGAGGGACTCAGACTCACGGAGGTATTGGGGGAGGGAGTTCCAGAGCTTCGGGGCTGCCACAGAGAAGGCTCTGTCCCCGAAGCTCTGGAGTTTGGCCTTGGGGATGGAAAGCAAACCGGCTGAGGCAAGTTATTACTGAATTTGGCAAGTTATTGCATTAGTTTTAAAATGCATAATAAGCACCGTAATTTACATTAGCTCGTTTCTCCGTCACAATCGTTTGCAATTACATTTTCTCCTCCCCTTTGTAAAGGATGGTCCAGTGTATCCTCAGGTAAAGGAGGTTATAAAGGAAATATTGAAGCTCCTTTCCATCATCTAGAGCAGTGGTTCCCAACCTGGGGGGCGCACCCAAAGATTGCAGGGGGGGGTGCCAGGCCTCAGATGATTTGAGGCCAAATATCATATTTAGACCTTTTTTTTTTTTTTTTTTTTTGTACATATTGTAAGGCAATACATGATTGTCACTAAAAGCCTCTTCTCTACATTACAATAAAATATAAAAAATAATTGACTAATTAATTTTAATAAAAATTCAAGTTAGTATTAAAGGCATAAAAAGACAGAAATGTATAATTCTTTCTTTAATATAAATGTTTCTTCTGCCCATAAAGTGTCCAAACCAGGCTTTTCTGGATAAGTGCATTTTTAAAACATAGTCATTGTCCATGCCGGTTTCAGTTGGATTATTTGTCACAGTTGCTCCGATCAGATCGGTCTCCTCCATTTAGATTATTTACGACTTTTGAATCCACATAAACACATCGGCAAAATCCGGCTTACTTTGAGCATGTGTTTTAAACAGTTTCATCCCTTTGTGAATTGTTTCCACTTGCGCCGTCCTTTCATTTCTTCATACAGCGGGAATCCAAATGAATGAATCCTGAGTCCAATAACCATCAAAGTCGCTCCAATAGTGCTCCTTAATTACGCTTTCATCCTCCTTTAACTAAATACTTCACATTCATCCAGTTTGTGGCAGTAGTTGTAGCTTTTTTGAGATATTTAAACTTGAATTCCCGCTGTTGCGCGCCACGCCCCTTGTGTGTGTGTGTGGGGGGGGCGCAACTTCCAACAGGAGTCATTTGGGGGGGCTCTTGGGAAAAAAGGTTGGGAACCACTGATCTAGAGACTCTGAACAGCTCTTTTCATGGCTGCTCCTAAAGAACTTCCAGATCACTTCACTCTGTTGCGAACCTTCCTAAGCAAAAATGTCTTCTCCAGGTTTCAACATGTCAGCTATAATTACTGTTCTGTCAAAGCAAATATATCCAGGTCTGAAAATATATATCACACATGTTGGTTATTTACAGTTTACAGTTATGTAGCAAGGTGTAACACCATGTGAATCATTTAGCTAAAGATTAGCATGAAGGACTAAGCTACAAAGTTTTTTCCAAAAAGTGGCTGTGGGGCAAAGTTCATCTTAACCCCCCATGAGGCACTGGAGGTGTAAAATGCTCTTTCAATATAGTTGTACACAACTGATGTGTTTGTGATGTTTTAAACATTGTAGTAAAGCCATCATGCCAAGAAAGCCCAAGAGAAAGACTGAGGAGATGAAGAAAGCAGCCACTGATGGAGAGGCTGGAGAATCCATCAGAGCAGTGGCAAAAGACAGAAATATTGACAGGTCAACCCTGCGTAGAGAAGTGAAAACAGGAGGTATAGGAACAGCAGAGGAAAGAGGGTCTTCACACAGGAGAGAGAAGGGGCTTCAGACCAGATCAAAAAACTGCTGACCAGTTCCATGGCCTTACTCCAAAGAAATGCTGTGAACTGGCTCTGAATTACTGACAGAAACAGCATTCCTGTACCACACAACTCAGGTTTAAACTTGAAAAGTCAACTGGTAATTTTACCCCCAGATGGCTCAATTTACCCCTCGACTGGGATCAATGTACGCCTTAGTTAAGCCACAAGACCACATTTCTTTGATGCATTATTATAATTGTGATTGACAGAAGACGTCCTGAAGTAAAGGTTGCTGTGGTCATCTTACCCCTCTCTCCCTTACTGATCATTTAAATGTATTAGATACCATACATCATTATACTTTAGAAATTAAGAAGTGGTTAGACAGCGAAATACAGTATATGTTGAGTAACTTGAAATGAGTTTTACCTGGTTCTGACCCATTGTACCAGTAGGGCCTCATTTTCTATTCTAGACATAACAGCAGGTTCAAGCTCCATCTGAACCTCCTACCAGTACAAAGGAAAATCATACAATATTGCCCACTAATTTCAGTCTTTCCTCTTTTTTTGCCTTTAATATTCTATTTCCTCTATTTAATTTAATCCAGACCCCAACAGCTATATATATGTTTTTTTTCTATATAGACATTTGGCCTTAGTTTATCCTTCCTCCTTTGTTTTGAAGGTGGAGAAAATGTTGCTTTCTATTTTTTTTTAATTCATATAGGCTAGATGGGAGCCAAGCTGTAAACAATATATTGGGAAAATACTACATACTAATGTACTCTTTCTCTATCAGTGTAGCACATGATAACCGAGACCTAACTGTAACTGTGTACGTAACCAGATGTATGATTAGATGGATGACGCTCATGAGACACTGTGTTTTACATATGATAGCTATGTTCTTACGATTAACATGATGACACAGCCCCTAGAGAGATAGGCATATGACTGTCATGTTTATTGATTACGCAGGCTTTAGCTAATCTGAAGTTGAACCAAGGTCAGATTACTGCTTTGAACCAGTATTCTCTCATCTTGTGACTGTAACACTCTCTTGTATATAAGGAATGCTAAGGACACTGTTCGGAGAACTATTTGTCCCATGCAACCTCTGTGTGTGATGACTACTTCCATTCTTGCAAGGATAATAAATACATGTTTCCTGATATTGAAGATCAAGCCGGTGACGAGTGATATTTTTCTAACAAAATCGAATGCAAACAATGATAGTACACTACACAGTTAATTTGTTGTGCACTTCCAAAATAATCCAAGTACAGATCGGAATATATTTGTGTAGGACACGGATACAGATAGTAGTGAAATGACATTTTCATTGTTGTCCCTATAGATCTTTGAGTCACACAAAACTAGACAAACAATTTACAAACAATGATATAAGCATACAACTCAATAACAAGATCATTCAGGCATAGAGTACAACATATCCAAAACAGTGAAGGCTAAGTCAAAAAGTTCATTCAAGTTTGAATTAAACAAACCCCACCATACGTTTCCCTGAATCTTTCATGAGCTTCATCTTCCTCGTCATGATGTTGTTTCTTTGTAGACCTGTGGGAGGAGAAGTTCATTGACTGTAGGATAGAGAACACCACCTTCGAGCACAACAAACAGGGCTGCCACCTGGACACCGTGGAGGAGAACGACGTGCTCATCTACCTGGTCAGCTTCCTGGGAAGTCTGGCTGTGTTGCCGGGCAACATCATCTCTGCCCTCTTTATGGAGAAGATTGGCAGGGTCAAGATCATAGGTGAGTTTTGGAAATGTCTTACCTTTTACTTATCCATGCGTAGTGCTGCGTACCGGTACGCCGAACCGGTACTGGACTTGTAAAAAGTTTCGGTTCAAGTCCGGTTTAAACCGGAACGTCGGGAACTGGTACTTGGACTCGCATAAAAACTAGCACTTGTGTATATTCTCCTTTTTGTTCTAAACCATCTAAAACCTTCCATAGATTGAGAAATTTGCGCTGAGTAAAGACGAAAAACATCGTGTCGGCTTCTGATATGGCGGCCATTACTGAACTCACGAAGTCTCGCAAAATATCGCAACTGCTCGCGAGATCTGTGTGACGTCAAGGGAAGCTAGCGATGTGATTGGCTTAGACATAGTGGACAGCGTGGGCTGCTGGTCGCCATATTGGATATTTGGTATGTATGTACTGTATAATGTACACATGTAGAGTTGTAGAAAAGACATGGTGTACAGAGAGTACAGTACACTGACTGTACAGTCACTACAGTGTATACTGTATAGTAGGTGTGTAACAGTGTAATGCGTATAGTCTACTCTACACTCTACCTTTCAGCAACGTTTTAGGGATTTAGGCTCAGTCAGCTCAGGGACTGTTTGGTTACTTTAGTTTGGTAAATGAAATAAATGTTTGAACTTTGTAGTAGTTCACTGTAGTTGCTGTCATAAGTCATTTGTAGACTAAGTGGCAAAAAGTATTTTTTTTACATTTGTACTTTGTAGAGAAATGTAGACACAAGTTGGAAGGGAGCACAATACACCTGACGAGTTTGAATTTGAGTTGATTATGAGTTCATTTTCAATTGATAATTAGCTCACAATAAGTTCACTTTAGTCACACAACTTGACACAAGCCATGGGTTCAGGTCCGGACTTATAAGTCCGGACCTGAACCTGAACCTCTGGACTTGAGTCCGGATCTGAACCTGAATGTGAGTGAGGTACGCAGCACTATCCATGCGTGACATGTCCAAACCTGTATATATCTCTGTGTAGATGCACTGTTGTACACATAAATATGACGGTACATTTTGGAACACCAAACAATGCTTGTGAGAAGACAGAACACAATGTCCAGAGGGAGGGGTAACCTGATCTTGGAATAAGGGTGCTTGCCTGTCCAGTTTTCTTCTCCATCAGAACCACGGGCAGATACACAAATCATTGTTACGTTGTGATATTGGGGTTGGCCTTGGCCGAGGTCTGTGCTCTCCGGGCTCCTCTGCTGTATTTAGATGTTGGTTTTTTTAGACAATAGAATTATATATGTTCACAGTATTAATAAGGTGGGACCAAATCCCAGCTTGGGGCTGGTGAAGCAGGGATAGCTTGAAGGGTAGATTGCCGACTTCACAACGGAAAGTTAGCAGAATCCACTCTAACGTTTTAAATGTTTGTATTCTGCTCGAGTTGGCAGGAGACAGAATTTCGCTTTTTTTATTCTAATGATGCTGGACGTGGCACTCGAACCCTCAATCTTCTGATTCAAAGATGCTTTTTCTATAAGTCCATGCAGTCACAAAAAAACCAACAATTTTCATATTCTGAAGTGTCGTTTTTCAGCTCCTATGCGAATGTAAAGGCAAGGCATTGTGGCTCAAGTGTGTAGGCGACAGAAGGTTGGCTGCAGACTCAACATGTTTTATATAGCTGAAAAAATGCTCACCTTTTAAAACTGCACAGCAGCTAGGTGGTCACATAAAGAAATGGCGGCTAAATTGATTGTGATAGGTTGAATGCTGGGGTTAGTTGGGTTTAGATGTTTAATGAGCTGTGACCAAATCCCACCTTGGAGTTGGTCAAGCAGGGATAGCTAGGGAAGTTAGGAATACATCCCCACTTTCTGATAAACATTTGGAGCAAAATCTTTCTATCAACTCAAACTATTGAAATGTTTTTGTATTCTGTTCAAGTTAGCTTGGTGACATGATTCCACCTCATTCTAATGATGGAATGAATGACGCTGGACCACATTTCAACCACATAGGAACTCGAACCCTCTATCGTATCATATTTTGAAGTGGCCTTATTTAGATGGTAAGTGAAATAAAAAGAAATGATCAGATTTCAACCAACGGTACAAGATCAGCCCACCTTTGGATTGCGGCTCAAGTGTGAAGTCGGCCAAACGTTGACTGCTGACTCAACAATGAGTAGCAAAATCCTCACACTAAATACAAACCGTTTTATCTGCCATTATCACCACAACAAGGAAAAAACTATTGATGAAATGTAGGAAAAACTCAAGTTAATCATACACATCAAAAGAATGAATTTACAGCACAACTCCAACATTGATGAGTAAATGTAAAATAGTTAGTGTTAGTTATCATCATCCCTAAAGTGTCCTCTGATTGTGCCTTGTGGTGGAGTTATTTCTGTAGGTGTTCCTCATCGGTGAAGAGTTGAGTTACAGAGAGCAGCTGTGAGGATTTGGTCAGGTTTACAGACACAACTAGTCATCTCGAGTTGGGCTTCATTATCCTTTCAGTGTTGGTAGTTGTTGCTGCTTTAATTCTTCTTATCTTTTCAATCACTCCAGAAAAATGAACAGAATAGAAAACCTACATTGAGACTCAATGTCAAGATTCATACAGAGCGTGTGTGTTCTCCTCAGGTGGCTCCATGCTCATTTCAGCTGGCTGCACCTTCCTGCTGTTCCTGAGCTTCAGCCAATCAGCGATCATCGCCCTGCAGTGTCTGTTCTGCGGCGTCAGTGTCGCGGCATGGAACGGCATCCAGGTGGTGACCGTGGAGCTGTTCCCCACTTCCAAGAGGTACCACACTCTGTTGTTGTATACAATGTGTATGTCAGATGTGTTGGGAAAGGTACTCAGATCCTTTACTTCGGTAAAAGTACAAATACGATGGTGGTAAAGTACTCCATTACAAGTGAAACTCCTAATAAAAAAATGTAATTGTAAAAGTACCAAAATGTCCTTACAAAAAGTAAAACTACTCATTCTGCACAATGTCCCATTTCAGAATAATATAAAGTAAAGAAGCATTACTGTATCAGCCACATGTAGAGTACTTCAAGTACTTGTTGCAGAAAGGATCTTTTCACAGTTTTATACTATTATATTTATTATGTTATCCTATATTATACATATAAGAGAATGTTAGTATTGTAATTTGTCAATGTGGAGCAATTTAGATACTTGAAATACTGTCTAGATTAGCAGTACAATACGGCATTATACCATATCTGCATGTGTATTTTTATGTACAAAGTAACTAGTAACTGAGAATGTAAAAATACATGCGGTGGAGTAAAAAGTATGATATTTGCCTCTGAAATGTAGTGAAGTAGAAGTATAAAGTAACAATAAATGGAAATACTCAAGTAAATCAGGTGGAAGAGGTATTCATATGCTTTACTTGAGTAACAGTACCAATACATTATTGGCAAAATATTCCATTACAAGTAAAAGTCCTGCATTCAAAATCCTACTTCAGTAAAAGTACAAAAGTATTATCAGCAAAATGTACTTAAAGTATATAGATTAAAAGTATTCATTCTGAAAAAAATGGCTTGTTAGTGTGTATATAATTGTGATATACAGTATGTAACATTTCTAGATAAAATGGTTGCATCAAGTAGCATTTTACTGTTGTAGACAAACAAAGTGCTGATTGACTTGTCAAATATTTGATCTCTTTTGTGACTTAAAGAGTCCACCAGTTACATTTGTAGATGTTGTTAAAATAGCTAAAACTTTTACATAAATGTAATGCAGTAAAATCATATGATTTCCCTTTTAAATGTAGAGGAGTAGAAGTATAAAATAGCATACAGTAGAAATACTCTGAATAAAGTAAAGTAACCACTGGATGTAGATGCAGTAATACAGTTGTTGAGAGCAGTTGTGTTTCAGTGGAAGGTTTAACAGAAGAGTACCTCACAGTATCTCTCCCCTCTCAGGGCCACAGCCTTCGGGTTGCTGAACGCTCTGTGTAAGCTGGCGGCAGTGCTCGGCAGCTCCATCTTCCCCAGCTTTGTGGGCGTCACCAGGGCCGTGCCCATCCTGCTGTCCTTCGCTGCGCTGGTGTGCGGGGGCCTGGTGGCCCTCAGACTCCCCGACACGCGAGATAAAATCCTGCAGTGAGGTCACAGAAGATCTGGTGGATTGGATCAAAGCTGAGTCGATTTAGGAAGCTTTTTGAATTGGATGTGACTTCCCTCTGCATATGAAAAAACACGACTGGAAAAAGCTAATACCTATTCAATGTAAAATGCTATCTTTTTCACATCAACCAGTTTCATTTTATTCAGGCTGTAGAGACAGTCTGTTTGCCAGCTCATAGAGTCCTTTTGTGAAACTGGAAATGTTGAGTACCCCAAAGTTTTATGTCAGAAATGTATAGTACGGGTCGCCAGCACATAGAAACTGCTGGATGCTTACTTTCATATTTTGGGCGATTATCATAAAATGTATTAATTTGCATGAATTAGCATATGCAGACAACAGCACAATTGCTTGGCTAATTTGTACAATTTTGGTGTGGTTTTGATGTTGTTTAAGGATATTGAAACCATTTCTGACATTCTCAGGATGAAAAATGGCAGATTCAACCAGAAAGTGGCCATATTTATACCCTGTGTGGACTGATTTTGATGAATGTTGGATCAACTTTATAGTTTTAGGCAACTCAAAACTGCCATTTCTATCCTAAACATTTCAGAAATGTACTCAGCATCCTAAATACCCTCCAAAACAATGTTCCAAATCGGCCAAGCCATTTTTGAACTATTGCCTTCATATGCTAATTCATGCTAATGAATGCAAGTTAGCCTCTGGCAGTTTCTATGTGCTGGGGACCCTACTATATATTTCTAACATAAAACTTTGGGGCACTCAACATTTCCGGGTTCACAAAAGTACTCTATGAGCTGGCAACTAGGCTAAGAGGGTGTGATAATAGATGAGGGGTCTATGTGTACCGTCAGCGTTAAACTGGAAACTAAGAGAACATGTTTACTTCTGTTTAAGATTGTAATCATTTACTAATGCAATGAATGCATTCAGACACACTGGCTTTACTGACCACACAATGAATATGTGAGTGAAGAATAATGTATTTTCTGTAGATCAGATGATCTGATTGGTTGTCTTGTCCTCTGCTTCTTGTCTATCAGTAGTTCCAAGCATGATAGGGACTGATGTTGATTCTGGCCAAATGTTTTCTGTGACACTTTTTAAAGGCTCCTCGTCAATTTAGCAAAGGACTGCCTGAGTGATAAACTTTAAAATGTTTGTTGAAGTTGGACAACTCAGAGGTTAAAGTTCCTGTCCACTTCTTACACTTAAAAGATAGTTTTGCAATGTGTGTCATTTCAAGATTTTATTTTGCTTGTCGCTGTCAACAAATGTGTTGTTCTGTCACAGATGTCTTCTAGGTATTGCCTAATCCTATACTCACATACGATGATTCTGTTGTCTATTGTACAAATTAAACACTTAAACTTTCTCAAAGGAATGAGTTACCTTACCTCACTACAATGTCTATGATTCAAATTTGGGTGTGCAACAGATCACTACTTCATGAGTTTGTTGACTATCCGTGTTTCTGTTGGAATTAAAAGTGATATTACAAACTCTTTTTCTATTTATACAAATAAACCACCAATCAAATTACAGTCGACAGCAACCTCGCATCCTCGGGAAATCACTAATAAAATAAACAGAAATTACATTACAAAAAAAGAAGAAAATCTTAAATTGATTCCTACAACCGGGCACCTCAGCATTAACCAACATTCCCCATGTACATGCCCATTTATAACCCTATGATTACTGGTGGATGGTGGATCATAGGTTTTGCGTTACCATGTTTCCAGCGATTTTAACTCAAACAAATAGAGAGGCAGTGAAATGTGTGTCCAACATCTCCTCTTTCTGTTTGTTCTGCATTGGTAACACCTCTCCTCTAGAGGAGTGCAGGGAAAGAACATCCACAGTTCAATCAGGAGAGACGGTTTTGATGTAAGAATACATATTTATTGCCAGGAATACACGAATGAATGTAATGGAGTTTTGGCAATTAGGCCCCGTTGTGCAGGAGTATCATTCGGGAGGGAGAACCGATCCGATGAAATCCCCCGGGGTCTAGACCCTGGTGGTGGTGAATGGATAGTTGGGTTCGGTCTGAAGGGGAGGGGCTTAGCTTGACCCTGGATTCAGAGGGACAGGAGGTGAAAGAAGGGGTGGAGGAGGGTTGCGCCGATTCACCTGAAATGGCAGCTGTCAGAGGGGAGAGCAGATTTAAAAGATTTAGCGGAGTGCTATGATAGGCTTGTGAGAGTAGAGCGAAGTGATTGGTTATGCTGGGAAGTGACGCGCTGATCACTTATTGAGAGGAGAGATAGTAGTAACATGGAAATAGTGAATGAATGAGTAAAGAAGGTCTTCCTGGTTGAACTTACGCTGAGCTTCATTTCAATCAGGATAGACGGTTTTGATGTAAGAATACATATGTATTGCCAGGAATACACGAATGAATGAAATGGAGTTTTGGCGATTAGGCCCCGTTGTGCAGGAGTATCATTGGGGAGGGGAGAACCGATCCGATGAAATCCCCAAAAGAAATGAAGTACAATTAAATGAGATGTACTGGGTTTCTTCTTACCTTACGAGCTAGCTGCGGTGATCTATGGATATAATGAGAGAATTATACAGGGACAGAGAAGACATATTATTGAATAGCGTAGGATTAAAGAGTGAACATGAGAATGCATGGATGGTCACATCCTGGAGATCTCTTAAAACCCCGTTGCAGTTTGTAGACGGTCCCTAAGCACTCCTCTCCCTCCTCCAGCTGCAGATTGTGACCAATTCTTGAAGTTTAGCTCGGATAACGGCGCGTATCTATGGAAGCAAACAAGAGACAGAAGTATTTTAATTGTATTAGACACCGAATTTATAGCAATGAAAATAATTACTTTGAAAATCATCTATCTGAATTTACCTATGTGAAATAAAAATGTAAAAATTCAAGTGAAAAAAATTCGACGTCAACATTTTCGGTGTATAACATTTGTCGTCCAAAATTGCGGTGCAGCATTATCCGGGCTACTCAGACAGGATAAGCAATTGAGCCCGAGCGCAAGGCGAGCGCAAGGCGAGGCGAGGAGAGGCAAGGCAAGGCGCTTTACAAAAATGAAAGACATTAAGAAAATGGCATTTAAAATCAGTCATTAAAAAGAAAAGATAATAAAATAAACATTAAAAGAAAAAGTACATGGATAATAGTTACAGTGCAGTTTAAGATGTGAATAGTTCAATTAAAAGCAGCGACAAAAAGAAAAGTCTTCAGCCTGGATTTAAAAGTAGTCAGAGTTGCAGCGGACCTGCAGGTTTCTGGGAGTTTGTTCCAGATATTTGGAGCATAATAACTGAACGCTGCTTTACCATGTTTAGTTCTGACTCGGGGGACTGAAAGCTGACCAGTCCCTGAAGACCTGAGAGATCTGGATGGTTCATAATTTAGCAGGAGGTCAGAAATGTATTTTGGGCCTAAACCATTCAGTGCTTTATAAACCAGCAGCAGTATTTTGAAATCTATTCTTTGACACACAGGAAGCCAGTGTAAAGACTTCAGAACAGGAGTGATGTGATCCACTTTCTTAGTGTCAGTGAGGACTCGAGCAGCGGCGTTCTGAATTATATTGTGGCAGACGTCATTCTTTGGCGGGGGCTCTAAGGCCCCCCTCTGCCTCCACGCGTCCTTTTGTGAATGGGTCAGATTAACAGAGGAAGAATTCACAGCAACCATTGGTAAGGTTATAACAAATATGCTGATTTAATGGTAAAACACAACACAACATACAGAGCACTCTGCAACAGTACTCCGGGCTCAATTCCTACCACCGTGTGATATACGTACCACGACAGCCAGTCAGGAAGAGAGCCCAGAGCATAAACATGTTAAAGTATTTATACACATAAGCGGGAAGGAGTTTGGCCGGTTTCACTTCTGGGCGAACCCTAGGCAATGAGTCAGCAGTTTGTTGATTCCATCTCCTTACAGTGTGTGTGTGTGTGTGTGTGTGTGTGTGTGTGTGTGTGTGTGTGTGTGTGTGTGTGTGTGTGTGTGTGTGTGTGTGTGTGTGTGTGTCTACCCTTAGGCAGTCCCACAGTCATACTTTGGAGTCATTTCACAGACAGAGGACTATTTAACAGAACGCACACACATTCCCCCTAAAATATCTTTAACACACACATCTGTTTAAACCAATTATTACAAAATGTGGTGTCAATTTAGTACTTATAACATGAAAAAACAGATAGAAATCAACAAAACACAAACACATAGCTTGAGCAGTAATTATACCTAGCTACTACAATAAACACATACATCCTCCCTATGGATGTTTGACGCACACACCTCTTATCCTCCAGCTCACCACACCAATGTCACATGTTTTTCTTTATGAAAGCCATACTTGTTGGGGTTTAACAGTCATCATCTCATGACCTCCTCAGGACCAGCTAACCAACAAAGCTTAACTGTTCCCATACCCTCAGGCCATCTCTGAACTTCCCTTCCACTCCGAAGTCAGCTCACCCAGAATCAGAAGGACCATTGTCTCTCTAATTGTGTGTGACCCAATCGTCTCCTGACTTCTTCAAGTATCTGGAAATTGTAATCAAGGTATGTTATATTTGAGAAGATCCAGCAATTGACATATGTCCTCCTCTTATTAATTTAAGCTTCCAGATTATACAGAAAACTCTTACAGACAATCTACTGAGTTCTGCCCTCGAAAGCCCAAAATGACTCTCTGAAACATACTTATCAATGGGTAATTATTTTACTTAAAGCAGAGATCACAGATTGTCCTGTATCATTACTGTGGCAGCGGGGTGGGTTAGGGCGCCGGCTGCTGGAGTGAAGGGAGTGGCTCGGCCGGAGGCCAGACAGCTGATCGGAATCAGGTAATCAGTGCCGGAATAAAAGCATGTCGTAACCTGGTTCTGGTCTGTTTTGCAGTAGGCGGGATCCTGGAAGGTGGCAAAAGGGTTGCCACACGGGCAACGTTGGAGACCCGTGGATACTGTTGTGTGGAGCTAATAAACGCCTGTGTTACACGAACCTGCTCTTTCCGTCCATTTTGAACCCTGTGTGAGCGGAGAGGCTCACAATTACCTACTCACAAAATAGCCAAAAAACCACCTCCTGATTATTAACAAGTCAAGTGGAAGAAAAGACCATTTGCGCTAAATGTACTTCTACTAAAAATGGGACATCATTATAAGAACATCAATGTAAAAAACCTCTATGATTAAGAGGAAAAACTTGACTATATATTAGATGACATTAAAAATGAATATACCAGAAATACGCTGTATTAAACTTTCTGCCATCACACTTTACTTCAATTCTTCAATTCCCCCTTTTTATCTCTTTCTCCAGAGATAAACTTACACAAGGCATTTTGAAACATACCCACTGTCATTCTTTTCCACTGTGTCCGTCCCCCAAACATTGTATAAATCCATCCGAAGCTGGGATTTAGAGTACTTGAAACCTTCGAGAACAGAACACAACTGTCCATGGCAGTGAAGGAACTATCAGAGGTGGAACCTGAGTGCTAGAAAGCAGTATCCTTGTGTGGTGAATCATCAGGTCCCCCCCCCAGAGGAATACGCCAACAAGGGCAGCTGATAGGGAGGGGGAGATGCGGCTTTCCCTTCACTGGTGGAACTGATCAGAGAGAAGTAGACTCCTCTGCTGCCTCGACAAGTCCCCCAGCCCGCTGACAGCCGCTTCCGAGTAGTCTGCTGTAAGGATGTCTCCGAGGTCGTTCTTGTCCAGTCCACTGATGACAGCTTCCGAGTCGACCTCCTCTGCGAGGGCCACGTCCGTCCTGATGTCGTCCCCGGTCCTAGCAGGTGGTTTCGCCGCCGCACACTGGCACCCGTGGTACGAGCTGTCCCCCTTTCCTTGGGTGTCCGGCATGAGAGATCCGCTGGGTCACTCGGTCGGGGCCGGAGAGCCTGGGGTTGAGTCACTTTGGCCTGATGACCTTCAGCCAGACGAACTCCGCTGTGTCGGCCTCCTGGGTCCCTTTTTGCGTCACCAACCTGTGTGGAGAAATCTGATACAAATCCCTCAAGCCTACGCTCAGGGCTCCTGGGCCCTCAGAGGTCAACTTCTTCAGTATTCCATTCTGGAATTACATCTCTCACAGTAGCCCCTTGGCCACTGATTCTGCATCTGTGTTACCTGTTATAACTCAACCAATATTAGAAACATGTCAACATTCATCAAACAGTATCTTATCCTCAGATATGGAGCAGGTCAATTCTAAAACTGTCAATCAATGTTCAGATTGAACAATCGAGTTGGGGCAGCAGGTTCCTTTCAGTCCCTAAATGAAAAATGTAGACTGTGAAGTTTACACTCCCCCTTTTTACACATGAACTCATGTGTAACCAAAATCCTGTATGGGAAGAGAATCTTCAGGTCATTCCCAAATGTACATCCATCATTTCCACAGTAAACACTTCAGTGAAATTAAGTGTTTCTCTCCATCATTCAGTCCTAAAAGAAACAGAATCTTCATGTTTTAGTTTGAGTTTCACATTCTGCAAACTCCTGTGGGAGTGCACAAGTGCGGTGTTCCAATTCTGTGGAATTGTGTTGAGCCCCAGAATAATGTGTTAGTCCAAAAGCTTGCTTGATTAGTCATTGTTTTAAATCATGCAGTTGCACTGATCACATGCAGACATACACTCACATTCACACTCACACTGTCAGGTTGTAAAGTCAAGTTTGGTCAGGTTCACCCCAGAGTCAGTCATTGACAGTGCCTTCTCAAGTTACACTGTCGGTCAGGGTCAAAGGTCAGTTGGTCTCAGTCTTTTTGGCCATGTGTCGTGCTCTGCAGAGACTTTGAGCGCCATCATTTATTAATTCACGATTACAACTATAATGTTCAAGATATCTCTAACTTTTCATTGGGACAGCTGTTCCCCACATTCCCTGAAAAGTGATAGCCAAAAAAATGCACTTCCTTATTGTACTACTACTGCAGTTTATTAACACCCAATCTATATTAACATGTCTAATAGATCTATTTCAGAAAGTTGTGCATATAATTATTATCTTGAGTCAAACCATTACTAGGACCTGTGTAGCTCTGCATTTCATGTATCTTCAATTCTGGTCTACTTAAAAACAATGTTACATTCTCTAGCAGTGTGTGGAACCCTGGGTGTCCGAACATGCAACAACTTCTCCCAACTTTATCAAGGATTTAAAAACAGAAGTCATTTTGCATGTCCATCTGAAATCCCGCCTATGGTAATAACTATGGCACAATGGTGAAATCAATACTTTATAGATTGGAATACTATATTTGGCTTGGCACCAGCTCTCCCTTTAGCCTTATCCATACAAATACAGATTTGTCCTATAGAGTGGTTCCTAAAATTATCCTTTTAATGGTGATCAATATTGTAACAAATGAGATCAGTACTTTATTCATAGGTGAATAAAAATCTCTTAAAGAATGATTTGTTAACATGATGAAAAGATTGAAGAATATGGTTCTACTCTGTCATGTCTCCCCCTTTATCCCTCATTGTGTTTTAGGATGATTCTCATTTTACTTTAATAGTTTCCTCTTTACTGCTATTTTTAATTTACCAATTGATTAATTCATGGTTAATACAACTTTTTTCTTGACTTATTTATCAAGTCAATTCAAGTTCTTTAAATGTGCGCTTATAATAAGTGTGTTTATGTGTAAACTCACTCATTCCCGTTGATTCCCTTCTCCTCTCCTCTGGTTTATCTCAAGCCGCGACCCCGGCCACCTCACATTCTCGACCAACTCCTCTGATTCTGACTCCTCCCCCTTTATCCATCAGCTGTAACTCTTTGAAGCAGCCATCTGCCCAGCTACATCTGCAGCCCCCATCATGCCACTGTTCTTGCACTGCTTTGCATTTCATCTCCTCCTTTACAGTCTCTCTGCTGCTTTATGGAGGGCGGATTCTGCTCTCAAGTCCCACACTTTGCTCTTGTGCCAAATCTCGTGGCTCAGCTTGGAACTTCATGCCCTGCCTGAGGGACTGATGAGAGTAGATCTCTGCTTGTCAGCAAGCTGTTTGGTTCTGGATGCCACAGGTGGAGATAGTTCTGGATGCAGTTCTTATTGTTGTTGTTGGTTCAGCTCTGGTTCTCTGTCTGGTCTATTGAGAAGGAGCAGTCTCCTGGTTGGGATTGGCCTTTGTTTGCACAGCGGATCGGGGTCTTAGCCGTCTGATGGGCAGAGAGAGAGAGTCCAGGTCTCGGACGCATTACCTATAGAAATTCTAGCACACTGAGGTTAAATAAATCCAACCCGTTCCACTCTGTCTCTTTCTAATCATACTATTTGTCTTAGTAGTTAACTGCCATCTAAACAACACCATTAATGTCTACTAATGATATTACAAAAACTCCCTCTCATAATCGTTTCGTCCATTGTGACATATTTACCCAAACTAAGTTTTTCAACACCCACATGTTTCCAGCATCGCATATTTCACACACTATGAAAGAACCTCCCTGTACTTAAAAATCCCACTGCTTGGTCAGAACAATAGTAAACCTGCAGAGCACACTAATCAGATCACAGTAATGTCATTTGACCCAAGTGTAGGCCTATGTCGTTCCTAAAAATGTTAGCAAACACCAAACTCCAACTACAACATTTATAGATAAATTGATTTAGCAAAATGAAATCTTATGTAATTCAAAATGTGACAAAAGAACAATGATTTGTCTTTCACAAGATTGTGGACTAACAGAATAACTTGGATGCTGATAATCCTGAACATGTGGCCTGAAGAACAAAAGGACCTCTTACTCATTAACACAATGGACTCTCAGAGATGAGATCTAGCCATGAGGTGGCTGACTTTCAAATGAACTGTGACAAATAAACCACATGCGTGTGGGTACATTATAGTTTAGAAATATAACACAAAACAACACTACATTAAAACAATAACCACTCAAATGAGCCTTGGTGAAAAGCATGAAAAACAAAACAACTGAATCTACTCTCATTGTTCGTGTACATCTTTATTCCAACTATTTCACCATCTAGTATGCCAACTGGCTGGCTAACTAGCTTAGCAGTATAGCACTGGCCCCATGTGACTGGGGGAAGGGGAGGGGAACACTCAACACATGCGGATATAAACCACACTGCTTGGAGACTGAGTTCAATACAAATTAAACCATACGACTTGTAGTCTGGCTTCAATAAAAAATGTAACCAGCCAAGGCCAGTTCATAACACTTAGAGCTGAACTTCACTGTTGTATGATCAATACAACTCCTAAATAACATTACAATATATATTTCTTACAGTGAGTTTGTTATCTAATGTTTAACAAATTCTCCTCTTTCTATGTGTAATCTAGGTGGAATAATCCACTATTATATTTAATTTGAATCGAACCTTAACCTCAATGTACTTCATATACTCAGTAAAACCTCTTTTTACTTTCCCTCAACGTTACTATATGTAATTAAATTCCTCTGAAATATAATTAAGTACAATTCTCAGTTAATGACAAATACCACGAAATTCACAATGCAATAGTAACAATCAGTTCTCAAAACTTCTCATAAAAACCATAATGTGACGTAACTGTATCCCACAAAAACTATGCTAAAAACAACAAATTATAGTTTCTTATTTATTTCAATATCTACCACCTCAAATCACACATCGATCTATTAATTTTCAATGTTATTCACTCCAACTTCAGATCAGTCGTTGATTATTCACTCCTTGTTTTAAATTCAACGCTCAGCAGCCATTTTTCAGGCATTAGAGAAGAGAGCAAGCAGTCTGGCTCCGGGCTGCTGCACAGCAATTAGAGCAATGTGGAGAAAGGGGGGCTTTTCTTTTCTTTTTTGTATTTTTTTTCTGGTATCCTTCCATTATGACTTCGCATTTCTTTATCTGACTAAGGCTATCCTATGTTCAATAATATATTGTATTTATTCATAAGCACATAAATATATCCTCCACGCTGTTTGTTCAGCTTTTAAGATGCGATATTTCTTTCAACAGAATGGGCGTTAAACCCAACAGAACAAGAGATAGTGAGATCCGATCATTTCAAATGGCTTTTGAAATTTGCGTTTTCTCCTCTTGGATTAACATAATACAACTGCAGCTTCCTATGAGACTGGAAAGCATTATTCTGGTTTGTTCTGGATGGAGTCTTTATAAAACCACTGAACTTCCCCGATGAGTATGTCGTAATATTGATTTCTGAAAAAATCCACTGGGTTTTTCACCTAGTGTTACACACCTCATCGCTTCACTTGTAGCTAACGAGTTTAGCCGTATGATTCTGAAAAACCTACGGGGCCTTTCACCGTACTCTTAACACCTCGTTGCTTTATTTATTTATAACTTACCTACCTATAGTAAACTATGCATTGCATTATCTTAACGTGAAGACTATGACACTGGGAAATATTCCTTGACAACTCTAAAATTTAGCTTAAGCCAATTACAGACCTTCGATAGAAACAGGCGTCCGTTTTACCTTTCAGTTGTAGGATCCTTAGTTCAAACCGGAGAGACGTGATGTAAGGAATACATATTTATTGTTTACACGTCATATGAATGAAATGATTGTCATGATAATACAAAAGGAGAATGGAATGGTGTTTGGCGATTAGGCCCCGGTTTGCAGGATAATCATTCAGGAGGGAAAGAACCGCTCAGATGAAATCCCCAAAACCAGTGAAGTATGAAATACTGAGATGAACTGAGTTTCTTATCTTGTGGGGTGACTGTGGTGATCTGGGGATGAAATAATAGATTAACATATGTATGCGGCAGTGGGCCGGAATCACTGCCGGAGCTTACGGGTCATGCTGAGACTCTGACTGCCGAAATCAGTGCCGGTCTTATCTGAAAACGACCTGAGGGTTGCCTGCCTGGCTAGCAGGGCTTGACTACGCCGCCCGAAGGTCGAACGTCCTGCCGGAGCAGGGATCTTGTTTTGTAACTGACACCGAAGTGTACGGTGGCCCAACGTCCACGACACCGAAGTGTACGGTGGCCCGAAGCCACGACACCGAAGTGTACGGTGGCCCAAGTCCACGAGACCGAAATCTGCTGGGACCAGCAGTCCACGAGACCGAAGTCTACGGGGACCCCACACCTGACTTCGCAGGATATACATTTTACACGGACACAGTTGAGCAAGGGCCTGGGATTTGGATACCTGCGTGCATGAGATGAGATGAAGCCCGTTACATGTAGGTGCAGTGTGAGACGAGACATTGTTCCCTGTGGGCGGGGCCCGCGGACTAGGACGGGAATGCAGTTTGAAATCCGGTACCATAATGAGACATGTATACGTGTAGACTTGTTATGAACCACCACCAGTTATATGCATAGATACCATAGTTAGGGTCTGAGAGATCTTTGGGAAGCCAGTACGGCGCTGATGTCCGGGCGAAGGTAGGTTGTGAAGGCGGAGGAGGACCGCCGTCCTAGTTGTTGTAGGGATGAGGTAGAGAGACCTTGATTAGCAGCAGAGGTGGCTGCACCTATGCTGAAGGAATGTCCCGAGCATGATATAGGTGATAGGCCGGATTTAATGAGAACTTGCTTGAGGTAGAAATTGACGGGGGCCATGACCCTGCGAACCACTCTCCCTGGAAGAAACTCCCAAAACCCACGGATGGGGCGGCATCCGTGAAGAACCTCATTGAGTCAGAGGAACGCACGAGGCCATCGTAAAAGAAAGTAACTCCGTTCCATTGGGCGAGCAGGAGGGACCAGAAAAGTAGGTCTGAGCGGCAGCCTTCGTCTAAGAAAACGCAGTCATGGAGGTTGTCACCGCTGATGCTGCGTCCAGGAGGCGGGAGATGAACGAGCGCTCCTGGGGGATGACGTGCATGGCGAAGTTGAGGTGTCCGAGAAGGGAGAGCAACTGTTGTTTTGTGATAACTTGTTGCTCGCAGTATGACTTGGTGATGTCCCGGATGCGCTGCAATTTGTCGGAGGGGAGAGACGCCTTCATGTCTATGGAGTCGAGGATGATGCCTAAGAACTCTAAGCGTGTTTCGGGACCTAACGTTTTCTCTTTGGAGAGAGGGACAGCTCACTCCTGAAGCAGTGTTTAAGCTTGGCCAGTGAGATCCCTGAGCTGTCCTGTGGCGGGTTTATGGGGAGGAAGTCGTCCGGTAGGTGAAGGACGGAGGGGATTCTGACGATGTTCAGCAGGATCCAGCAGAGCGCTTCCGAGAAGGAATTGAACATGCAGGGGCTGCTTCTGCACCCGAAGGTCAGGCGAACGGCGAAAATAGAGTTTGGACTCCCACTTAATACCGAACAAATTCCACTGAGACGGATGAATGGGGATGATTTTGAAGGCATCGGTAATGTCCGCTTTGGAGAGCCGAGCTCCGTGCCCTGTGAACTTGATCATCTTTATTGCATTATCCACTGAGCATGGTGAAGGGAGAACTGATCTGGAGGGATGATGCTATTGACGCTGCAGAATGGGCCGGAGCAGGGAGCGGACAGATCGAAAATCAGCCTTTTTATTTACGTGTGGCTATTCCGATGGGATTTGAACGGAACACTGAGAAGAGGGAGGAGCTAAAAGGACCGATTATATATCCTTTGAGAAGTTCTTTGTCGATGAGCTGGGAAAACTATGTTGGGTTCTTTAGCGGCTGACTGTAAGTTCTTGCTACGAAAGTCACTGTGGGAGATGGGAGGACCCCTACCCTGAAGCCTTGGGAGAGCCCTGACAGGAGATAGTCAACAAACACGGAATCTGGGTGAGTAGATAGCGCAGCTGCTAGCTGAGGGATGTTAATGGGAGTGGAGGATGTTTTTTTTGTTTTTTTTCACGATGTTTCTGGTGCAGAGCTACTGTGATGGCCCGTCCACACGGTGGCGTGCATTAAAGCTTCCAAACGCTTCTGCCCATTCACTTTGAATGGGGTGACGTCACTTTTAGCAGAACTGTATTTTGGGAAGCGACGTGGAGCGTTGCTGGCGTTGCTCGCTTCAAAAGTTGAGCAATGTTCAACTTTTGGCGCCTCGGCAGAAGCGTCGGCCAATGAAATCCCGTTTATGCAAATCTGCCAGTACAGCGCTAGCCAATCAGACCACGTGTATGCTGGGAGAGACTACGCAGGTCATTTCCTCATATTACGAACATTTGAGGGAAGGTTCATTATAGCGTTAGTGAATCACCCGGTGCTGTATGATCAGTCTCTGTTCATCTACCGGGATACAAACCGGAAGAGCGAGGCATGGAGGGAGGTGGCAGAGACAGTGGGTGAAACTGGTAGGTTTTCGCCTGTTGGGGATTTTTTTTCCAGTTTACTTCGTTTTAACATTGCTATTGCTTTGTATGTCGGGGGCAAGAGATTCATGTGATTGGTCAGACACGCCGACCGCCAACGTCAACACACGCTGCTGTGCGGACCAGTAGCGTAGGCAGAAATGTACTTTAGGGTGGGCCAGATTTTTCTTCTGCGCATCGGAAGCTAACAACAGTCCCCGCCGGTACCGGTGGCAGATTACTTTTAGAATACTTCCTTTTCTTCTCTTTTTCTTCTTTTTTCCTCTTCTTCTTTTTTTCTTTTCTTTTTCTTTGGAATACTTCTCTCCATAACAGATGGGTATGTTTTGGTGAACGGGAGACACGTATTTTACTGTTTTAATGGCTTATGAAGAGCACAAACACAACATCTTGGTGTCATTCTGGACAGCTCTCTCATCTGCACCACACATAAAAAACTCACCCAGACTGCATTATTTGTACTGTCTTAAAACCTTTCCTTGGAATATGTTATGCATTGTAAGGTGTCCTTGGGTGCTTTGAAAGGCGCCCCTAAATGTAATGAATTATCATTATTATTTATTATCTGAAACGATGTAATAACTTTTAAAACTTTTCCCAGTCACTTGCCCCATGCATTCAGCAGCAGCAGCAGGTCATTCACTTTGATTTGATCCCGTTATAAATGTCATCATTTCGAAAATAAATAAATGCTACATAAACGTTATCTTCCACATTTTATCTAACCATCTCCGTTTCTAACTTTCAATATATTTTGAAAGAGAACTCTCTCTCTCTCATCTGCGTGCGGGGGCGGGGCCTCACAGACACGCTGCATCTCTTGCTCACAGACATGCTGCAGCGCTGTGCAGTGTGCACACGGTTCTGCCGGTAATAAATATTACATATTGTGAGGAAACTTTTCCACCAATAATTCCAATAAGTATTCATTTCAGGTTTACGAAAGTAACTGTACTCAGATTACTCGTTTCTCAAATGTAACGCCAGCTGAATATACTTGATTTTTTCTGATTACGTAACGCCGTTACATGTATTCCGTTACGACCCAACCCTGTGTAAGGGTGAGTGCAAACATTTTCGTTAAAACTAGTACCTGAGTGCAACGGAAGTTGAAGCTCCTGTGACGGAGTCTTCCGGGGCCTGGAGGCGAGCATCGATAGCTATCATGGAGCTAGCCGGGGATTGCAGGGAGCCGGCCGCGCTACTCTCCATATGGGGTGTGTTAGTGACGCTCCCGGACTGGCGAGCCTGGGAAGGGGTGGATTTTGGAGGCGGACGGGATCCTGGAGGGCTCGACTTCCTGCCCTTTTTTACCTCCGCGGCGGCGGCCGCGTCCTCGCCCTGCTCTCTGGGGAGCTGACTGGAGCTGCTGCCCCGGACTGGGGAGCTACGCTGGAGACCTGGTCCGAGAGCTCTCGCAGCTGAGAGAGAGTGAGGCCTGGGGCTGTGGGAATGCCCTGCTGCAGGAGCCGGGCGATGAGGAAGTCTGCCTCTGTTGATAAGCCGCTGTGGGGAGCCGAACCGGGATCAGAGACTTCCAGAGAAGGTTCGTGTTCCGAATTGTCCGAGTTGGACATCTTGAGCTAATTGTTTCTTACGGTTTTTCTCACGAGGAGGAGTATTGTAGTGCTACCACTGCGTGTAGTCACCTGAAATGACAACTGACAGGGAGGAAGAGCAGGTATTTAAGGAATTTAGCCTGTGCAGCAATTGGCTGCTGAGGGGTGACGCCCTCGTATTTAATGAGGGGGGAAGGGAGCAATAGAGTGACGTGTAAGTGACTCATGTTAGGTCTTCCTTATTGAATTTGCGCTAACGCTTTCATTTGTCAGAGATTACTCCAGGCATCTCCCTCCGTCCGTTGCTAGTGTTTCCTCTAATAAAAAAAAAACTATCATGACGTCACCACGTCACCACGTCATGACGTCATCACGTCGGGGTTTCACCAAATTGTTGGAGTAGATATCTCTGCTCCGCGCCGATCCTATATGAGTTTGCTTTAAAAGAAGGAAAACTCAAAACAACCAGGACGAGGGTTAAACAATAATCTGTTTTAATAATAAACGGTAATAATACAATACACTTCTCAAAGGGGTCAGGCCTCCCCCTGCTCTGGTCCTAATGCCGGGAGAACTTATCATCTTGACGGCAGCAGGAAAGAGACCGGACACAAGGCCGAACAGGCTTACATACAAGAATAAAACAGGAGGGGTTGGGTCAGCTGGTCATCTTTTCAGGTCATCTCATTGGGAGATGCAAAAGATGCTGTGTCACAGAGAATCAGCGTGTGCAAGCAGAGGACCCGCAAACAGTCTCAGTTTGAAGCAAAACAAACACATCTGGCTGTCTCATATTTCTGCAGCCTCCACCCACACAGCAATAAAACCCTGTTTACTCCATGGCTCCCCAGAATGTTTGGAGCAAGTTTAGTCCTCACATTTATGAAATAATAAAACAGAGATATCAATATAAAACACAAACACAGGTATTGTTTTGAGCAGTAATACCATATCTGCTCAAGTAGCCTTATCCTGCATATCTTTAACACACACACATCTTTATCATTAACAGAAGTTGATTGTTCCTTTTAGCTTAAGAGCTTCTGTGAACTTCCTTTCACCTCGAAGTCCGCGTTTACTGGAATTAATGCATTCATTGACAATTCAGACTATTGTCTTGTTAACTGTGTGACTCAATTCTCAAGGCCTGCAGGATGCGCATTATTAACTTAGGAAGAATGTAACCATTATATCTGGGGAAAATGTCCCTTGTAGTTCCCTTGTTCATTCGCACAGACTATTGATAATTAACAGAGAAACTCAAGGGGCCTCTTTTAATATCTCGAAATTGCAACAAGACTTTCTGCCATTTCAAATGTAACACACTTCTTAAATATCAGATGATAATAATCTTCATTCGAAAATTATAAAAGTAGGGTTGACATGTGGAGATAATCCGGCTGAACAAAACGTGTCTCTTAAATGTGTGTCAACCACAGACCTTATTTCGAGCTATTTTCCAAAATCCTATGGAGAAATTGCATTGTTTTTTTTGTCGATGGAACCGGAAGAACTTTACTTCCGGGTTTTAGGATGCATCACTGTGGCACTCTATAGGTCGACGTTTTAGAATGCAATATATATAAGATTTGACAACTATCAAGGTCATCCCAATACCTGATGATGGTGTCCAAGAATACATCTTTACCGTCTGTGAAGAAGCAGCGTCTGCTCAATCAGACGATACTGACATCTTGTCCACACCCTCCAGCTCAGTCTCTACAATAACTCGTATCTGTCATGATTCTTGTGTTATGTCACGTTTTAGTTTTGTATGTCTTGTTATGGGTGTGTTTCTGTTATCTCTGTCATGTTTTCCTCCTTGTGTATTGTCTGGTCCCTCTCCCTGGGTTTTCCTCCCTGTCGTTAGTTTCCCTGGTGTGTCTAATTGTTTGATTGTGTTCACCTGTGGCCCTTGGGTTTCTCCTCCCCTGCCCGGCTGTTTCTCGTCTGGTGATTACCCCTCCCTGTATTTAGTCTGGTCTCTTCCTGTGTTCAGGGTTGGTGCTTCTTTTGTTTGTGACCTAGTTCACCGTAGAGTGTTTTGTTTGTTTCCATGTGATATGTTCGATAAGAGCCCTTGAAATAAAGGTATTATCAGTGTTATTTGCGTTTGGGTCCTACCTGCTTCACTCCGCGTATCAGAAAGCACCAACCAAGAAATGGACCCAGCGGATTTTCAGGAGTTTGAGATGGATCTGTTCGATCTAGACTTTTCTCTACAATGTTATCATGCTGAGTGGAAAGGAACTTATTCTAGAAAGGACAAAGAGGCTATTCTCGAGAAGGCACGAATGGAGGTGGCCGAAATGCCTTGGTTGAGGAATTTGTTGCCGGAGTGGTTACAGCTTTTCACAAGTTGTCCTGAGTATTGGTCCGACGCTTCTAACCCTTTCCTCGGATCCGACTACGGTCCTGTTGGAGGTCCACGGAGTCTCCAAAGAGCCTCTAGGAGACGCAGGGCCAGGATTCCAGCCCGTGCTCCAACAGCCATGATTCCGGTGTGGGATTCCCGGCCTGCTAGCCCCAGGCATGCTAGCTCCCTGGCTCCCAATTCCCAACCTGGCACCATACGCCTTGGTGGGTTCCGCCTACACTCAACCCGTGCTTCTGCTCCAGTTCCTGCTCCTGTCTAGGAGTTGTATTCCGGAACTCGGCTGGCTTATGGAGGTCCACGGAGTATTCAGGCGGCTGCTAAGAGGAGTCGTCGCAAGGCCAGGCTAGCAGCCGGAGCAGCCACAATTCCGACTCCAGTACAAGCCCCAACAGCCATGGTTCCGGCTCCTGTGCCGGACCCAGCAGCCATGCCTCCATGCCCAAGCAGCTTTGCGTCCATACTGGATTACCTGGCGTACACAGCCAGGGTCCAGGCTTCCACACCGGACCTTACAGTCATGTTTCCGGCTCCTCAACCGGACCTTACAGCCATGTTTCCGGCTCCAGAACCGGACCTTACAGCCATGTTTCCGGCTCCAGAACCGGACCTTACAGCCATGTTTCCGGCTCCAAAACCGGACCTTACAGCCATGATTCTGGCTTCAGTACCGTCCCCAGTAGCCATGGTCCCGACTCCAGTTTCGGCTCCAGGACTGGCGTACCGGCCAACGCCAGCTCCCCGAGGCCTGTCGGCGTACCGGCCGACTCCAGCACCTCGTCTCCTGCTGGCTCCCCAGCCGACGCCAGCTCCCCGAGTCTTGTCGGCGTACCGGCCGACTCCGGCACCTCGTCTCCTGCTGGCTCCCCAGCCGACGCCAGCTCCCCGAGTCTTGTCGGCGTACCGGCCGACTCCAGCACCTCGTCTCCTGCTGGCTCCTCAGCCGACGCCAGCTCCCCGAGTCTTGTCGGCGTACCGGCCGACTCCAGCACCTCGTCTCCTGCTGGCTCCCCAGCCGACGCCAGCTCCCCGAGTCTTGTCGGCGTACCGGCCAACTGCAGCACCTCGTCTCCTGCTGGCTCCCCAGCCGACGCCAGCTCCCCGAGTCTTGTCGGCGTACCGGCCGACTCCAGCACCTCGTCTCCTGCTGGCTCCTCAGCCGACACCAGCTCCCCGAGTCTTGTCGGCGTACCGTCCGACTCCGGCACCTCGGCTCCTGCTGGCTCTCCAGCCGACGCCAACTCCATGTCTTGTCCCGTTGGAGGTCCCGCAGACTACTCTTCTGCCGGGGGTCCTGCCAACCCTATGTCCTGAGCCGTTGGAGGTCCCGCAGACTACTCTTCTGCCGGGGGTCCTGCCAACTCCATGTCTTGTGTCGTTGGAGGTCCCGCAGACTGCTCTTCTGCCGGGGTTCCTGCCAACCCCATGTCCTGTGTCGTTGGAGGTTCCGCCGACTGCTCTGCGGCCGGGGGTCCTGCCGGCCCTGTGTCCTCTTCCGTGGGGAATCTTGCCGACACCTGTCCCACCGGCTCCGGATCCTGTCCGGTCGACACCGGCTCCTGCCCGGCCTCTGGAGCTGTCCGGTCTTCGCCCTCGAGCCCGGTCCCCTGAGTTCGCCCGCTGTGGTCTTCGCCCCTCCTCGAACTCTGCCTTGCCCCCGGGCCGTCCGCCCGAGACCCCTTCCTCGAACTAGGCCTTGCCCCCGGGCCGTCCGCCCGAGACCCCTTCCTTGAACTCTGCCTTGCCCCCGGGCCGTCCGCCCGAGACCCCTTCCTCGAACTCTGCCTTGCCCCCGGGCCGTCCGCCCGAGACCCCCTCTTCGAACTCTGCCTCGCCCTGGGCTGTTAGCCAAGGCCCGTCCTCCGGACCCCCTCCACCCACCCTGCTGGACGTTGTTGGATTTTTGTTTTGGTGTTTAGGGACGTCTAGAATCCGTCCCTTGAGGGGGGGGTTCTGTCATGATTCTTGTGTTATGTCACGTTTTAGTTTTGTATGTCTTGTTATGGGTGTGTTTCTGTTCTCTCTGTCATGTTTTCCTCCTTGTGTATTGTCTGGTCCCTCTCCCTGGGTTTTTCCTCCCTGTCGTTAGTTTCCCTGGTGTGTCTAATTGTTTGATTGGGTTCACTTGTGGCCCTTGGGTTTCTCCTCCCCTGCCCGGCTGTTTCTCGTCTGGTGATTACCCCTCCCTGTATTTAGTCTGGTCTCTTCCTGTGTTCAGGGTTGGTGCTTCTTTTGTTTGTGACCTAGTTCACCGTAGAGTGTTTTGTTTGTTTCCATGTGATGTGTTCGATAAGAGCCCTTGAAATAAAGGTATTATCAGTATTATCTGCGTTTGGGTCCTACCTGCTTCACTCCGCGTATCAGTATCTGGTTGAAATGATTGAACTGACACAAAAGGCCAACCTTGTTGAAAGATTGCAATGCTTGGGATTGAACTGCATTTTTTGTTGCTTAATTGCTTTGGCCTCTGTATGTTTCATTTGAAGTAAAAAAATAATGTGACTTCACAGATTCTGGTAATGCTACTTAAACCCTTCTTAATGGCTAATACATGTTTATCTGAAGTTGTAATTAAGAGCTGCAGAAAATATTGTTGAAGTGTTTAAAAATGTAAGGAAAAACAAGATGTCATGCATACGCTCTAGTCTTTAATTAAAAGGCAGCCAGGTTTAAACCAAGCGGCAAACTCTGGGGAACAGCCGGGATGCCAATACGGAAGTGCCACACACTGCAGTTCATACATGAACTGCTAGAGACTGGCTGCAGAAAGGAGCAATTTCCATAGACCCCCATGTTAAAATGCCCAACTTTACAGCAGAAAAAAACATGTTTCTAGCCCACTAGGTCCGGGCGGTGGAGTCCGTCTTTTCTCAACGTGTGAATGACAAGCATTAAGAATAACAAAATATAGCTAATTCTCTTGCAGATTGTCTCATTTGATTATGAATTTAACGTTTATATAGGGGAACTACACTGTTAGCAGTAACTTGGTATGCATGTATTTCATGTTAGCTTAGCTTCTTAGCCTGAGCTAGCTCTGTTTACTTCCAGTTCGGAGGCAGCAGGTCCCGCCTCGGCTCCGCCTCTTTGCCCTTATTTGGAGCAGGCGGGATTAGACTCTGACGTCACAGTCGAGCCGTTAGTGGCCGACTCCGCCTACTAAGGGCTTGTCGGCAACTCTTCAGAATCCTATGGGTGACGTCACGGACACTACGTCCATTTATATATACAGTCTATGGTTTAAACTCATTACATATTTACATTTTAAAGGAGCGATATGCAAGCTAGTTTAACATGTCCATATGCATATTTGTGATGTATTTGGTTAAGGCTACAGGAGAGTTTTGTAAAAAAAAAGCCAAAGTGATCTTGATTGACTTTTTACATAAGTGCAAATTGGTTGCATAATTTACTCAATTAATTGTATTAACCTCTTAAGCCCTGAGCCTGTTTTCAGGTTTCAGGCTCGAAAATGCCACTAACACAAAAAAGACTATATCTTCACTTCTAAAAGGGGTAAATTAATAATCTTTTCTCTCAAAGCAAGGTTACATCTGTGAGTTGGATGTAGAAGTGTCAGAATCAATATAGATGTTTTTATTTTAAAGTAAATTCAGATGGAACATAGTAAGAACATGTAAATTCTAATGTCCGCCTAAAAAAAAAACATTACTTATAGTGAAAACCACACTTGAATGATGGGTTAGTAGACTAAAAGCTTTAGGAATCCAAACTATAACATATAATAAGTATCCTGTATCAAGATTGATGCAAAACAAGTGAAATGTGACCTTTTTAGAGAGGTTTAGAAAAATAAAGTCCAGGCGGACTCACCTCTGGGTAATTTGGGAACCATCAGTTCCATTTGAACTTGTTCATTGTAAAAATCATTGTATTACTTTGAATTATCACTATAGGTATTCATTCCATCCAAATACAACTGTTGTGAAAAAAATAAAAACATACTCTGTTATCCTCTTAGGCCCCACGGACCCGAAATCGCGTCATTTGCAGGAAACAACGTCTAATGCGACGTTCACACCGGACGCGATGCGACGTTTGGGGGCGGCGCGATTACATGTAAAGTCAATGCAGAGACAAGATCAGACGCGAATTCGCTCCGACGGCGCGCATGAAGCGGTGGACGCGGCGCGAATCACGCGATTGAGGCGATTGAAGGGGGCCGCGTCAAACGCGAGAGTTCAATTTGTTCAACTCGAGCGTCAAATTCACGTGACGCGTTCTCGCGGTAGCCAATCAGCGGTGAGGATCTCAGCCTGCCGTTACTGACGTTATCCAGAAAACATCAGCCATTAGCTGTTAGCAGTTAGCACACAGAGATCACAGCTCCTCATATCTGTTCAGAAACTGGACACAAGTTAAACAAGAACAAACCACCAGTGTTGGGAAAGTTCACTTTCGACATGAACTAGTTCAGTTCACAGTTCACACATTTTAAAATGAACTAGTTCAGTTCATAGTTCATAATTCAAAATGTTGAACTAAAGTTCATGGTTTCAAAAATGAACTAATTTATAGTTTATAGTTATTTTTTCAATACGTTGCTGCGAGCTATTATTTGTCAAAATGATTGCCACAACCCATATAGAACCACAGACAGCAATCAGAATACTGGCATTTCCATAACGCTTTGCTGCCGCCCATTCAGTCCACACTAGTAGCAGCTGCAGCTTTCATCTCTACAGTATATTTTCAAAAACATGAGAAAAAACGTGCTGCTTGAATTGTCTTTATTAAGTATAATAATCTAAATATACTTAAAGTACCAAAAGTGAAAGTAGTCATTGTGCAAACATATAACATATAAACATGTGCCGACATAACTCTGTACTAACACAACACGAGGTAGGAACCAGGCTGAGGTATGAAACTAAGGTTACAGGCAAACGTTAGATTTTTTTCGTCTGAGTCAGTACTGACTTTAATGTAAAACTCTTTTAAATGCTCATACACCGACGCCGTAGAGTCTGACTCTGAGCGAGTGCTGCTGCAGCTGCTCTCGGCTTCGTCCATACTAATTCATTCATTCATTCAATGCTCGCCGGTTCCGCGGTTCCACATTGTTTGTTGTGAGGAGTCTGATGACGTATATTTTAGTGCGACAGCCAGGGGTGACAGGCGCGTATGCGTCACAGGCAGCTTGCTGTTGCCAGATTGGGTGGTTTTCCGCATTATTTTCAAGCCTGTTTACGGTGTGTTTTAACTGGGTTTTCGGCTGAAAGGCATATGAAATCTGGCACACTTTTGAACGCCGTTATAATACAGTGCTGAGAATGAACGCACTTTTGAACGCCGTTATACAGCGCTGAGAATGAACGCGTTCTCAATTACGTTCATCTAGCGGAAATACAGTACGTTTAGTTCACGTTCGCCCAAAATATGAACGCGTTCAGGTACATCACTGCAAACCACAGACTGTCTGTGTCATGGCGAATACAGTCGCTGGCTTATTTATGTCTGTAGGCCGTTGTTATGAGTGTGGAGTGACAACCCAGTCTCACGGCATTTCGTGTTCACCAACACGATTTTTAATCTATTGATTCGTGTTCCCCAACACGATTTGCCCCTTTTTTTCGTGTTGCACAGCACGATTTTAAAAGCAATGTATTTCTACTGCTTGCAGCACGTCTTTTTCTCCGGTCGGGTCGAGGAAGACCTGAAGCTGTGTGGTTCATAAAAACATGTTCTTACTCAATATCAAGCCACAATTATTGCTTTTATTTTAAATCGTATAATTTCTGACTTTTGTTGCCGTCTGTGAGGAAAATAAATGGGGCTCAGAGCCTCAGAATACTGAAATCTGTATTTTTTTAATATTTTTTTCCTTCTAATTTGTTATTCTTTTCAAAATAACACACTGTTATTTACTCACCAATAATACACAATTATCCTTGATTTTATTTATTGGTTTAATTCCATAATATCGGGCTTTTTTGGCGTCCGTCAGGGACTGAATTTCAAAATAAAAATAACCGGACATAGGCATTACCCAAGATCCTCAGCTATGGTTTTAAGCTCGCTTATTGGATGTTTTAGCCGCAATGCATGCTGGGATTTTGTGTTTATATGATATGAAATCCGGAAAACATTTGTGTACCTTGTGTGCATCTAGTGGTTAAAGCACGTTATTGAATTATTGTGTTTGATTAAAAAAATATTAAGAGTACATACTTTCATAGGGGGAAAGTATAAATATAGAAATATAGAATAAAAATTTAAAAAAGAAGATACTATAAGTGATCTCTACAATAAAACAGTTTAGTGCAGAATGTACAAAGATATTAATAGGAGGAGGTGCAAAACAGAAAAACGAATTAACCTTTATTTAAACATTAAATAACAGATTAAGGTCTTCTTTTAAATAAGAAAAAAACGTTGGGGGTATCTATCTACAGATAAATATTAAGCCTGACAAAGTACTTAACGTCTAATATATTGCTTTCCTGCAATGTTAACTATGTTGAACCACTTAGTTTAACTGATATTATACATATGAATTATACTCGTATGTATGTAGATAGAATAAGAAATGTGCAGAATATGACAGTTTAATGGTGGAGGTTCACACATATTGATAGATGTCTTGTAATGCACTGTTGAGGAACCTGTGACCCAAGTGTTTCATTCATTGCATAACTACACCGTAGTTGTGTATATGATATGTCAATAAACCTTTGAAAATCTTGAAAGGGATGTGCAAAATAGCCATAATATACAGTCTTTAATTAACTATTAGTAGAGAATAACGAGTAATGAATATACTTTATTACTCGTTTCCATTCATGTCAATTGCAGATACATGTTTAGTCTTCTCAAGCACCAACTATCAAATATCTCTCCTGATTGTTGGCACTTGACAATCACCTTACCTGAATTTTACTCAGGTGTAACTAAAGTCTGATTTAAGGGTTGTTTATATTTCACATAATTAATCAGAATCTGCAAAGTAACTCAAATAAATGCAGTGGAGTAAAAATACCAGGTTAACCTCTGAATTATAGTGGAGTAGAATTACAAAGTAACAATGAGCTGTCATGTGGGTATATATAGCGATTTTCACCCATTTATTAATTATAATAAATAATATATAATAGTTTTACATTTGATAACGCCAATGTGTTTAATACTGGCAACTTCTAATTGTGGGAAAAACGAAAACGTTCAGTAGAGACGTCCCATAGAACATTTGGCAAAACACAATAGCCAGCATCCAGCATGTGTAGTTCTGGGGGGGGCGTTCAATTCCAGTTTTGGATAGTCTGGCGTGGTTTCGTTCCATTTCACACAGCTGTTTGACGCTCTGCGTAACCTTACGGGGGACTGTAGTCCTAAACGATAGCTGGGGATTATGGGTAGTGTAGTGTAGTGTCTTCGGCCATCCTAAACTCAGAAAGGTTGACAATCGCAATGACGCTCGAAATGTCCCTTATAGTCCTACGTCTGTTTCCGGATATTTTATTTTGAAATTCAGTCCCTGACGGACGCCAAAAAAGCCCGAGATTATGGAATTAAACCAATAAATAAAAGCAAGCAGTAGAAATACATTGCTTTTAAAATCGTGCTGTGCAACACGAAAAAAAATCATGCTGTGCAACACGAACAAAAGGGGCAAATCGTGTTGGGGAACACGAATCAATAGATTAAAAATCGTGTTGGTGAACACGAAATGCCATGAGACTGGGTTGGGAGTGAGCATATACAACGTTAGCTTAGCCTGGTCGACCCAATCTCCATTCAGAAAACAAGCATTTTAAAAGGTTTTTCGCCTGCCGTCTGTCTGCAGACTTGTCAAAGCATTAATTCATGGTTTTTACTAACCGGTATCAGTATGTTGTTACGTCGGCATCATTTAGAAACGTGTATTACAATTTAATCACGGTAAAATATGTTAATTTTGTTGTAGTTGTAGCTCCCGAGCCAGCGCGTCTTGTTTGAATGATGCGAGTAAACACAGCTGGCAGCCGCTGTGAAACTCGAGCGACTAGAGCAGGGGTGGCCAACCAGTCAGAGGTTAAGAGCCACATTTTTTCTATTTTACTGCAAAGAGCCACATCAAACACACAGTCACTGATACCGCTTGTTTCAGTTTTTTGTTTTCTGGAGACAAGATTTCAACCACGTCACTGATGCATTTTTGTGGCATTGGGATATTTTTTTTTTAAATCCTCTGGAGCAGAGAGAGGAGCTGTGGATTATTGTTATTGATTAATGCATCAGTGTTTCTTAGGGTCAAAAACACTAAACTCACAACTTAAAATGAAAGCGTTTAGTTTATTTAATAAAAGAGCACATGTTCAATGTTAAAAGTGACAGTAGTTATAGATTATTTGCAATTTGGTGCTATATATATATTTAAAAAAAAAAATAATTATATATATTTTTTAAACACCTTGAATTTCAGGGGGGGGCACGGGGCACCGTTGGCGGGGCGCAGCGCCCCTCCAAGACAATGGTAGGGGAAACACTGGATAGTGTTTAATCAACGATAGGTTTTCCCCCCCTCAAAGGTGATTGGTTCACTGCATCACAGGTATTATTGTGATTGGCTCTTGGGCCACATCAAAATTAGACGCGCTGTCATCCTCTCATACTGACACCTGACACCACACATACACACGTAGGGAGAGCCGGGACGAAAGTAACACGGGACGAAAGTAACACGGGACGAAAGTAACACGGGACGAAAGTAACGGAGCGATTTTATCCGAGCCCAAACAACTTTGACCGGCCAAATTACGTCAGAATGATCAGCATTCAATACTTAACAGACCTACTAAATATCAGGTTTAACTGTCAGGAGTAGCTAGCTAGTGTTGTCACGATACCAACATTTTGGTTTCGATACCAAGTCAAGAATTGCGATTCCGATTCTTTTTCGATACTTTTCTTAAAAAAAGGGAAACAGTCTTAAATGTAATTATTGTGCTTTATTTCACACCAGAACCATAACCATAACACACACTTTTAAACAATGAGAACAATAAATAAAAGAAATGACAAGAATTCGTATTAAATCAAATTAATACATTTCTTACAGACAGGCCTCGTGGTGTCCGTAGGCTTGCTCTCACTGTTAGAGATATAGCTCAAATACTTCCAAATGTCACTTCTGGCGTCTTTTTTGTCAACAAGCCGAGGCGCAGCAGCAGCTGCACTCCCACTTGCAGCCATGCTTCTCGTTTTCTCACGTGCTCTGGCAGCTAGCGCGTGCACGAGAGAGGGGAGGCACTTGAGCGTGCTTGAGAGGGGCGGGACTGCAGGCACGGCTGCAGTGCAGGGAGTGGAAGTAGAGCGCTGAACACACACGGCTCTTATTAAACGGCGCTTTCTCACCGGAGTACTTTTCCCCGTCATTCTTAAAGTACCGATACTAATGAAACGGAGGAATAGTAACGTTTTTAACGGCAGGGTATCGCGGTACCTTTCAAGTATCGGTACACCGTGCAACACTAGTCAGGAGTCAGTGTCTCTCCCCCAAACTCACACATATACAATTCGATATGAACTGAAGAGCCGCATGAAACTAGGCAAAGAGCCGCATGCGGCTCGAGAGCCGCGGGTTGGCCACCCCTGGACTAGAGCGATGCGATAGGAGCGTTTAGAGCGAAGCGAATATTCGCATCGCGTCCGGTGTGAACGTAGCATAAGGCAGTGGTTCCCAAACGGTGTGCCGCGGCACACTGGTGTGCTGTGAGGCAAGTCTGGGTGTGCCGTGGGATTTTGTGACAACCATACGTTATTATTGCAATATACAACTACACAAAAATAATAATTGTTTTATTTACTATAATATCAGTACTTTGTAGGTTTATATGTACGTAATCTGCGCGATTTGCGCGTCCACATCTCCACGTGCAGTGCTGCATAAACATCAGGATTGTAGCTAACATCCTCGTGGATTCATCTTCTTATTACAGACACATGCATTTCCTAACATTCGGTCTATATGCTGTAAAATGTATTATCTCTTCGATTTACACACGGCATCTATTGCACGTCTGTCCGTCCTGGGAGAGGGATCCCTCCTCTGTTGCTCTCCCTGAGGTTTCTCCCATTTTTTCCCTTTAAGCTGTGGGTTTTTCTCTGGAAGTTTTTCCTTGTACGATGTGAGGGTCTAAGGACAGAGGGTGTCGTTTTTCTCATACTGATATTCTGAACAATCTGTGTTGTTGTATTTGCTGTAAAGTGTCTCTACTGTAGGCTAATTTTATTATATGTACAGCACTTTGGCTCAACCAAAAATCGTTTATAAATGTGCTATATAAATAAAACTTGATTTGATAAACATGGCTGAGTCAGCGATAACTCTCGAGGGGTGGAGGTATGCCCATTATTTTGAGTTCGTCCGAAGAATAGACAGGAATGTGACGGTGAGGTGCAAACTGTGTCCAGGCCAGAAGCTGTTATCCACTGCTGGAAACACCACGTGGTCAAACCTCAACAAACACCTGCAAAGAACACATGCTAAGGTGAAGCTACCGCACAGCTATTTGTTGTTTGTTTATATCACGTCGTCTGTTCTTCTTCTCTGTCTTCCGGTTGTTGCCTGTTTTGAATGACAAATACACACTACCGCCGCCTGCTGGTAAGGAAAGTTATTGCCACTCAGGCATGCGCAAGTTCGTACGTGCTCGGCGAGTAAAGTAACGAGTTACTTTATGTAGATAGTAACGAAGTAGTGTAATATATTACTTTTTTAAAAGTAATATGTAATATATTAAAACATTTTAGTAACGACCCCATCTCTGGAGCTGGCGTTCTCTACTCTGATTTACATGAAGAACAACAGGAGGTCACAGGACTCACGGCTCTCTGTTGAACAGGACTTGCGAGTGGCCCTCTCCTCAGTGCCACCAAGGATTACAAAATTCTGCGCGCCCCGACAGGCACATGTATCTCACTAATTTGTAAGTCGGCAAAAATATTTACAATAGCACATGTTTCATTGCTGAAATGTTAATGATGTGACCTGTCTGGTTTAAATGAGTGTGTTGCTGCTTTGATGAAACCTAATTTGATAAAGTTTCAAATTAATTTCTGAAATATTTCGTTAATAAATATGTCATGAGTAATATAGTTGTCTTTGTCACATTTTATTTGGCATTAGTAAATAATTATGCACATTTACAGATATTTTACATGATATGAGTGATAACACGTGTTATAAGGGCTATTTTGCACAATAGGTGTGCCTTGAGATTTTTACTTGTCCTTTGGTGTGCCTCGGGCAGGAAAAGTTTGGGAACCACTGGTCTAAGGAACCTTAATATTTAATAAACTATGAATATTTTATATCCATATAACGGGGAAAAACTCATTTAACTGATCTTTTTCATTTATTTTTTCAAAAAAAACACACAATGCTAACAGTGAGCCTCTGAATTAGCCCCGAGCGAAAAATGCTAACCTATTACTGCACCGAAAATCACTCCTAGCTCCAACACATCGTTTATGATCGTAAAGACACAGAATCTAACGGTGCTCACCTCAACACTGAAAGATACAAACTCGCGACATTATCAACAAAAACGTACATCAAAACAAGTGGTGCTAGGTACTAACATGCGCTAGGCTAACATGGCTTACCTTCCTCTTTGTCTGGTCTAAACTGGTCTTCAATGGCATTAAAACGATAAAAACGATGATGTAGTTAATCCATAGGTTAATATCCAATGTGGCTGTGTCCCCTTTGAAATGTTCTGATAATCTATAAGCAATACAACTGCAATTCCGTTATCTGCTGTCCGCTCTGTGCTCCGTGTGCTCTGGGTCCTGCTTCCTTACGTAGTAAACAATAAGTAAAGTCTGCTGCGTAATGTACTTAAGCTGGCTGGCATTCTTTATACTTTATGCAGGACCATATCTCTGGAACCCCACCTTTTTCTTAACCATTACATCCAATAGAATCGATAGTAGAGGAACAAACCCCCAAAAAAGGCTTTAGTTATCGAGATACCCCTACCCGAGGTAGAACAAAGCACAACCATGTTTTTTCATTATTTAATATCTGTAATATATGAAACGGATTGTTGTATAAAAATATTTTACTGCAAAATAAAAAAATGTGGTTGATGTATGGAACCTTCCCATAACCGAAAATAGTGAAAATGTAGGCTCCTCTGAAGGGGGCCATGTCAACCTTATCACTTGTATATCTGGAAATAAGGATCAGAATGTCACAGACTTTGGTTTATATGTTCAGGGTGAGGCAAAGCATACACTAAAGCACATTTTGTACCAATACCTTTGTCCATCTTTGTAAAATATACAATCAAACACTGATACAATTTAGGCGGAAATGAAATTTGAAAGGAAAAATCCAAAAGGTATGTTTATACTTTTCTGTCATTATTAAAGTTAGGAGACCAATCCCCAAAAAACCTTATTTATATGTACCAAAGAGTGTTATCTTATGATAAAAGTTGGTTATTTGACTATTAGGGGCTGGTAACCTCTTCTGTCACCAGCCCCTAACAGGTTGCTAGTGCAGCAAGGTCTTCAAACTGACAAATAGAATGGGCCCTATAGGTGTAAATGGATGAACGAAAGGACACAGACCATAGATTAAGGCAAAAAACAAGATTTAATATAATTATTTTAATATAATATATATAATAATAAACCCATCTTTATCATTCTTAATGCATTTATCTTTATATTTAGTTCATCTTTGAATTAACATGGCGATAGGCCTACTGTGAGCCAACAGGCTTACATTTAAACCAGGTATATCAGGGAAAGACATTTAGCCTATAGCAGGGGTGCCCACACTTTTTTGGCTGGTGAGCTACTTTTGAAATGACCAGCTCACCGAGGTCTACCAACCAAAATAAAATCCCAAATTGCAAGAGTTGCTGAATAACACGTTTTATTTATACATGGGATAATAGGGCTGCAACAAACGACTCATTTGATAATCGATTAATCTATCGATTAATCGACTATTCGGACTATTACTGTATGCCTTGCACAATTTCTCAAACGCTCTTATTTAGCCATCAACTTTTAGATTTAGCTTGAGGTTGTTTTAGGCATGTGGAAACTAACAATGAAGACAATAAAGATGAATACTTGATTCAAAAATACATATATTATTCAATGAACTTAACAAATTGTGAGCAAAATTAACATTGCTTTTTATTTAAATTAAATAAATAATATTTCACATCAAAAGAAACAACAATGTTTTAACAAATCGTATTAAATAATCTGATGACAGAACTGTAAACAGAATAGCTGAAACTGTAACAAACTAAATAACTCAGTTTCCTCTAATCATTAACCCATGTTTGTATAATGGAGTTAACTCTGTGTGTTGCTGCTAGCATACATAACACCTGACGTGGAAACGTTACTCGTGGATGGGGCTACAGAGCTACTAGAAAGACAGTCGAGCCCGGTGCATTCCTCCGTCTGAATGTGGAGCACTTTTGCTAAATGTTTAGACAAATTGCTCGTGTTACCGCCCTTACATGCTAAACTCTCTTGGCAAGGAGCATTGTCCACCTCAAGACGGGTAACATTTAACCACACCTTGGAGCGCTTCTCTCCGCCATCCCTGCCGTGTGTTGCTGCATGGAGCAGCTGCGTGTGTGTAAACTGCCCCGCCCCCTCGCACACAGGGGGGGGAGAGATCTCGTCTGGATTGGAAAGATCGAAAATACACCGACCATAGACGCATTTGTTTGTCTTTTTGCATGTTAGAAACAAGTTGGCGACACTAAGACTGCGAGATAATGTTTGTGTAGCAATAATACATGACCTTTCTCTTTCTCAACTCGCTACTCGGAGGGAAGTCGCTGTCATATGCCTTGTGAACACTCCGATAATGCCTCTCCACGTTACCTTTCTTTGGCAGAGCGACGCTTGCTTTACAAATAAGGCAAATAACCTTTGAATGTGACATCACAAACAAATATTCTTCCTCCCATTCTGGGTGGAAGTGGTATGTTTTTAGCTTCTTGCTCGGTCCCGCACTCATTTTGTTGTTTGTCTCTTGTTTGTATCTTTAACTTAATTTGAGTTTTCCCGGCACTTGACTGATTTTGTATCGCTTTGCATTCTGGGTTAACAGACTGGAAAGCGATCTATGTAGCTTTGAGTGTAAGTGAGTTTGACATTATATACGGGGAAATCACTCCTTTTGTCAGTTTTAGGTGATTTTAGAAACATTGACTATATTCCCAGGTAAACTTGACAAAGTTACTTTGTTATTTACAAAATTCAATGATGAATTCAAAAGTAGTTTATTTTGATTGTATTGTATTGAACACTTTAAACAATAGCCTCTCTGAAGAACCAGCACCTTACCGTGGTAGAGAGGTTTGTGTGCCCTGATGAACCTGGGGGCTGTGTTGTCTGGAACATTGTGTTCCTGGTAGGGTCTCCCATGGCAAATTGGTCTCAGGCAAGGGGCCAGACTAAGATTGGTTCAAAAGACCTCATGAAAGAAAAAACAGGAAGTGAGGATAACCGGCCCGGAGGAAGCCCGGGGTCCCCTTCTGGAGCCAGGCCCAGAAGGAGGACTCGTCGGCGAGCGTCTGGTGGCCGGGCTTGCCACGGAGCCCGGCCGGGCACAGCCCGAAAAGGCAACGTGGGCAACACCTCCGCTTCTCAGTCCCGCGGGCCCACCACCTACGGGAAACAGCGATGGGGTCGGGTGTGCTGCCAGAAGGGTGGCAGTGAAAGCAGAGGGTCTCGACGGACCAGACCCGGGTGACAGAAGCTGGCTTTGGGGACGTGGAACATCACCTCTCTGGGGGGGAAGGAGCCGGAGCTTGTGCGGGAGGTGGAGCGTTACCAGTTGGATCTGGTTGGGCTCACCTCTACGCACAGCGTTGGCTCTGGAACCTTACTTCTGGATAGGGGTTGGACTCTATTCTTCTCCGGAGTTGCTCAAGGTGTGAGGCGCCAGGCGGGTGTGGGGATACTCACAAGTCCCCGGTTAGGTGCTTCGTTGTTGGAGTTTACCCCAGTGGACGAGAGGGTCGCCTCCCTACACCTGCGGGTTATGGGGGGGGGAAACTCTGACTGTTCGGAGTATACGGCCTTCTTGGAGACCCTGGAAAGAGTCCTGTATGGGGCTCCTCAAGGGGTCTCTTTAATCTTGCTGGGAGACTTCAACGCACATGTGGGCAATGTTGGAGACACTTGGAGGGGCGTGATTGGGAGGAACGGCCCCCCTAATCTGAACCGGAGTGGTGATTTGTTACTGGACTTCTGTGCTAGTCATGGATTGGCCATAACAAACACCATGTTCGAACATAAGGATGCTCACAAGTGTAGGTGGTACCAGAGCACCCTAGGCAGAAGGTCCATGATCGATTTCGTTATCGTATCATCGGACCTGAGGCCGAATGTTTTGGACACTCGGGTAGAGAGAGGGGCGGAGTTGTCAACTGATCACCATCTGGTGGTGAGTTGGGTCGAGTGGCGTGGGAAGCCTCTGGATAGCCCTGGTAAGCCCAAACGTGTAGTTCGGGTGAACTGGGAACGTCTGGAGGAGGCCCAAGTTCAGGAGGCCTTCAACTCACACCTCCGGCGGAGCTTTTCGGGAATTCCTGTGGAGGTTGGGGACATTAAACCAGAGTGGTCGGTGTTCAAAGCCTCTATTGCCGAAGCCGCGGTGGGGAGCTGTGGTCTCAAGGTCTTAGGTGCCTCAAGGGGCGGTAACCCTCGAACCTCCTGGTGGATACCGGTGGTCAGGGAAGCCATCCGACTTGTTGAGAGTTTTCATAGTATGTTTAATACTTAAAACGAAAGTTAGTTATAATCAAATATAATCAATTATATTCTTGTATAACCCACAATGAACATGCTTCATATTTTAGGTTTTTCTATAGTTACAGTATAAATAAAACCAAGTGGTTTGTTAAAGTTGAGTGTACGGCTTATAAAGAGTTATGGGTGTCACTGATAAGGAAGAAGGCAGTTTTTCCCTCTCCTCTCACAGGGGTGCTTTTCCATCTGTGTCGGAAAAAAGGTATGAAACTGATGTGGACCTATGGACAGGTACTGTGCTCTTGACCCTTTTTGGAAATGGGATTTTCGGTTACACAACAGAGGACTCAACACAAGCCTTAAAGAAAGCTTTACAAACAAGTCAGGGAGAGTTAAATGTGGTACTATGTTGTTCATCGCATGATGATTTCGCACATGCATTGAGGGAGCTCAGTGTTGAGGGTCAATATCTCCCCCCTTTCTCTGCTCCTGAGATGCTACAGTCTCCAGGATTAGGAAGAGATCCAAACACTCCTATGAGACAGCTGTTATTTCAAGAATCACCTCTGACCTCAAACATGCTGCCAGAACCAGAAAAAAACAACCCCGTAATGGGAATTCCAATGGATAGGATAGGAACCCAACAAATGGAAAAAACAAACTATGGAGAGAATAGGATCATTATTGAAGTAGCTGCCCCAGACCAAACTCAAATGCTCGGAATAGGGCCGTTAATGACTTTGTGTGAGCCTGATCTAACGAAAGACGCTGAACACGAAGCTGAATGTCGCAGGACATTTAGACAGGCATATTGTAGACGAACAAGGGCAAATATAATGCATAAAAGAAATCAAGCAGCGACTGCTGTTCGATTTTCAGGACCAGGAACTTTGGATGCATTAGGCCAAGGACTCTTAAAAGAAGGAGAAGTAGAAGATGCGGATCCTGGATCCAAAATGGGAATATTATACTCCTCATTTATGCATTTAATGGCAAGCAAAAAAAGTTATTCAAAAAGAGATCAGATTGATGAAAACAAATTAATCAAAGCCCTAAACAGAGGAATGAAGATGTTGATACAGTCTGCTACTTCAGATGGAGAAAACATAGTCACATTCAGACTCAGAACCCAGGGCAGAAAGTATCGTGGGATCCCCGTAAATACTCTCTTGACAGCAGCAGCTGAAGCATTCCCTTGGGGTGAATGTTCACCTTTATTCAGATTCCTAGTAGATACACCAAACATAAAAACTCTGTTTGGAGCGGAACTAGAGAAAATCCCAGCGTGAAGATGAAGACACAAGTTCAGCAGGGGGTCAATCGGAGTCAGAAAGAGGGGATACCTCTGAGGAGGAAGATAATCACAATCTAAACAGACAACAGAGAGACCCATTAAAAAATGATATGGCCTCTAATCAGGGAGGAGAAGATCTGGAGAGTGTAATAATGTTGAAATCTCCCCAAACCAGGCAGTCCACCCCCAGATCTAGGGGAAGACCTTTGCTCTCACCCATAAACATATCAACCCCTACCCAAGTCAGATTTCAAGTAGACAGAGCTCTAGTGGCCAGGGGAAAAAACAGTCGATCAAAGGGTAAAGTGGCAAAACAATACGATCCAACAAAATCACCTTGTCAAGAGCCTACATTGTATACTAATGATGGATGGGCCTAGCTATAACCCTCAATTAGAAAATGTTGAGGAGCAAACTAAATGGCCACAATCTGGCGATTAGGACCTTCTGGCTGACGCTTGGTATCCTGTAACAAAAGGAGAGGCAAGATTGACAAAAGAGGCACCCGATCCAAGAAAATTAATGGAAAAACCAGGAGTCCCACTTCCGTGGAAGCAAGCTTATTTGCAAGCAGGCTATAAATATTTTCAAGAAGGGAATATTAGGAGGGATGAAGCAGTGGAACAGAACCACTTGTATAATAATATTCAGAAATCACAAACATATGGTTCACATGCTAATTGGGACGATCCTCAAACTCAACTTGGCCTTGACTTAGGTCAAAGCCTGTTAGCACATACTCTACATCCAGTAATCTCTTCAACTCGTACCCTGTTAAGACCAACAGGGAACCTCCTTGACACTTTTAGTGCTCTCGCAATAAATCAAAACCTTGTCCAAACAGAAACAAACTCTACAAAACTGCCTCAAGAAGGATCTGCATTTAGAGAGGGAAGCAGGACAATCAGATATAGAGTTTTACCAAACATGCTTAAACAAAGGTCTCACAGAATCTTTGTTGAGTTCGCCCAGCACAGCAATGTTTATGCGACTACAAAGGGAGTGTATTTTGCCAGTTAACATGACTCCCGCTCAGGTGCTGGCCACGACCAGAATAACTCCAGGATTAAATCCAGTGCAACAGAAATCAATCAGTTAGTCAGAGATGTGCTAGTGATAAAATGCTTCTTGCTGTGGCTGCAATTGACTTGCAAAATCATTCTAATGGTCTGATGGATATGGAAAAATACTTGGCTGTGCCAGGAGGGAGTAAAGTAGCTGCCAGATGGGAAATCTTGACTCCTCAGCAAAGAGTGATTGAGTTGCCAATGTATGATGTGGAAAGCATACATGTAAATGAGAAAGGAAAAAAGGTGCACAATTTTCAGACAAAAATCCTAAACTAAATTATTTTCCTAAAAATGACACACCGTCTCAACCCAATGGTGAGCGGGGGCAATGAGTAATTTAAGTGTACATCTACAGGAAGCAGAGGAGGATTTTACCGGCAACACCGCAAAGGGCTAGAAATACAAAAAGAAGAGTGGGAAAACAAAAGATTCGGAAACACTGCTCCACAAAAAAACCGAGAGAAGTCTCAAAATCAACCCAAGACTCAATATCCCTCCACGCGATCCCAATTTACCACCACGGACCCAGGGTGAACAACAAGGAATATGCAGGCATGACCAAAGAGCAGAAACATGCCCTCAGAGGGAAACAATTGGAGTGGGATGCGAAGTTTGGTCAGAAGAAGCCTCCTCAGACCGACACAGACCCGCGTTAGAATAGAATTAATGCGAAAACACACATGGGAAAATGCAGAGGGTAATTTTTTCAGTACTTTAGGGGACGAAACCTATAGAGTAGATTCTGGTTCAGATTTCACAATTCATACACAGGGAGAACCCACTTGGAATCATGAGATAGTAACTTTAGCAGATGGGAAGAGTGTTCTTAATGTCTGAAATCGAGAGAGAAGGGTGTGGTGGGTTTAAGAGGTGCTCATAATTTGGCCTAAGGTAATAGATCTCCCACATTTTGACAAGCAATGTAACACATATGATGAAACCAGTAAATCAAGTTGATCAAGTGAATGAAATTGGTGGGAAAATCGGATGTGAAAAATAAAACTCGTCTGCATAAAATCTTGAGTTGAAACTTCAGTTTCCCATTTTAAAAATGATGTGGGATTTTGCCCCAGAATTTACGCACTCAATTCAAGGAGGAATGCCAAAAAGGCCGTCGTCCAATTTCTATAAAACCTGAAGCAAAGCAGAATTAGATAAAACTATAGAAGAATTGGAACTCTTAGGAGTCATAAAAAAAGTGCAAAGTCCTCCAAGACAAATTTGGCCAGTAATGGGGATTCCTAAACCTGATAAAACGTATAGATTGGTGCATAATCTGATAGAGCTAAACAAAAGATCCATCACTGATGCTCGACCTCTGATCAATCCATCAAGAACAATGAAAACCTACCCTTGAGGAAGTATAAAACTGCGTATTGATCTCAGTAATGGGTTTTGGTCTATACCATTTAGATGAACAGAGCCAGCTTAAAACTTGTTTCACCTGGGGTACTCAAGCATATTGTTGGACTCGACTCCCTCAGGGATATAAAAACTCACCAAATGTGTTCCAAACCGCTATAACAATACCTGCATAATCTTCCTGTGGAAGTTTATATAGACGATGTCTATTTTACTCATGTGATGAAGAAGAACATCTTGATGTGCTGCAGCAGGTCGTAACCAAGTTGAGGGAAGCAGGTTTCAAGATAGGGTTGAAAAAATGTGAAGTAGCAAAGCAAGACGCTAAAGTATTTGGGTTTCAAACTGTCTGAAAAGGGAAGAGATCTGACAGATGAGTACAAAACAAAAACTTTTTAGATTTTCCTGATCCAGAGGAAAGTAAAGATCTAGAAAATGTTTTTGGGGACTTGTGAATATGTCTCTAACCACGTACCTCACTACAGTGAAAATGCAGCTCCGTTACACAAATTAAAGGGGATGTTAAGAAAAAAGGGGTCTCCAAAAGTTATCTTTTTAACACCAGAACAAAAGATCAATATCAAAAAACGAAGCAGTATGTAGTGACCCAGTCCCATAGACTAACAATGCGAGACATGGGAAAACCTTTGGAGGTTCATCTAACCAAAAATGATTTAGGAGGAAGTGTGGAGATAAGGAACAGGTGATAAAAGTCAGTGTTGTTTATGTCCATGACTTGGTCAAGAACAGAGGAAAAGTTCTCTCCTGAAGAGAAGCATCTGGCACTGCATTCAGATTTTATTCAGCTCTGAGAGAAATGTCTCAAGGTACCAAAATGTGCATATACCACTCCTTATCCTTCAATCTCAGAAGCTACTAAACAAACTGTTCAAGGAGCAAAAGCAATGATGAGTAGATGGGGAAAATGGCCAGATGATGATGTCTGATCCAGATGTGGAGTTTAGGACCACAGGAAGTAAGCCACAAAGGGAAACATTGAACCCTTACAGAAAACCGCTACTCCACAGATAACACTGTTTACAGATGGGAGTTTGCGAAAAGGTGACCAAGCAGCCACTTGGGCCTTTATAATGCAAACTAAATCAGGTGAAGTACAAACAAAAGGGTGCTATACCCGGTACAGCACAAACTGCTGAAGCAAATGCCATTGTTGAGGGTCTTCTTTTTGCTAAAAAACGTAAAATAACACACATCCGTATAGTTACTTGATAGTGATTATTGTTACAAAGCGGGAAAAGAAGAGCTTGATTATTGGGAACAAAGGACAGTTCACAATGTAAAACGTGAAGCACTGACCCATGCCCATCAATGGAGTCTTATTGCAGAGTTAAGAGCAGGCATGGATTTAGAATGGAATCATGTTCGTAGCCATACAGATAAAATTGATTTAGACTATCAGGGGAATAGAGAAGTTGACTGCACTTGCTCAAAGCAGGAGAAGAGTTAACCACCTGACGGCCATATTTCCTAGTAATATGGAAAAAAGGTGGAAGCGTTCATATACCTCCTGAAAACGCTCCTCAGGTAGTAGACAAATTACACAGCAGTTTAGGCCATGTAGGCCTAGTTAGGATGAGAAAATATTGTCTAAGCAAAAAAATCCTCATACCAAAACTGCAACTGCACCTACAACACACACGTTCATCATGTCTTCAATGTGCAGAGGTGGATGGGTTTAAAAAAGTTCATCCTGAACATCTTAAAATAATAGAGGAGGAACCTGGGTCCACGCTGGCGAGTATACACCGTTCTCTGAACTTCTTCCTCCTGACTGTACATTCTTCAGCTCCCCCCGTACCACCGGCCTCGGTGGGGGCATTGCATCAGTGTTTAGAGCTAGCCTCCAATGCCGATTGCTTCACCCTGTAACTAGCTATGCTAGCTTTGAGTTGCAGCTCTTTGAACTGAACCCGGCCTCACCTATACTCTGCGCAGTCGTGTATCGTCCGCCAAAGTGCAATAAGGATTTTATAAATGACTTTTCTGACTTTCTGTCCGGGATCATGGTGAATGAAATATGATCGTGTCTTGATTTCCGGAGATTTTTAATATCCATGTGTGTTGCGAGTCCAAACCTCTGGTTAGGGACTTTTTAAATCTCCTTGATTCTTTTGGTCTCACTCAGTCCGTGGCTGGCCCAACACACGAAAAAAGGACACATTTAGATTTAGTTTTATCGTTCGGACTGTCTGTATCTGTGGATGAAATCTGTGCAGCAACACATATCTCAGACCATTTTCCGGTTCTGTTTACAAACCTCGATCCCTTCCGCAGGGGTCGAGTCGCGAGCCCCTGCGCGCCGTCCTGCGCGCCGTCTGCGCGCCGTCTGCGTTTGATTAACCCCTTGACTGCCCTCACAGTTTTCTGATGTTTTTTTTAATGTTTTCTCCGATCTGTAAATTAGAGATGTATCTGTGCTTTTAGTGCTGATGAGCTTATCTCCATGTTTGACTCGACATGTACCCTGATACTGGACTCTGTGCTCCTTTTTACGCTTAGACGCACCAAAGTACTCTCAGAGCCGTGGCTCAATGACTGTACTCGTGCTCTCAGACGCGCTTGCAGGCGTGCAGAGAGAAAATGGAAAAGGATAAACTCCATGTCTCCCTAGAAAATCCTTCGTGCTTGTCTTTCCGACTACCAGACGGCAGTCAAAGCAGCCAAAACAGAGCACATTTCTCTGTTAATCTCTAAAACAGCCAGAAACCTCAGGTTATTTTTAATGTCATCAACTCGATCATAAATCCCTGTGATGCTTCTTTTGGTTGTGCCATCAACTACTCTCTGTGATAGGTTTCTTACATTTTTTATTGAAAATGTATCTGCCCTTAGGCTAGCCCACACTAGTGCTACCCAGATTCTGCTCCTTTTCTGTGCCCTGCTGTCCTCGACCACTTTGAGCCTGTATCCCCTCTCTTCTCTCGGATGTTGTCAAGCACCTGCGGCCGACAAACTGCACCTCAGACAGCATTCCCTCTCGCCTTCTCAGAGATGTTTTTGATTCAGTTGGAGCAAGGCAAGGCAAGGCAAGTTTATTTATATAGCACTTTTCAACACAAGGCAATTCAAAGTGCTTTACAAAAAATGAAAGAGATTAAGAAAATGGCATTTAAAATCAGTCACATTAAAAGAAAGCTAATAAAATAAACATTAAAAGAAAAATACATGGATAAAAGTTACAGTGCTGTCAATTAAACATTAAAAGAAAAAGTACATGGATAAAAGTTACAGTGCAGTCTAAGATATGAATAGTTCAATAAAGCAGTGACAAAAAGAAAAGTCTTCAGCCTGGATTAAAAGTATAGTAAGAGTTGCAGCGGACCTGCAGGTTTCTGGGAGTTTGTTCCAGATATTTGGAGCATAATAACTGAACGCTGCCTTTACCATGTTTAGTTCTGACTCTGGGACAGAAGCTGACCAGTCCCTGAAGACCTGAGAGATCGGATGGTTCATAATTTAGCAGGAGGTCAGAAATTTATTTTGGGCCTAAACCATTCAGTGCTTTATAAAACCAGCAGCAGTATTTTGAAATCTCTTCTTTGACACACAGGAGCCAGTGTAAAGACTTCAGAACTGGAGTGATGTGATCCACTTCTTAGTGTTAGTGAGGACTCGAGCAGCAGCGTTCTGAATTAGCTGCAGCTTCCTAATAGATTTTTTAGTGAGACCTGTGAAGACACCATTGCAGTAGTCGAGTCTACTGAAGATAAAAGCATGGACAAGTTTTTTCCAAATCCTGCTGTGACATTAGTCTTTAATCCTAGATATATTCTTTAGGTGATAGTAGGCTGATTTAGTAACAGTTTTAATGTGACTGTTGAAACTCAGGTCAGAGTCCATGACTACACCTAGATTTCTGGCTTTATCTGTTGTTTGAACATTGCACACTGAAGCTCAGTGCTAACTTTTATACGTTCTGATTGGCTCCAAAAACCATTACCTCAGTTTTATCTTTGTTTAATTGGAGAAAGTTCTGACACATCCAGTCATTGATTTGTTCAATGCACTTACTCAGTGTTTGAATTGGAGCATAGTCTCCTAGTGAAATTGTTACGTACATTGTGTGTCATCTGCATAGCTATGGTAACTTATTTTGTTGTTCTTCATTATCTGAGCCAGTGGTAGCATGTAGATGTTAAGAGAAGAGGCCCCAAGATGGAGCCTTGAGGAACCCCACATGTCATATTTGTCAACCTCAGATGTGTATTTACCTATAGAAACAAAGTTGTTTCTGTCCTTTAAGTAGGATTCAAACCAATTCAGAACTGTTTTCCGAAAGTCCCACCCAGTTCTCCAGTCGGTCTAGTAATATGCTGTGGTCAACAGTGTCAAACGCAGCACTGCAGATCTAATAATACTAACACTGAAGTTCTGCCACTGTCTGGTGTTTAAGTGGATGTCATTAAAGACCTTTACAAGAGCAGTCTCAGTGCTGTGGTTTGGACGAAAGCCTGACTGGAACACATCAAAACAGTTATTTAAATGCAAGAAATTACTGCACTGTTGAAAAAACAACTTTTTCAATGATTTTACCTAGAAATGGGAGGTTTGATATGGGCCTGTAATTGTTCATTACTGAAGCATCTAGATTATTCTTTTTTTAAGAGCGGTTTAATGACTGCAGTTTTCAGGGCCTGTGGAAAAATACCTGAGTGAAGAGATTTGTTTTACTATATGAAGTAGATCTGAGGCCATGCAAGGCAAAACATCTTTGAAAAATCCTGTTGGAATAATATCAAGGCAGCAAGAGGAGGATTTCAGAAGTTGAATAATGTCCTCTAGGTTTTTATCATTAATCTGATGGAATTGTGTCATGATGTCTGAATTGATGTTAAGTGGAGATAGGGACAACACATTTGCTGTTCCTGATGCAGAGGCACTGACTGCTTGTCTGATTTTCTGAATTTTGTCGGTGAATAAAGGAGGCAAAATCATTGCACGCCCTGGTGGATAGAAATTCAGAGGCTACTGACACTGGGGGGTTAGTTAGTCTGTCGACGGTAGCAAACAAGGCACGTGCGTTGTTTTTGTTTTTGGTAATGATGTCAGAGAAGAACGATTGTCGTGCGTTTTTCAATTCCAATTATAAAGGCCAAGTCTCTCTTTATAGATTTCAAAGGGAACCTGGAGATTTGTTTTCGCCACCTGCGTTCAGCTTTTCGACATTCTCTTTTTTCTGTTTTCACGGTCATGGCCTTTCTCCATGGAGATATTTTTCTTGCCAGACACTTCCTTTACCTTAGTTGGAGCAATGGCATCTATAACATTTTTAATTTTTGAATTTTAAAATGATCTACTAGCTCATTTACTGAGATGTTTGGCAGGGGCAAGTGTGGAAGAGAAATTCTGAGTAACATTTCCCTAGTATTTTCAGTTAAATATCGCTTTGTGGTTACCTCTTTTTGAACATTTTTATGAACAGAAATAGAGCTCTCAAAGAAAAACACAGGAATGGTCAGAGAGTGCAACATCAGTCACCACAACCTTAGAGATATTCAGACCCTTTGAGATAATTAAGTCCAGAGTGTGCCCCTTATTGTGCGTGGGCTCCGTCACATGCTGAGTCAGTCCATAGCTATCAAGAACACAAAACAGTTCTTTAGCCCCTCTGTCCTGGGGGTTGTCAACATGGATGTTAAAATCACCAACAATGACTAGACGGTCAAAGTCAATACACACTATAGACAGCAGTTCAGTAAAGTCATCAAAAAAGCTTGCACAGTATTTGGGTGGTCTATAGATATTTAGGAACAGAGCTCGAGAGGAGCATTTCAGCCGAAGGGCCACATATTCAAAAGAATCAAAGTTTCCATACGATGTCTTCCTGCATTGAAGGGAATCATTGAACAGAATAGCAACTCCACCCCCTTTCTTATGCATTCTTTCCTGACTCATAAAACTAAAGTTGGGAGGGGTTGATTCGATAAGAACAGCTGCACTGTTATTTTGTTCAATCCAAGTTTCTGTTAAAAACATAAAATCGAGATTGTGCTCAGTGATTAAATCATTGATTAAAAATGTTTTTCCTGCCAAAGACCTGACATTTAATAAAGCTAGTTTGAGTTTGTTAAACACACTATCAGTCATGTTTTTTGTAACAAGCTGTGGCTGACATGGAATCACTGCTAAATTAGATACACTCAAACAAACGTTTGAGCGCTTCCTGTTTCTATGATTCACCGCTCTTAATCTATTACCTATCAACACAGATATCGGCAAAGCTACTGGCAGGCAGGGCCCCGACATGTCCTGGAAAGAGTTGAGAGTGCCATACGCCCTTGAGCCTGGACCCATCACATATCAGTAAGAGTTTGTTGTGTTTTGTACACACACATCCTTATCAGGCTTCGGAGACTGCAGAAGCCCCCTCGAAGGGAGGGGAGGTGGTCGACGTAGGCACGGTGATGGAGACGGGCTAGATGGTGCGGGGGTAGAGGACATGCTGCCAGGGGGGGGAGGTGGTTGACGTAGGCGCGGTGATGAGGACGGGGGAGATGGTGCGCGTCTCCGCGGTGATTTTGGTGGGCGTCGTTGAGGAGCGGGGGTAAAGGACATGGTGCCAGCCCTGCGTATCGCCTTCGTTTGGTCTTTGAACTCCAGGAAGGAATCGGTGCCAACCCTCTGTATCTCCTTTGTGTGTTCATCGATCTCCAGGAGGGTGGGCGAGGGTGAAAGGGTGAACGGAGTATCCTCAAAGGCGTTGACAGGGGGGGGGGGGGCACCGATGATGATGTTTTGATTCCTCTTGCCGCTTGTCCTTGGCAGAGGGAACAGATTGATGATGCAGGCAGTTGAATATGTTAGAGATAAACAATTTCACTCCTGACTTGTTCAGGCAAACTCCATTTGCCTTGAAAAGATGACTGCGATCCCAGAAAAAGTTAAAATTGTCAATAAAATGAACAGAATGGTCAGTACAGGCCGTTGAAAGCCAGGTGTTCAGTGCAAACAATCTGCTGAATCTCTCCACTCCTCTTCTGACTGGCGGTAGAGGGCCACTGATGAACACCTCTGCATTTAGAGAGCTGGCAGTTTCCAACAAACATGTAAAGTCTTCTTTCAGCACTTCTGACTGTTGTTTCACAACATCATTTGTTCCAATGTGCAGTACCACATTCTTCACAATCGGATGTTCAGCCCCAATATGCAGGATCTTCTCAGCCAAGTCAGAGACCACATCCTTGGGAAAACAGAGTACTTTGGTGTTGTTCTTATTACACAGACCTTTTACATCTCTTACAGCAGAGTCACCCACAATCAGAGTTTCAGGCCCAGTCGTTAGCTTTCCCTCTAGCCTTTTACTTTTGGAGTAGCTATTGGTCCTTACCCTGCTGCGTGAAGAGGACAGGTTATCCAGGTCATCAGATCTCCGGTTCTCGGTCAGCGGAGCGTATCTGTTCTGGATTGGCACACTTGGTGGTTTAGGAGGATTGTTTGTAATTCTCCCTTTAGCAGCTGTCCACTGCTGTTTCCTAGTATGAATAGGGGTTGAAGAGGCGCTCTTCCTGGGTGATAACAATGCAGGCCAGCCGGTCGCATCACAGATTTCGGAGCGCTGGGCTCTGCATGTTGTTCGTCCTCCCAAATCCCATGGAAATGATTTACTCTTAGGCTTTGCACCCAGAGTGTTCCAGGGAGGACTATCACTTGTAGATTTATTACCCGGTACACAGCCCTCCTGTTCCTTGGAATCCTTGTAGCTGCTAACTAGCTGTGAGTTAGCATACCCTTCTCCATTACTTTGCAACACTGGTAAAGTCGTGTCATTCCCACGACATAGTCCATTCACTTCCACGTTAACTTCCAACCGTATCATTTTCATTTCCAACACAGCCATCTTCTGTATAAGTTTCTGGAAGTCATCTGTAGAGAACGGAGGCATTTTGCTACCAACTAGCTTAAGCTAAATAGCAGTAGCCTACCAGGCTTTAGCTGTTGCTAGGCCACGCTATTGTAAGACTGACGTCGTCGTAAAAATGTTGAAATATGGCTGAAACCCTCCGTCTATTTACGAAGATGAACTGTCCCAGTGATAAGTTAATGTCCAGGAGCCGCTGCTCGAAGTTTTCAGAGAATAAGAATAGGAAAATCAGCATAAAAAGTAAGCAGAGGCAAGAGCAAGCAGAAAAGCGTCTGCACTGTAAGAAAGATAAGGACGGAGCAAGTATTTTATTACTCATAAACACCTCTCTTACCTCAGGTTGCGTCCCAGCTGCCTTCAAACATGCTGTGGTCAAGCCACTGCTAAAAAAGAAAAATCTCGACCCCTCAATTCCCGCAAATTTTAGGCCCATCTCCCAGCTACCTTTTTTATCCAAAGCCCTGGAGCGAGTAGTCTACGCCCAGATGCAGTCTTTTTTAATCTCACATGGAATCCATGAAAAGTTTCAGTCTGGCTTCAAACCAATGCACAGCACTGAAACAGCCCTTTTAAGAGTTTTTAATGATCTGCGCCTAGCCGCCGACTCAGGTAGCCCAGCTGTCTTGGTGCTGTTAGACCTGACAGCTGCCTTCGACACTGTGGACCATAGCATCCTGTTGTCACGGCTTGAACAGTCCGCTGGCATCACAGGCTCTGCCCTTGCATGGTTCAGGTCCTACCCGACAGACCGCAGTTTTTCAGTGCAGCTAGGTGCCTTCTCCTCTGCAAAGGCCCCTCTTACTTGTGGGGTTCCCCAAGGCTCTATCCTGGGCCCCATCCTATTTTTATTGTATATACTGCCCCTAGGTTTAATCCTCACAAAACGTAACATTCCCTTCCACTGCTACGCTGACGATGTTCAGATTGATCTGCCTCTCAAAGGAAATGACAAACACTCACTACAGCAGTTGATGGATTGCCTGACAGAAATGAAGTCCTGGCTGAGCAGAAATGTTCTTAACCTTAACGAGAGCAAGACTGAGGTCATCTTTTTTGGACCCCAACCTCCAGCCTCTTCTGTCGACATTCTGGGTCCTCTTAAAACAAACATCCTCCCCTCTGTCATGAATCTTGGAGTGACCTTTACTAACACTTTTAAATTCGACAAGCAGGTCAGCAGCGTAGTGAAATCCTGCTTTTTTAAATTAAGAGTATTGGCTAAAACCAAGTCTTTTTTATCTTTTAAAGACCTGGAGAGGGTTATCAACGCCTTTGTGACCTCGAGACTCGATTATTGCAACGCTCTATACGTGGGTATGGACCAGGCCTCAATTAAACGCCTGCAGCTAGTGCAGAACGCAGCGGCACGTCTCCTCACCGGCCACAAAAAGCGTGACCACATCACCCCAATTCTGGCCTCACTACACTGGCTTCCAATTCTGTTCCGAATTGATTTTAAAATCCTTTTATTTGTTTTTAAAGCACTAAATGGGCTGGCTCCGGCCTATATAGCTGAACTCCTCCAGCGCTACACCCCAGCCAGAGCGTTAAGGTCTGCTGACCAGCTGCTACTGGTAGTGCCTAAAACCAGGCTAAAAACCAGAGGGCACCGAGCCTTCGCGGCGGCTGGCCCTAGGCTCTGGAACACTCTGCCCCTCCATGTGAGGTCGGCCCAAACCCTAGGGGTTTTTAAATCTAAACTAAAAACTCACTTCTTCACCCTGGCCTTCTAATCAGAGCAGAGCACGACTCATGACACTTCCCTGTGTTTGATTTTTATATTTGATGTTGTAATTTATTGTCTTCTGTTTACATCAGTAGGAATGTGTTATTTATTATCTGCATGTGCAGCACTTTGGCTCGACCGAAAATCGTTTTTAAATGTGCTATAGAAATAAAATTTGATTTGATTTGAACCACTAATCAGTTTTAGTGCGGACATAGCAGGTCCTTTTCCGACCCGCACTCCCAGTGGGAACAAGTATTTCCTTGTGATCTGTGATAATGGAGGGAGTCATAAACATGTCTATCCTCTGACCCGAGCGACAGGGAACACAGTGTCTGCTAAACTGGCAGAACATATCAGTAATTTTTCCAAAACTAAGAGAATAAGAATGGATAATGCGACTCACTTTAAAAATGAGAAAGTTTTGTCACTCTTGCAGGATAAAGGGAATCACACCCCATCTGGTCGTTACCATATAATCTCAAACCAATGGGGGTGGCAGAGAGAGGTGTCAGAGCAGCCAAAGAGTGGATCATCAAAAACTGTAAAACAGATTGGGACATTCCAATCAATTTGACAAGGCTCAACTTATTCCTATGTATGGATAAGCTACCAAGGGCAAAGGACAGGGCATATCTAACTGCCATCCCTCTTCCATTTCAGGTTGGGGATCAGGTGTGGGTGACCAGAAAGGGCCGCAGTCCAGAGAAGGGTCAGCTTATGACAAAATTAGAAGGTTTGGATACAGTGAAGTCAGTCTCTGGGAACGTAGTTTCACTCCAACAGAGAGGGCCAGTTCACCCGAGTCAACTAAGATTAAAATCCAGATAAGCAATATGACTACAGCCTACCCATCCACTGTTGATGAGATCAGTCTCACATCTGATGACATGTTTTGTGCACATGCAGTGGCAGTTTATGTGCTTTCTACCTCAGGAGAGGATGGCCTTTTTGTGGGGTCATCTTGTAAAAATTTGGAGCTTGCCTGGGAGGGTTGTGCCCCAGTCAAGGAGGAGATAATTCATCCACTTACATGGAGAAAATATACACCTGGATCCTGTGCAGAATGTGGGATAACAGTATCTGCGATTGTGTGGCAAGGAAAAGCTATGCAAAGACCAAAAAGGTTGTTTCCAGCCCCCGACCCCATAAAAGTGTCAGGCGTGGAAGGGCCCCCTCAGTGCAGACTGTGTTTCTGCCTTGACTGCTATCTGATAATAGGACTAAGAACAGTGATTACCAGAGTTAATCACCCAGGACATTTCCGGGGAAAGTGTCGCTGCATGGTATCTGAAGCAGGTTTAATTAAATGTTCTGAAGCTGTTACCTCAGAAGCATATGCAGCTAATCAGTGCACCAGGGGTGAAAATAACTTACATCCCCTTAATCATGCAAGGTTGGGCTTTAGGAGAGGACCCCAAGGAAACTGGGGAATGTTTCCCTCAATGAAAAATCTGACGGAAATTGACACACCCCTACAGAGGATGATAAAACAACAATATCCCGAACATCTTGATGGTGTTCCCTCCCGAGATGGTTGTCAAAAACAGATTGAAAAACTATTCGTCTATCCCTCACCCGAAAGACGGGAGCTGTTTCCTTTACTACCTGTGAAAAAGGTTACCAGGCTGACCCTCCAGAATGTACTATTACAGATGTTGGAGGATAAACCATTTAGCGTTGAGGCGTTGAAATTATGCTCAAAACCCCAGAACGAGGAGATAGATTGGGTTACAAATCTGTCTTCTCGGTCTGATCCTAATTACAGCTGGCTTGTTGTGAAAAAGTCCCTCCACTGCTCAGATCATAAAGCGTCTAAACCAGATCATAAACTGGAATTTAAGATAACGATGTGTCGTGATTCAGCCGGAAGGTGCAGAACAGCCCTCACGCAAATGTTAAGAATGGAACTGGTTGTGCCTGAACCCACTGAGTGCTGGTACCAGCGGATACTTAGGGCCATAATCTAACAGACCTCCCTCTCTGTATTTTTACAGGATCAAAAGAAGGAGGAAGAAATGGAGGATGATCCTGAAAAACACATTTCCTTATTACCCTTATCAACATTGGATCCAACTTTGCTACCAAAACCTGATCCAGACAACCCTAAGTATCACAAAGCTAGTTGGGGAAAAGCAATGTTTATAATTCTACTATGCTGTTGTATCATTACAGGAGGGGTTATGTTTACGACCAAACAGAGACAGATAACAACCTGGCAAGTCTATAATCTCACCACTAAAACCCAAGTAGGAATGCTGTGGGAGACTCAATGGCTTAACACAGCTATACCTTGCACTAGCGACCTTAAACTGTCAGGTCATAAAAACAGCAAGATAGGGATCAATCACACACGATGGAGAAAGAACCTCTTATCTTGGCTGAAAAGCAGGGGAATACAGGCCCCTGATTTAAGAACCAAAAAATGCATCCAGGAAGGCAAGTGTAACACTAAAACGGACATAACTGCTGGATGGGCGCACATAATGAATACAGACAATTTGACTACAATCTTAAATAACCAAACTTGTGAAACCGACTGGATGAGTTTAGATGCACTTTCTGGGAATTGTATCAGCCCCAACAGAAACCAATCCTCAATCGCTCTTGATATCTGGGTAGAGAACAAGAGAATTCAAGGAATTTATAAACATAGGGATTCTGATTTGTATGGCCCACACACATGTTATAGCTTCATAGGGAATTCAACTTCACATAATATGTTTTCCTTAATTCCAGACTATAGGCTAAAACATTATCAAAACTGTTCTTTTGACGCTAAAAATGATACCTATAGAATGGATCCAACAGGGAGGACAACTGAATACGTTGACATTAAAACTATGGAAAATGTTTTGACCTCATCTGATCCAGCAAATTGGATTGCGGAATTTGGGGATTTAACTAGGATACTTTTTAAAGACTCCTATGAAAATCCAATAACTAGATACCGAAGAGCGACTCACTCTCTAAAAGAGAGATGTGAGGGATGTGCTTTAACAACCATGGACATAAAAGAAGGATTTTTATGGACATTATTTACTACTTATGGGCAACGTTTACAATCTTATCCGAAAAATATTCCATGGCTAGTGTACAGATTTAGACCCAGTGTGAAAATAGAACATTGCATTTGGGTTCCTAACATAGTTAATATCAAAGTTCAGAATTGGCTAAAAAATGATCTTGCCTCAACTTGGTCTGAAATAAAAACTTGTATGCAGACAACTCGCATGGAAAATGATGGTCCCTATCCGATGTGCAGAATAGCTAATGTAACTAAAAGTCAAAAATATTGCGAAACTGCAGAAGGAGTGAAGGACACAGAAGGAACGCAATGTGGAAAATGGAACAGATCCACCTGTTGGGAGGATTTGCAGGAAAATATACTGAGGTGGCAAATGATAACATTTGATCGTGGGACTACAGTTAGATATGCTGGCAGAGGAATGACAGTTGGGGAGATCCATAATTTCACAATTTGCGCTAACATGGCTCTTAACTCCAAAACTGAGCCCCTGCATAGAAACATGACCCGTTTCTTAATAACCCAAGTGTTGGGAATTTTATCAGGGGGAAATTTTACTCGCAAAACAGGTAGAAGTACAAGACAACATTTGATTCAAAATCATGGGGAAGAAGGGATATTGTCACCATTTGTAAGAATAGCAAATCAAACTAACAATATAGGAGAACATTTCCAGAATTATGTTTTGGGAATAGCCACTTATATGGTCCACCCACACGCGTTGTATTCTACCATAGGCAGGTATGCAGATTTGAGGTACAGTATGGATATTATTCTGCTGATTATTGCACGCGGACTGACACAACTTACTGTTATGGCTATGACTATTTTCCTGCTCAAAGTTCACATGAGACAGCTCGTTGGTTGATAGATAATGTACTAAGAAGAACAGTTAGTAACAATAAACTCTTGAGAAGCCCAGATCACTTCCCAGATTTACAAATGGGACAGAATGTGCTAACTGTGTTAGTTACTGCATGGATCAATCCCCTTTCATGGACTCAAATATAACCATAAGAAAACCCATCAGATCTAAACAATTTGCGCGTCCAGAAATAGTAAAGGATACAGAAAATTGGCCAGGTATGGATCCAGAGATGATTACTTTGGGGAAAATAAGGTGGTTGGAGACAAAACTCTGCTTGCTGAAATATGGAACCTTGTTCCCGGACTGGAAACGGCCTCAAGTAACAGAGGATCAAAGTCCTGGGTATACTAACATCAATTCAGATATAACCGGTGTATATTTTCCGATGTTTAATCTTATCCAAAAAACTGGATTCTGTTTTCAGATATGGGCCGGAGAATCGGGCTGGAAAATGACAGATTGGGATTTGGTAAAAGGGATTTGTTATGCAACAGGACAAGGCATAAAAATAGGTATTTCAAGGATAATAACAACTGCAAAGGATTTAACAATGGGAATAGTACAGCCTTTAGTTGGGAGCATTTTGACGGGTATCGGCTATGCATTGGCTATAGGTGCTGCACTGTTAATAGGAGTTATGGGCTTTAGGTTATTTTCCTCCTTGTTTCCCACACTTTGCAAAAGAGGGAGGAAAACCAAATCTCAAACAAAGAAGGAATTGATGTTGGGAGAGAGGCCAAAACAGGTGAACGACATAAAATCTTGCATGAAATTCTTAAAACAGCCAATCTCTACAACAAAAATAAGTGTCTCTTTCTGCGAGGATGGTTTACGAGAGGTCCTAACACCACAAAAAAATTAAGGGGGGGGCCGGTAGTAACTCTTAAGATTAGCCGTTAGGACTTTCTATTTAACAGGGCAGTTGGCCACAACAAGATAATCACTTTGGTCAGAATCAAGGACGAGGGAACATCGTTTAGTACCAGCTGAGATTTTTGGATCAGACTAAGAAAAATACTTAACCCAGGACATGATGAACATTGGAACCAGCACAAGGGAAACCCAGGATAATTCAGGGATTAATCTTGAGTTCAAGGAGGAAATGGTAAATTATTACTTTTTAACAGTTATTTTAAAAATTGTTGTGTTATACGCATTATACCCTCCATCATCATTTGTATACTTTAATGAGGCGATGATGTTGATTCCTATATGGAATGATTTTACAATTTCGATTTGGATAACCTATTTCTTGTTTTTGCTGTTTTTACTTACACAGAGTACATAAGTAAGGGCTATTATGTCGTGAACTGAAAAAAGTTCATTAGGGCATGATACGTTTTTCCATTTAACCCTCTCACTGGAGAAGGGATGTTAACAGTTAACAGCTGTTTAGACTAAAATACAGGAGCAAGAGATATAGTCCAAGGAATTCATTATAGACAAACTTGTTGCATATCCTTCTAAATAAGAATAGATATATACTATAAGAACCAATGACTAATGGAAGTTCTTACATCTATTTTTGATATACAGAAAGAATGGCAAGGTCAAGATCTTGGAGTCTCCATGCACCAGTGTACAAGTTGTAAAGTGGATCGGGCTATAATCGAGGGGATCCTAGGGAATTCCCTCTGCAGTTCCTGTGCAATTAGGGGCTTTAAAGTGGAAGAGGATTTTTATTCTTTTATTCTCACACCTCAGGAGAATTGGCCTAGGACCCAGAATGAAGTTAAATTATGCCGTCCACCCTCAAGAGAGGAATATTGTGCTTTAGAAGAAATATTAGTGTGCAAAAAGGATTATGTAGTGGTATTACATCCCGGTAATAGAAGAGTTTACCTAAGAGGGAAAGATACTCTTACGTATTATCTAGCTACCCACAGGAGATTGATCTGTCGGATCAATTTAAAGGGACTGATCCCGAAAGTACCTGTGCAGAAGGACCGGAAGGGGCAAGCAGTGAAAAGGAGGAGACTCGTAAGAGAAAAGAGCGATCTGATTCGAAGGTCTCCCCGGGTGCCCAAGCCAAAAAGATGCCCTTGCTGTCAATAGAAATTCCAGAGGAACATGAAGTACCAGACCCCCTGGAAGGATTCCTGGGGGAAATTGTTTCAACTGAAACAACTATTAATGAATCAGAAGTTGCATAAGTGTATGATCATAACTATATGGATGAGATTAGTACCTCTGGAATCTACCAAGAGGAATTAAACCTACCAAGTGGGACTACGTCAGTCACAGTGTCTCCAGTGAAGCCAACTCTGGGACCGAGCAAACCTGTGCAGCATGGATCAGCGGCTGAGTCACCTATAACCACTTCAACGGAGGAGGAAGTTTCTTCTAGCTCTGGGGGACAGACTACATCTCTATCTACTAAACCACGCAGATTGCAGTGGATTTCCCAGAAAGGACGACGACTACCCGACATCGGTATGGTCGACCCAAATGTCTGGCCGTTCGTTTGGAGGTGTCGCCCAGGGAACAACTACAACCCCTCCATCATTAGGGTCATGGATTTACAACAGATGGCAACATGGATTGAGGAGTCTACACTGGAACAACAGATGGGCCCCCCTCTTTTGCAAATGCCAGGCCGAGTGGGGGTGCACACACAAATCTATCTTCATCATGACGGCCCATGGGCTCTTTTTACTCTGGTGCCTGACCTCTGGGACACCAAGGGCATTCCTGTGCGGTACTATGTTTTCGGTGTTGGCTACCACAGGATCAGCAGAGGTCGTCCTTATTTCGACTACTGAAGAACTTTTCATGTAATTTGATGCTTGAAGTTTTTCGAATATATTTTTTATGATTTTGTCATGCTGGTTGATAACTTTGCGTTTTAAAAAAAGAGTGTTGAGACCTACATATGAAGTGAATACTTAAAACAAAAGTTAATTATAAATCATATATGATCAATCATATTCTTGTATAAACCCATAATGAGAATGCTTCTTGATGGTTTTTTTGAATATGTACAGTATGTATGCTTACAATTTTATCTGTTGCTATTGGATAACTTTGCATTTTAAAAAGAGGGTGTTGAGAGTTTTCATAGTATGTTTAATACTTAAAACGAAAGTTAGTTATAATCAAATATAATCAATTATATTCTTGTATAACCCACAATGAACATGCTTCATATTTTAGGTTTTTCTATAGTTACAGTATAAACAAAACCAAGTGATTTGTTAAAGTTGAGTGTACGGCTTATAAAGAGTTATGGGTGTCACTGATAAGGAAGAAGGCAGTTTTTTCCCTCTCCTCTCACAGGGGTGATCAGGGAGGGGGGCTCTTGGCTTAAGAAGAAACACATTGAGGCCTCAAAAGGGATGTTATGTCATAACCGAGAATAATATTTTTCAAATCCCCGGGGGTTTTTGCTTTGTATGTCGGGCGCGGGAGATTCATGTGATTGGTTGTTGGTCGTGTTGCTTGAATAACATCCCCAAGCTTCAGACAGGCCCAGCTCCAAGCTTTTTTTGAAGCTGTAGTGTGGACGCTCCGTAAGGTTCTCTCAAACTTGGTTGGTTGAAATGCTGAGTGAATTTGGTTGAAATGCTGAGTGAATTTCTTTGAATGCTGAGTTAATTTCTTGGTTGGAATGCTGAGTGGAATGATTTGATGGGAGATGTGGTTGTGAGATGTGGTTGTGATTAGGAACCGCCACCGTGAGGATCTTCCTCCGAAATACCTGCGGGAGATAGTTATGTGTTTGTGGATGTTAGTACCCGCCATCTGTGTCGGATAGGAGTGTGGTTGTGATTAGGAACCGCCACCGTGAGGATCTTCCTCCGAAATACCTGCGGGAGATAGGTGTGTGTTTTTGAATGTTAGTACCCGCCGTCTGTGTCGGAAAAAAGGGATTAAACTGATGTGAATTGATTTGGTGAATGAAAAGTTGAATGCGCTTTTTATTGTCACCGGTCTTTTTATGAGGAAATACCTCTAAATTCTATCGGGAGATTTTAAAATGTCACAACTGAATTGGGCAGTTGAAATTAAACATTTTGGTAATAAATGTAAGACTGTGAATTAAAGTTTCATATTTGAACATGATCACAGCACCCTTTTTTTAGTATGATTATAATGTTGTAAAGAGAGAAGGTAAAAACCCTGTATTAGTTTGGACCTATTTTTCTTCAAATAAACTGATCCCACCTTTTTGGACTGGGATAACTTAAAAGACACCTGTGCTCTCCTCTCCTGCTTAAAAGGTAAGATTGCAACCTGCCACATACACTTAGGTAGGAGCACACTCCATTTACTGATATCAAAATCCTTCGGGATCCCTTAAACAGATTAAAAAAGAGTTGTCTGAATTGAAACAGCAGTTAATTGAACCTGGTTCTTCGGGGAGTTAATAGAGGTGAGATCTTGCTGACGTTGGTGGATCTGAGCCAAGCAGTAAACTTACATAGACTCAATAACTTCGGTCAGGTCAATTAGTAGGTCAGAGTAATTTACCGGAATAAATTATCTGGACCTCTCCGACTCTAAACAGACTGAAGAAGGAGGCCTTCAGGGATTTGTTATCCCGGGAGACTCCCGAGGCAGTTGCAAGGTAATGACAGGCCCGAAGGGCAGCAGCCTCAGCTGTGGCCGAGGCAAAGCAGCAGGTGTGGGAGAAGTTCGGAGAAGACATGGAAAAGGACTTTCGGGCGGCACCAAAGTTGTTCTTGAAAACTGTCCGACACCTCAGGAGGGGGAAGCAGGGGACCATCCAAGCTGTGTACAGTAAGGATGGGACGTTGTTGACCTCAACTGATGGAGTGTTAGGGCGTTGGAAGGAACACTTTGAGGAACTCCTGAACCCGACAACTCCGCCCTCTATATTAGAGGCAGAGCTGGAGTATGACGGGGGATCGTCACTGAGGTCGTCAAACAACTCCACAGTGGCAAAGCCCCGGGGGTGGATGAGATCCGCCCAGAAATGCTGAAGGCTCTGGGTGTTGAGGGACTGTCATGGTTGACACGTCTCATCAACGTTGCGTGGAAGTCCGAAACAGTACCGAAGGAGTGGCAGACCGGGGTGGTGGTTCCCCTTTTCAAAAAGGGGGATCAGAGGGTGTGTGCCAATTACAGAGGCATCACACTACTCAGCCTCCCCGGGAAAGTTTACTCTAAGGTACTCGAAAGGAGGGTCAGGCCGATTGTCGAACCTCAAATTGAGGAGGAACAATGCGGATTCCGTCCTGGTCGTGGAACGACGGATCAGCTTTTAACTCTCGCAAGGATCCTGGAGGGGGCCTGGGAGTACGCTTATCCGGTCTACATGTGTTTTGTAGACTTGGAGAAGGCGTATGACCGAGTTCCCAGGGAGTTACTGTGGAAGGTGCTGCGGGAGTATGGGGTGAGGGGGTCTCTACTCAGGGCCATCCAATCTCTGTACTCCCAAAGCGAGAGCTGTGTCCTGGTCCTCTGCAGTAAGTCGGACCCATTTCCGGTGAGGGTTGGCCTCCGCCAGGGCTGCGCTTTGTCACCAATCCTGTTTGTAATATACATGGATCGGATTTCGAGGCGTAGTCGTGGGGGAGGGGGTCTGCAGTTCGGTGGACTAAGGATTGTACCACTGCTTTTTGCAGATGATGTGGTTCTAATGGCTTCATCGGTCTGTGACCTTCAGCACTCACTGCATCGGTTCGCAACCGAGTGTGAAGCAGGCTGGGATGAGGATCAGCACCTCCAAATCTGAGGCCATGGTTCTCAGCGGTAAACCGATGGACTGTCCACTCCAAGTAGGGAATGAGTCCTTACCCCAAGTGAAGGAGTCCTTACCCCAAGTGAAGGAGTTCAAGTATCTCTGGGTCTTGTTCTCGAGTGAGGGAACAATGGAGCGTGAGATGGGCCGGAGAATCGGAGCAGCGGGAATGACATGCAGTCGCTTTACCGCACCGTTGTGACGAAAAGGGAGCTGAGCCAGAAGGCAAAGCTCTCTGTCTTCCGGGCCATTTTCGTTCCTACCCTCACCTATGGTCATGAAGGATGGGTCATGACCGAAAGAACGAGATCGCGGATACAAGTGGCCGAGATGGGTTTTCTCCGCAGGGTGGCTGGTGTCTCCCTTAGGGATAAGGTGAGAAGTTCGGTCATCCGGGAGGGACTCGGAGTTGAGCCGCTCCTCCTTCGCGTCGAAAGGAGCCAGTTGAGGTGGTTCGGGCACCTAGTTAGGATGCCACCTGGGCGCCTCCCTAGGGAGGTGTTCCAGGCACGTCCAGATGGGAAGAGACCAAGGGGTAGACCTAGGACCAGGTGGAGGGATTATATCTCTTCGCTGGCCTGGGAGCGTCTTGGGATCCCCCAGTCAGAGCTGGTTGATGTCGCCAGGGAAAATAAAGTTTGGGGCTCTCTGCTGGAACTGCTACCCCCGCGACCCGACCACGGATAAGCGGGAGAAGATGGATGGATGGATGGACACAAATTCTGTGTTTTATATTTAATAATTCTGTGTTCTTTATTTATTGATTGTTCAATACCTGACAAGGCCGGAGATGAAAAACTTTGGTTGCAGGTTCCTCAACAGTGCATTACAAGACATCTATCAATATGTGTGTATACCTCCACCATTAAACTGTTGTATTCTGCACATTTCTTATACTATCTACATACATCTTATATCCTATATCACTCAGGAAGTGCAGTGTGCGAAAAAGTACACGTCCCACCGTCCGGGACGTGTTATTTACAATATCGGACAAGTAGATCTTTCAATTGTACGGCGGACAAGTGACGTTTTTCGGCCTGATTTATTGACAAATTATTGATACATTCAGTTTACAAAAGGCAGAACTCATTCGCAAATTGTACGTGTCCGCCATTGTTCGTTTAGAAGTGTTAGTTTCGGTTCTGCTTGTCGATTCCTAAGGAAATGCATCTCGCCGCTTTCTGTACAGTTAGACGGGGCGGGGCAGGGCGGGAAGTATAGCACAGTGGCAGGGTTGGGAAGCAAAACACGGTTCCGAGTAGGAACAAATAACAATTGTCCGGTACCGGGATTAATAAGAGTTGTGAGGACAGGAGGCGAGGCCGAGCCCCGCGGACTGCAGCTCTCTCTATGCTCCGTATCAGCTTATCGCTGCACGGTGCAGCTCAGCGTCTCTCTCTCTCTCTTTCTACACACAGCAGATCCGCTGCCCGTGTAACAGCCTCATCTTTGTCAAACTTTCTTATGTTCTTTCTCTAACACATACTGAAGGTTATTAAGCGTTTTAACTCCTATGTTGTTAATATTGAACACCATTTCCTTTATGAAGTGAAGCAGCCTCCCTGTCTGTGTCCTCGCGCTGTCCTCACATCCCCGGACCCCCAGACTCAGAGGAGCACAGGGATGTCAGTATTATTTATGAAGCAGGGTAAAGAAAGTACATTATTGAAATGAAAATACTATTTATTTACTTTTACAAACAGTGAGCAGCTGGGCAGCTGCAGCATGTGTATTGCAGGACATGTGTAAGCGTATTTGAGTTGTAGAAAAGCGCTAGGCCTATAGGCTATACATCTAATGTGTCATTATTATTATTATTAGGTTATGTCCTATGTGTTGGACATGTGTGGTTGGACTTTGTTTCACAGGCAGGTTGCAGTGTAACATCAGAGGAGACTGGGCCAATTGTACATTCTCAAACTGCACCACTTAGAACTAACTAAACAATGCAGAGATTATTTTTATATAATTGTATTCAATAACCGTAAGAAATTCAACAGTATGAAGTGATTTGTAAATAGGAATACAGATTTGACTTAATCTTTTCATAAATATATTTTTCTCCCAGTTTGACTTATTTTGACCCTCTCAAAGAACCGAACCGAAAATAACCGGAATCGAAAAGCAGAACCAGAATCGTTCAAATCCAAACGATACCCAACCCTATGTGTGATGCAGTAAAATCTTACCGCTCACTTACGTTAGCGGTGTCGTAAAAACCGTGGGAAAATGTAAAATACGATGACGAAGAAGAAGATTCCAGTGGCTCCAATTTTTGTCCATTCTGGACAAGTGAAAAATGTATTCGGACAAGTAAATTGCCAAACTCACTTGTCCATGGACAAGTACTCTCTAAAAACTTTTTCTCACACTGAAGTGAGGGACCGCTGGCAAGTTGCTGCCGCGCCTCCTCCGTTGTCTGTCGATTGTTTCGTGCTGTTTCGTGCTGTTTTTGTTGAATGTTGTCTTGTGCAACTGGACTCCAAATCCGTCAGCTACAAACCCGTCTGTCCCATCTAAGATTGTGACGATTAATTTAGCCGTTTAACAATCCGTACACGCGCTAATGCTACTGTGCTGTCTCTCGGTAGCTTGAAGCTAGCCGCGCCTGTACACGGCTCACCGCACTGGACTACTTGGGCTGTGCTCTATTTCACCTGATAGCCTGATCTGGTGCGCCCTGCAAAGCACACCTGTTTGGATCTGTCCGCTGCCATTCTGCCAGCTCTCCTGGGTGCAAATATCCCCCTGTGGATTGCTGCCAACACGAAGGCCGCCCCACACAGGTTAGCTACTACCGGCTAACCTGTCACTCGTCCCCAGCGCCATATGTCTGGTTTCTCCGCCTCGAGAGAAAACCTGCGGCTACAACCAACACGACTACTCGCCCGCCTCAGCAGTGCAGGTTTGTCGCTTCACTTCAACCAATTGGATCATCAAACCGCTGGATTACATTGTTTTTGTTTCTAACTCATCATGTGGATTTTTAAACTGCTCATATAAAGCGCTCTGTGTCTCACGGTAACGAGCACGTCTCTTCCGCTGCGTTACACTGCAACGGAGCTGCTACGTCTCCGGTCTTACTCCAGGACCCCTTCAGCTCTGCTTGCCCAACACTCTACTATTCTCAAATGACCAAGATACATTCACCGTGGATCTGGACGAAACTTTGAGTACACAAAACACATCAATAACAAAACAATCCGCTCTTTCTGGTCCACTGAGCCACGCCCCCCTCGCACTGCCCGTGCTGTCAATCACAGTGTGTTATCCCCCCTGTCTAAAGCATCCACATACGCACAACTTACCTGTCTGAAACTATGTATGTTTAACATAAGATCCCTCACCAATAAGGCCCAGCTGGTTTCTGACTTCATTATGGACAAAAAGCTTGATTTTTTATGCCTCACTGAGACCTGGCAACAGTTTGATGACTTCTCCCAGCTTAATGCAGCTGTCCCTCTGGATTATGCTTTTATTAGTAAACCCCGTGCCACTGGGAGCGGGGGGGGGGGGGGGGCTTGCTGTGTTGCACCGTGAAGACATTAAAGTCATTGCTGTCACTGTCCCCCATCACTCCTCTTTTGAATGCTTAGTTGTAAAACTCACTGGCCCCAAACCCATCATCATTATTTCCATCTACAGACCGCCGAAGCCCTCTGCTGTTTTTCTCACTGAATTTTCATCATTACTAACATCTGTATGTGCAATGTCCCCTATGGTTATCCTCTTAGGTGACTTTAACATCCACATTGACGACCCATCCAATGTTTTTGCAAATTATTTCATCTCACTCCTGGACTGCCTCGATATCACACAACATGTCAACCTCCCAACACATAACAAAGGTCACATACTGGACTTACTCTGCTGCACTGGCATCACTCCCATTAACCTTGCTGTCATTGAATTCCCAATTTCTGACCATAAAGCTGTAATTTTTGATATCCATGCCCCCCTTTCCAAAGCCAAAGAACAACGGTACATCACCTTCAGAAACAGTAAACACATTAACCCCACAGATCTCACCACTCTGATTAATTCCTACACCAATCCTCCAACATCCACCCACCCTGCTGACCTGGTGAATCACTATAATAACTGTCTCTCCTCTTCCCTCACTGCCCTGGCTCCCCTGAAAACTCGCAAAGTTTCATTCACCCACTCCGCCCCCTGGTTCACCTCTGAGCTACGTCAGCTCAAAACAACTGGCCGCCGACTGGAGCGGCTGTGCAAGAGCACCGGACTATCAGTTCACACGCAAATGTACTCGGATCACCTTCACCTCTACAAGAACGTGCTTTCCAATGCCAAGTCCCCTTATTACTCCAACCTCATCAGCACTGGTAACAACAGAGTTCTTTTCTCCACAGTCAGTCACCTACTTCAGCCTCCTCAAACCCTCACTCCAGATATCTCCATTGACCAATGTACTGAATTTCTGCAATTTTTTCACTCCAAAATTAACACCATTCACCTAGAGCTGGCCTCAGCATGCACCTCCTCAAGTGATCCACCCTGGATGTCTACCACTGGTCCATCACTCATCAGCTCCCTCTCCATCTTCACCCCAGCATCGGAATACACCATCTCAGAGCTCATCCGTAAAGCTAAAACCACCACCTGTCAGCTTGATCCTCTTCCCACCACCCTGGTGAAGGCTTGCCTACCAGCCATATCACCCATGATCACTGACATAATTAACTCCTCCCTCACCTCTGTAATTGTACCCACCTCCCTCAAACTGGCTGCAATCACTCCCATCCTCAAAAAACCCGGTACTGACCCAGCCGATCTAAACCACTACAGGCCCATCTCCAACCTACCCTTCATTTCCAAGACCCTTGAGAGGGTGGTTGCCGCACAGCTTCAGTACCATCTTGACACAAACAACCTCCATGAACCCTTCCAATCTGGTTTCCGCCAAAAACACAGTACTGAAACAGTGTTATGAACTTGGTTACATAAGGATAAGGACTCAAATGCACGACCCGGGAGCCAAAGGTAAAGTACAATTAAGATACTTTATTTGCACAAAAAAGGTAACAAAAGAAGATCACTCTTAAGAGATGACAAAAAAGGTTTGAGCAAGGCAAAACAGAAAATCACTCACAACGTGAGGAACTAAACTTATAATAAGTTTCAGGAGCCAACATAGGCTTTGAATCAAAACAAGCTGAAGAGCATAGCTCTGTCATGAGGACAGGACAAGACGAACTGACACTGAACGCTGGGAGACTGGGGAATTTAAACACTCAACAACAAGACACAGGTGAACACAATCAGGGGCAGGGCTGATACTGATGAGGGCGGGAGAACACATGAGGAAAGGGAGTCAAGGGACCTGAAATGAGACGTGACAAAAACAAAACAGGAAGTGAAAAACAATACAAAATGAACATGAAACATGATTGACTAGCACTTTTGACGGTGCACAACAGTACGCCCCCCTCTAGGGCCGACTCCTGACGGCCCAGGCCGATCATAACAATCCTGAATCAGGGTTTTATCCACAATAAACCTTGCAGGGACCCAGCATCTTGCCTCGAGACCATAACCCACCCAATCCACCAGGAATTGTTTTCCTCGACCCCTATTGCGGACCTCCAGCAACTTGCGGACCTTGTACGTTAGGCCACCTTCGAAGAACTGGGGTGGTGGAGGGGGCTTCGAGGCGGGAATAAGCGTGCTCTCATGAACTGGCTTTATCTTGCTGACGTGGAATGTAGGATGTACCCCCATGGGTCTGGGAAGTCTTAGGCGCACAGTAACCGGATTGATGACTCTTGACACCGGAAAAGGCCCCACAAACCTTGGAGTCAACTTCTTGGAAGCCACCTGAAGTGGTAGGTCCTTGGTGGAAAGCCACACCTTTTGACCCGGTTTGTAGATGGGAGCGGCCCTGCGGTGGACGTCTGCTACAGCCTTCATCCGAGTCGAACTTCGAAGCAGAGATTGGCGAGCTCCAGCCCAAACTCGGCGACAGCGTCTAATCAAGGGGTGAGCTGATGGTACCGTAACTTCCCCTTCGTCGGTTGAGAACAGCGGCGGTTGATAACCATTGGCACAATGGAAAGGCGAGAGACCTGTGGCCGCCGTGGGAAGAGTATTGTGGGCAAACTCCACCCAAGTGAGGTGGTCGCTCCAGTTGGTCTGGTTCTGGAAAACGAGACAGCGTAGTGTAGTCTCCAGTTCCTGATTCAGGACAGTAGCGTCTATGAGTCTGCAAAACTCCTTCCAGAAGGCTGAAATGAATTGTGGACCCCTGTCGGAAACAATGTCATTTGGAAATCCGTGGATCCTGAATATCTGGTTCATCATGACCTCTGCGGTACTCTTGGCAGAGGGGATCTTGGTTAGCGGAATGAAATGAACCATCTTGGAGAACCGGTCCACCACTGTCAGAACCGTAGTTTTGCCTCTGGACAAGGGGAGACCTGTCACAAAGTCCATAGATATATGTGACCAGGGACGTTGAGGAATCGGCAGTGGTTGGAGCAAACCCATCTTGACCTGGGACGAGGTTTTATTGCAGGCACACACCGGACAAGCTGCTACGTACTCTTGCACTTCCTTCTTCATGGCTGGCCACCAGAAACGCTGCTTAATCCTGTACATAGTCCTTTTAACTCTAGGGTGGCACGAGATCACCGACGTGTGGGCCCAGTGGATGACCTTGGAGTGGAGAGACACAGGAACAAAGAGCAGGTGGTTTGGACACTTGCTAGGTACTGGGTTTAATGTGTTAGCCTGTTTAACGTCCAACTCTAGTTGCCAGGAAAAAGCTCCGACCATACGGTTTAATGGAAGGATGGTCTTGGGCTCTACAGAAAAGGGTTCTGGTTCGAAAAGGCGAGACAAGGCATCAGGCTTCTGATTCTGAGATCCGGGGCGGAAAGAGAGTGAAGTTGAACCTACTGAAAAATAGAGTCCACCTGGCCTGCCGAGAGTTGAGGCGTTTAGCCTTTCTGATATACTCCAGGTTCTTATGGTCTGTCCAAACTAAGAACGGCTGTTCTGCCCCCTCCAACCAGTGTCTCCATTCCTCAAGAGCAGCTTTTACAGCTAACAGTTCCTTATTTCCCACATCGTAGTTCTTCTCTGCCGTCGTCAGCTTCCGCGACAGGAAGGCACATGGGTGTATCCTGTTGTCCTTCAAGGATTTTTGGACAAAATGCCTCAAATTCCCTCATTGGAAGCATCGACCTCGACCACAAACTGGCGCTGGGGATCCGGAATGGTGAGAATCGGAGCTGTGGTGAACCTCTCCCTGAGGAGCTGGAAAGCGCAGTCAGCCTGGGGAGTCCACTTGAAGGGAACTTTGGAAGAAGTCAGAACATGCAGAGGAGCAGCTACAGAACTGAAGTTTCTTATAAACTTTCTGTAGAAGTTTGCAAACCCTAAGAAATGTTGAACCTTCTTCCTGGAGTCTGGTGTTGGCCACTTGGAAACTGCACTGACTTTAGCAGATTCCATCTGCATCTGGTTTGGTGAGATTATATATCCTAGAAAGGCCACCTTTTCTACGTGAAACTCACACTTCTCTGCCTTGACATATAATTGATTTTCGAGTAGTTTCTGCAGAACCTGACGGACATGGTGAACATGGGACTTAGAGTCTGGTGAGAAAATCAAAAAATGTTACCTTGGTAACTGGACGAGGAGGAAAGTCTGAAACTCGATAGCATAATCCACCACCTGGCGCTTATGCTGCCGCATCTGGAGTAGTCTTCGGCTGGCTTCTGTTGCAGGTGATGAATGGTCAAAAATACGACTCATAGTGTCTGTGAATTCGGGTAATGAGTAACATAGTTCCGTGTCTCTGGACCATTCTGCAGTAGCCCAGGCTGCAGCTCTTCCCGTTAAATGGGACACAATGAACGCCACTTTACCATGGTCTGATGAAAAAGCGCCTGGGTTGTGTTGGAAATGCAGGTCGCACTGCACCAGGAAAGCTCTGCAATTGAATCACGGAAAACCTCTCCGGGAGAGCCAGCCGTAGTGAGGAAGACACAGCCTGGCTTGGATTGACGCTGATCCGCGACATGCAGGCGGTCAGCTGTGACTGACGTCATCGGCGGAGCAGTCTGAAGGTGAGTGATGAACTGTTGCATCTGATTCGTCAGCTGTTGTATCTGTGCAGAGACGGAAACTTGAAGTTCGGCCTGGTTTCCTACCAGTGTCTGCACTCCTTGGCTGATTAATCCCAGCTGTTCCTCGTGATAAAAAATCCTCGCGCCTTGGGCTGACAGGGCGGCGTGAAGAGCTTTTGGGTCGGCTGAGTCCATTGTGGTCAGTTCGTTCTGTTATGAACTTGGTTACACAAGGATAAGGACTCAAATGCACGACCCGGATACTTTATTTGCACAAAAAAGGTAACAAAAGAAGATCACTCTTAAGAGATGACAAAAAAGGTTTGAGCAAGGCAAAACAGAAAATCACTCACAACGTGAGGAACTAAACTTATAATAAGTTTCAGGAGCCAACATAGGCTTTGAATCAAAACGAGCTGAAGAGCATAGCTCTATCATGAGGACAGGACAAGACGAACTGACACTGAACGCTGGGAGACTGGGGAATTTAAACACTCAACAACAAGACACAGGTGAACACAATCAGGGGCGGGGCTGATACTGATGAGGGCAGGAGAACACATGAGGAAACGGAGTCAAGGGACCTGAAATGAGACGTGACAAAAACAAAACAGGAAGTGAAAAACAATACAAAATAAACATGAAACATGATTGACTAGCACTTTTGATGGTGCACAACAAACAGCCCTGGTTAAAATCACCAACGACCTCCTCCGTGCAGCTGACTCCGGACTTCCCACCATCCTCATCCTCCTTGACCTCAGCGCTGCATTCGATACCATCTCTCACCCAATACTCCTGAACCGCCTGGCTGGCATTGGGATCACTGGTGTTGCACTCTCCTGGTTCTTCATCATCACTGACAGACAACAGTTTGTACAACTCGGTAATCACAAGTCACAAGAAAGTGCTATTTCACTGGGTGTCCCCCAGGGGTCAGTACTGGGTCCACTCCTATTCATCATATATCTCCTCCCCCTGGGCAAAATCCTCCGTCACCATGAGGTTAATTTTCACTGCTACGCCGATGACACACAGGTCTACATTTCCTCTAAACCCACCACTGCCCTCCCCCCAACCTCCCTCACCACCTGCCTTGAGGACATCAGGAGCTGGATGAGCAGGAACCTCTTGAAGCTTAACGGTAGCAAAACTGAGGCCCTGCTCATCGGCTCCAAATCCACCCTCACCACTTCACATATCACCCCAGCATCAAACATCATCATCGACGGCTTCCCCATATCATTCGCTGCCCAAGTGAAAAGCCTCGGTGTCATTCTGGACAGCTCCCTCTCATTCGCACCACACATAAAAAACATCACCCGCACCGCCTTCTTTCATCTTCGGAACATCTCCAGACTCCGCTCATCTCTGTCCCAACCCAGCACTGAAATCCTGGTCCACTCATTCGTCACATCCCGGATTGATTACTGCAATGCACTTCTGACTGGCCTTCCCATCAAGCTCCTCAATAGACTGCAAATAATTCAGAACTCTGCTGCCCGGATCATCACCCGCACCAACTCATCCGACCACATCACCCCCATTCTCACTCAGCTACACTGGCTTCCTGTATGCTACCGTATTGACTACAAAAACATTCTACTCATATACAAAGCTGTCCATAACCTTGCCCCCATCTACATCACTGACCTTCAGGAGTACACCCCCTCCCGCACCCTCCGCTCTTCGTCCGTAGGACTTCTCACCGTCCCAAGCTATCGCCTCAAAACCATGGGTGCTCGAGCTTTCAGCTGCTCGGCTCCCAGACTCTGGAACTCCCTGCCACTACACATCCGACAGTCTGATTCCATAACAACATTCAAAACCCAACTCAAAACTCACCTGTTCAAACTGGCATTTTCTTTATAATCTGTACCCTGTGTCCCTTTGTGTCCTTTTGTAGTCAATTTCCTGTTGTTTGTCTTGTCTTACCCCGGCTGATACTTCACTAAATCCACTGTTTTAATTTGTAAGGTAACATTTTAAATGTAAATTGTAAATCTGTAACCCTGTAAGGTGTCCTTGGGTGTTATGAAAGGCGCCCCCCAAAATAAATGTATTATTATATCATTATCTTATATAAGAGTATAATACATATGTATAATATCAGTCAAAATAAGTGCTTCAACATAGTTAACATTGCTGGAGGTATACACAACGTTTTTCATTCATTGCATAACTACAGTTGTGTATATGATATGTCAATAAACCTTAGAAAATCTTGAAATCTTGAAAGGGATGTGCAAAATGGTCATTATATACAGTCTTTAATTAACTATTAGTAGAGAATAACGAGTAATGAATATACTTTATAGGGATCCTATTAATATCTAATAATAAAAATAATGAAATTCAATAACATGCTTTAACCACTAGGTGTCCCTTTATATCAGCTGTGCACGTTTATGGTGTAAATACAGACTATCTACTTATTGGATCAAATATAAAAGTCAGCCGAATTAGTGTTGATACGGCAAGGAGACGTATTGTTTGAAAAGAAAAGTAAGATGTTGTTTAATTGCTGATATATTTATGATCCATGTCACGTTTTCAGTGTTGGCGGCAGTTCCTCATGTTTGTCTAGAAGTCTTCTCATCAAGGCTCTATAAATAGAGAACTACGGCAGATATGTAATATTTAATGCAGCCGAACCGTGTATTACAATGTCGTTATGTGATGACCTCCAAAGAGAAAAGGAAGCACACTCGGAATAAAGTATTTTCGGTCTGTTTCCGGTATTTGTTTATGACAATGTGATGTGAGATGTGAGACTGGAATTGCAGAGGGGAAAATAACATATCTATGTCACAATTTTAGATGCGGATTTTGTTAAACTAATACGTTTGCGCTGTGGACCAACACTATACATTGACGGGGAAGGGGGTAGCAATAAAGATAACACCATTAAACAGTTACACAACATAACAGAAATAATATCGATAGCAGCATCCCTAGCAACCACCTTGGTAACAATGAAAACGTTGTTTAGACACAACTTCCTGAATTAATCTTCGTAATAACTAGCAAACTAAAGATCATGTACATCCACTGCACACATAATCTGAAATAACAACTCATATTTCTCGCATCAAATGACATCAAAAGGCATTTTAATGGCCAAACTAACTTTAAAATAAGCATTTTACACCGAGAATAAAACGAAGTTCGGCCATGTTTTTTTTTTTTCTGCAGGGAGAAATGTGAAGATCACGTTGTAGAGGAAACTTCTGTGTAGCAATGCATGGGAGTCACCGACTCAGGAAGGAGACAAGGTAGAGCAGGAGCTTTGATGTCAAAACACTGATGATTTATTGGAGTTTCGGCCAGAGCATTCACATAACAATTCACAGCAGTCACGGTGAGACTGCACGGGTGGGTTGCCACGTCAATTCTGGAGCGCCTCTCTCTTGCTAGCCCATTTAACTGGTTTCACAGAGAGTAATCAACATATTTTGATAAGATAGCTTTAGACAGTTGGGCACACTGAGTTACCTGCTTCCGCCACTTATGGCCTCGAATATGTCATACCCTGGAGTCCACAAACAACAAAGAAGGAAGTGTCCCAGTGCACCCACAACAAAGACCATCTGTGACCTAGTGTTGACCGGTCACAGAATGGGAACAATAACATTATGGCTGAAGCAGCCTATGTCCTTAAAGGAGATAAACAGACGTCAGGGTTGGTCCTGTACGTCATATCTAGGAGTCTAGGTCAATTATTTCCCTAACACACGTGACATAGACGCCAGCCATTGGAATGGTGAAAACAAATTCAGAGGCGTTTTTGTAGAAATACTACGTCCTACGTTGTGGACCAACATAGTTATTACACTTTTTTTTATGAGACTGGGTTGGTTGCTCTTATCAGAGCAATGTATATTCACACACTTTGTACAGAGTGTCTTGTCAGAGTGAGTGATGTCAGGGATCCAGCTGTGCGCTCTCCTGCCTGTCTGCACACAGGGAGCTGCTGTTCCCCCTCTTTTGTCGCTGGACAAAGTATGACCTTCGTCTCTACTTTTTCACAGCGGCAGGTATGTATTATTCCCAGCCTTCGTCCCCTCATGGAAAATATTCATGTTATGCTATATTCCAGGGACGGCGATGCGCCATTACACATGGTGCAATAGGCATAGGCACGGGTGTGTCTGTGCTTCTAGTACCGGGCGGACCCAGTGGGGCGCAGACTACATCATGCTTCACCCTTAACCCAATAGCGATAGCCTTAGAGGGCGAAGCCATATACGAAATAGAACTGAGGTTACCTACTGTAACTCCAGCTTCTATGAGTATTGGCAAAGCCCTCTAAGTGCCGGGCCCCACTGGCTCTACGAATAGCTGAAGAAAAGCTGTTTGTGTGGGAGCAGATTGTCGGGCCTCCTTCCTATCTATACCGGAAGGGAGCCCGAGGGTGGGGCCCACCTTGTGGGTGGGCGTGGACTACAAGTGTTTCAGTGCTGCGTGGATGCGCAGGGGGATTACCCAATAGCGATAGCCTTAGAGCAGTGCTTCTCAAAGTGTGGTCCGCGGACCACTGGTGGTCCGTGAGCGCCCCCTAGCGGTCCGTGAGTATATTGGTAACATTTCACATTTGAAATAAATAAATAAATTTAGGTTTTCTGCACTCTCACGGGAATATCTCCCCAATGGAGCGAGCTTAAGTTTTACTTTCGATTGCATAATAGAGCCCAGCGCAACACCTTCGTCAAACATTTGGCCACTTGCTTGTACCATTTTCAGGCGATTTGTAATCTGTTCTAGAAAAACGATGTGAATTTGGATATCTGTGGAGTTAGGTGGTCCGCGAGTGTTTTTTTTATTGGTTAAGTGGTCCTTGATATGAAAATGTTTGAGAAACACTGCCTTAGAGGGCTTCGCCAATACTCATAGAAGCTGGGGTTACAGTAGGTAACCTCAGACACACAGACAATAACAAACACAAAGGGGAACAGAAGGAGGGAGAACTGCAAATCCTCACACCTATCTTGATGGGAGGACGCTCCTCAGGCCATCCTCTTCCAATGGACAGATCACTATCAAGTGCCTTCAATGAGCTGTTAGAATCACTGGCAATTGCTGATGTGTGGCGGACACTGTACTCTCTCGTGAATATATCTTTTATTCTAAGGTCTATAAATCCTATTCAAGAATCGACTACCTCTTAATATCGCACTCTGTTATTAAAAATGTAATCGATGCGGACATACATAGTATTGTCCTATCAGACCACGCCCCTCAGTCTATCACTTTTTTCCTAGTTGCTAATGAGAACAGACCTAAACAATAGAGATTTAACAACTCTTTGATAAAGGATGACACATTCATCTCACTTATTGAAAATTAAATAATATATATCCATAATGTAGACTCTTTGTGGTTGATATTGAGCCATATAAATACAATTTGATTGATTGATCCGGTGCTGAAACAAATAGCTCTACACCCTGATTACAAATAAATAATATGTCTGTACTGTCATTTCTACACAGAAGCAGTCTGCAATGACCAGAGGCCTGTACTACAAAGCTGGTTCAACCTAACCTGGATATGTTTGAGTTAGCCGGTTGGCCTAATCGAAAACATACGCGCTCTCGCTAAACGGTACTACGACGCGGGTTATCAAGTGGATCACTCAAGCCAGCCGTTTCCTATCTAGTTAGGTGCGCGTTCACATGAAAGTGGTGGTATTTGGAGCATTCGACCAATCACAAACATGGACAAGCGTACTGACAGCGCAGCGTCATACTTCCTGAATGAAAAGTGAACTTTAATATTAAACATATGAAGAAGTTAATCTTTAAACATCCATGACTTAAACACTTTATCCAGGATCAAAGCCACAGAGCTGCACCTGCAAGGTGAATACAGCTGGTAACAGAACAAGTGTTTGAATGCGTACATTAACAGGTTTATGATATCCCTGCCCCGTCTAAGACACGATCTGACTTTCATTACATTTGACTCGAGTGTTTCCTCAACTTAATGTGTTGCTTAAAATAATACTTCTGCATACAGTATGTGACACTGTGAGTGTTGCCCGGTGTTGGAGAAATACTGTTCTCATTCATAACACTCCGTTCGATGTCTCAATATGGGATGCGCCTCATCGCGGAGCGAACAGAAGCATCAATCTCATTACGCCAATCCTGATTGGCTGGTGATCTTGACGTCAGCGTCAGGGAATTCACCCCCTATAAGTAGCTTGCGCCATGACGCATGCGTCATTCAAACACCTCTTCTCGCTTCAGAGCACATCTCTATAGTAGCCGGACAAGCTTAACGGTCCACAGACTGAACCCAAATATAACCATTTCGGTCGACGGGCGCTCGCCGGCTACTCCTTCTGCTTCGCAAGAAGACGGTAATACTAACGCCAGTTAGTATTAAAATCGACCTCGCCGTTTCTTTCCCCGGAAAGTAAGGTAAGGTTTTGATTTTTCTCAAGCTAGCTACGCACCTGTTGCTAGCTAGCTTCCCCTTACTACCGACACCACGGTAGCGAGGACACTTTTCTTTTTCTCTCTCACGGAGGATAAAAGGATTAGAAGTATATTGACACACCAGTCAATATTCTTTGAGAACAAAGGATCCACATCGTCCCTTTTTCTCCGGATTAAGGACGGGTTGGTAACACTTTTTCTCTCAACGACGTACCTGTTACGAGCGGGTCCTCTCCACGCCAGGAGGCGAACAAGATGGACGCCTCTCCCCCTCACACCAGAGGAGTCAGGGACTCGGAGGCTCGGTCATGCGGCTGCGGGTTGAAGATAGCAGGCACAGACTCACACCAGGTCTGCTCGTCCTGCCTCGGGCTGGAACAGGCCCAGGAGGCTATCGACAACCCCGGCTCATGCAGGCATTGTGCCCGTTTCATCCGAAAGAGCCTCCACCGACGGCTAACACACCAAGCTAGCTTGTTGGAACAGGACTCCCTCATGTCCACTGATTCGCCGTTTGGCAATCAAGACACGGGGGCGTCCGCCGCAGAGACTGAGCCCCTCACTGTGTCGGTCTGGGGCTCACTAACAACGGCAGCTGCGGAACCGGGATCCCACGCCGCGTCAGGCCGGGACCCGGTGGCGGCAAGAGACGCGGGAACGGAGCCCCATGCCTCACCAGGCCGGAGCTCCCGGCGAGACCTCACCATGGTCTCGCCCGCGGAGGATGTCCTGGAATTAGACTACATGGAGGACGAAGAGGACACCTCTGAGTTCCTCCTGTCTGATTCGGATGAGCAAGAAGAAGATATCTTCATGTCATCGGCTCAAACGGCATAGCCGGGAGCGATGGCTGCTCTCCCGGGCGACAGCACACCAGCTTCGCCCTGTCTGAGCATGGACCTGCAGGCCGCGTGTCAGCGCGCTGCGTCCAGGCTAGACATCCCGTGGCCCGGAATGGCCAAGGAGACCGCCAGGTCCCGTTACGAGGGGAAACATTCTCCCCAAGCAACGAGGACAAGGAGGCAACTCCTCCCGGTCTTCCCGGAGATGTTGGATGAGGTGTCGGTCTCGTGGAGGGACCGACCCTTTAGCAACAAGGCCCCAATCCAGGGTGCCTCCTCCCTAGACTGCGACGGTATGGAGAGGCTCGGCCTGCTCCGCATACCGCCGATGGAACTGCTGGTGGCAGCCCACCTCCTACCGAGGATGGGCCCGTCACCAAGCAGGAACCCCACGCTGCCAGCGAAGATGAACCGTTTCCAGTCGACCATGACTGAACGGTCCTACAGAGCCGCAGCGTTGTCCGCCAGGGCTCTGAACGTTTCCTCACTGCTAACCGCATACCAAGCGGAGCTCTGTGAGGATATGTTGAGTAATCCTGGACCGGCCGTTCTGGACGAGTTGGCCGCGGTCACAGACATTTCCAGGCCACGGGCAAAACAATGGGGATCATGGTGGTGCAGGAAAGAGCAAGATGGCTCAACCTCACCAACCTCCCAGACCGGGAAAAGGAGGATGTGCTTGACATGCCCATCGTTCCCGAGGGGATTTTCGGCTCCGCTCTTGCCTCCATGCAGAGGAGATGCGAGTCGAAAAAGAAGGAGTTCGAGGCCCTCCACCTCTGCCTCCCTCGAAGGGCCCAGCCGCTGCCTTCGCAGCGGCAGCCCTTCGTCCAAGCTGCCCCGAACCCTGCTCGGTTCAAAATACCGAAAACGCAGAGGTCGCAGTCCGCCCCGAGTCCCCAGCCCAGGCAGGGGACGAGGGCGAGCTGGCCTAGAAAATCTCCGGTTCCGGCTGCAGCCCAGGCGCAGCCAACCCAGAATTTCGGCCAGCAGTCGAGGAAGAAGAAGCGAGCGGCGTGACAGCCCCTCCTTCTCCCCTCTGTGACAGAGCTGGAAGTCTACGGTTCCCCAGCTCTAAATGTGTTCCCGCCGCCTCAAGAGATGCCTCAACACCATCCTCAAGTCCGCATAAACACATGTCACACAATTATTGATTTTTCTGTCATAAAACATTTTCCGCTGACGCATCCAGGCTTCGAGCCAAGGGCGCAGCTCGAAAAAATGAAAAGAAAAACAATAAAAACAATAAACAGTCCGTCAACTGTTCCCCTTCTGAGAGCAGCTACGGCCTCTCTCAAAGGGCGGACAATTGATGGGTCTGTGAAGGCACCACCGTCACGCGCATGCGCAGTGCCGGCTGGGGCTGTAAAGGCACCACCGTCACGCGCATGCGCAGTGCCGGCTGGGGCTGTAAAGGCACCACCGTCACGCGCATGCGCAGTGCCGGCTGGAGCCGGAAGGACACCACCGCCACACGCATGCGCTGTGTCGGTGGGGATTGTCGAAATGGGGCACCACAGTGCTCAGACACTGGAGGGCCCCATAACACAACAAATAGAGACTCAGAGGGGAAGAGACGTGACATCTCAGCTGGCTCTAAGGAGCATACAGCGGGAGATGCTCACAACATCTGCTTGGGTTTCTCAAGACAGTTACACGGAGCTACAGACTCCAAGTCACCGTCACCCCCCCCTCGCTTCTCAGGCATTCTGCATTCGCAGGCCCGAGGAGAGTCAGCCCATATTCTGGAGAGAGAGATTCTCTCACTCCTAGAAAAGAGGGCTATATCTATTGTACCCACCGAGCAGAGTCAGGGCGGCTTCTATTCCAAGTACTTCCTCGTTCCCAAACGGGGGGGGAACGGAATTCGGCCAATACTTGATTTGAGGGCTCTGAACAAATATCTAAAAAGATATAAGTTCAGAATGCTCACTCACACATCTCTGCTGCGGCTCGTGCGACAAGATGACTGGTTTACATCAGTCGACCTGAAAGATGCGTATTTTCACATCCCAGTATATTACCCACACAGGAAATATCTGAGATTCGCATTTCAGGGGATCTGTTACATACAGAGTACTCCCCTTCGGTCTGTCTCTCAGTCCAAGGGTGTTTGTACGATGTACGGAAGCCGCGATAGCCCCGTTAAGACAACAGGGTATTCGCCTGGCGACCTACCTGGACGACTGGCTGCTTCTCGCACAGTCGGAGCAGGAGGCTGTTACGCAGACAAATGTCCTCGTAAAGCACCTGCTCAACCTGGGTTTCATAATAAACACAGAGAAGAGCATGTTGTGCCCCGCACAGACTATACTCTTCCTGGGTTTACGCCTGAACTCGGTGCCCTTTTCAGCTCGCTTGTCAGCGGAAAGAGTGAAAGCTTTCAGAGCTTGTCTCGCTCTTTTCCAGCTGCGCAAATATGTTCTCTTCAGATCATGCCTGCGATTGCTGGGGCTCATGGCGTCAGCCATCCTGGTCGTACGACTGGGACGCTTACATATGAGGGAGTTTCAGCGCTGGGTGGCCGGCCTAAAACTAAACCCCGAGAGTGATGGTTACTGTGAAATGCGTAATGGCACTGCGCCACTGGCTGCACCCAACTTTTCTAGTACGAGGTGTGCCTATGGGTGCTGTCCTTTCACGGAAAGTGGTCACCACGGACGCATGTCTGACAGGTTGGGGAGGTATTTATGAAGGTCGCCCGGTGAGGGGTCTCTGGAGCAGAGACCTCCAGCGGGCGCACATAAATTACCTGGAGCCTTTTAGCGGTGTTTCTCACCCTAAAACGCTTTCTGCCTTTCCTCAGGGGACATCACGTCCTCGTGAGAACAGACAATACGACCACAATATCATATATTAACCGCCAAGGTGGTTTGCGTTCTCTCTAGTTACACACACTGGCGCGCAAACTGATCCTATGGAGCGGTAGACGTCTCCTCTCTCTGAGAGCGACGCACGTACCGGGAGTGATGAACCTCGGGGCAGATCTACTGTCCAGAGGTATACCACTTTATGCAGACTGGACTCTTCATCCAAGGATTGTGAGCCAGCTGTGGGTGCGTTACGGCAGAGCCGCGGTGGATCTGTTCGTATCGAAAGACAACGCTCAGTGTCAGCTGTTCTTTTCGATGCGCGATCTAAACGCACCGTTAGGCGTGGATGCACTCGCGCACGATTGGCCCCCGGGCCTTCTGTACGCGTTCCCACCCCTGGCTCTGATACCCCCAACTCTGGCCAGAGTGAGAGAGCAACACCACACACTTATCCTGATAGCTCCGCACTGGCCAGCTATGTACTGGCTAGCGGAGATATATCAGCTGCTGTGCGGGCAGCCATGGCAACTCCCACTACGCAGGGACATACTGTCCCAAGCGGGGGGGGCGATCTTTCACCCACACCCAGAGCGCTTGGCTCTATGGGCCTGGCCCGTGAGTGGTACAATCTGAATACAGTGTGACATGAAGCTGACCCTGGCAGCTGCCAAGCGAGCCAGTGGCACACATGCGCTATCTGTACAGTCTTCATGCACTCAGATCGCCCCAGGGCAAACAGAGTGTGGTTGAAGCCCAACCCTGCCTTTATCTTAAGGCGGTTGGTTCAGGTACCACATTTGACATTGAGGCATCCTCCCCGCCACTGTATTCCTCCGGGGAACAGCGGCCGGATTTGCCGTGTCCAGCCCGTGCTTTACGCACGTACAGGGACAGATCGAGGGTGCTTCGTCATAATGACCAACCCCTTGTGTCCTGGGCTAACCCTTATAAGGGCAAGCCTGTTACTAAGCAACGGCTCTCCCACTGGTTTGTGGAAGCAATTGCTTTGGGGCTCATACGAGTCAGAGTTCGCAGGCACCCTCGGGTCCGCGAGCTCTTTCGACTCAGGTTCTGGCTGCATCCTGGGCTCTGTCCAGGATATCTCCCATCCAAGACATTGGTGCAGCGGCGAGCTGGTCCTCGCCGCTCACTTTTGTCCGCCTCTTAACAGGCTGGACGTTCTGCTCCCAGTGTGACTCATGCAGTGCTGGGCACCTGGTTGAGTCAGAGCTCTACCTGTTAAGTTCTGGTTGGTTTGGTGATTTTCGAGATAAGCTCGTCTGACAATACGGGAGCTACAATTTCCCATAGTGAGACATCGAACGGAGTGTTATGTAACCCCAGTTCTCAGAGTAACATGAAGTGAGATGTCTCACCAGACGGCCCTCCTTGCTATGGTGAAGCGAGAAGAGGTGCTTATTTTGAATGACGCATGCGTCGTGGCGCAAGCTACTTATACGGGGTGAATTCCCTGACGCTGACGTCAAGATCACCAGCCAATCAGGATTGGCGTAATGAGATTGATGCTTCTGTTTGCTCCGCGATGAGGTGCATCCCATAGTGAGACATCTCACTTCATGTTACTCTGAGAACTGGGGTTACGTAAGTAACCTATAGTTTTCTCCACTCTTTGGGTTGTTTTAATGCACTGATATCATGTGTGGCTCTGAACTGTGTATGACCTTGCAGCTGCCTCTTCTTGTGATAGGAGGAGGCAGGGCATTTCAGGTTGTTGATATTTATGAGAAGACAGACTTGCTGTCTCCTAAATATCTAATTTCTATGAAGTGTGAAGGAAGTACGTGACTCTTTCCAGAAGACGTCACAGATGACCCATCGCAGATGACCCGACTTTCCGACACCCGCGGCTGATATTAGCGCCACCTCGATTTACGACTTTGTTGTTATCTCCTGTGTTATGGACGATATAAGCCTGATGTTTTGTGCTGTTCCTTTGAGCAACATACTCCATGTGTGTGTGAGTTAACCCATATCCTTTGTATGTGATTTAACTCTGCTCCTTCTTGCAAGAATAAATTAGTTACCTGATCATTGATTCTCAACCTGGTGTCGAGTGATATTTTTCTAACATATTGGTCCTTCGAGCCGTTTCCAAGATCTCCTTTTTTCTCCGGGCAAACGAGCCTGACACTGTGCACAGGGAGTCGAGAGACTCTTAGAAAAAGACCCACAGGAGTGACGGATCCTTGAACTACCGACACAGGAGAGAAAGTCAATACAGGCACCGTTTTGGTTTCAACCCCTTGGTTCACGGAAGGATACCAAAAAAGTCCTAGAAAGACACAGGTAAACTTATCTAAAGTATTTTTAAATGGTTTGTGGTTCAAACTATGAGGCCAGTTTTTTAGTTTCTTAAAAAACTAAAGGATCTTATAGTTCGTGGGTGGACTATAGGGCACATTTTCTTAGTTTTACTAAAACTATTGTGTGACTTTATAGTAAGGCAAGGCAAGGCAAGGCAAGTTTATTTATATAGCACTTTTCAACACAAGGCAATTCAAAGTGCTTTACAAAAAATGAAAGAGATTAAGAAAATGGCATTTAAAATCAGTCATTAAAAAGAAAAGCTAATAAAATAAACATTAAAAGATAAAATACATGGATAAAAGTTACAGTGCAATTAAACATTAAAAGAAAAAAGTACATGGATAAAAGTTACAGTGCAGTCTAAGATATGAATAGTTCAATTAAAAGCAGCGACAAAAAGAAAAGTCTTCAGCCTGGATTTAAAAGTAGTAAGAGTTGCAGCGGACCTGCAGGTTTCTGGGAGTTTGTTCCAGATATTTGGAGCATAATAACTGAACGCTGCTTCTCCATGTTTAGTTCTGACTCTGGGGACAGAAAGCTGACCAGTCCCTGAAGACCTGAGAGATCTGGATGGTTCATAATTTAGCAGGAGGTCAGAAATGTATTTTGGGCCTAAACCATTCATAAACCAGCAGCAGTATTTTGAAATCTATTCTTTGACACACAGGAAGCCAGTGTAAAGACTTCAGAACTGGAGTGATGTGATCCACTTTCTTAGTGTTAGTGAGGACTCGAGCAGCAGCGTTCTGAATTAGCTGCAGCTTCCTAATAGATTTTTTAGTGAGACCTGTGAAGACACCATTGCAGTAGTCGAGTCTACTGAAGATAAAAGCATGGACAAGTTTTTCCAAATCCTGCTGTGACATTAGTCTTTTAATCCTAGATATATTCTTTAGGTGATAGTAGGCTGATTTAGTAACAGTTTTAATGTGACTGTTGAAACTCAGGTCAGAGTCCATGACTACACCTAGATTTCTGGCTTTATCTGTTGTTTTGAACATTGCACACTGAAGCTCAGCGCTAACTTTTATACGTTCTGCCTTGGCTCCAAAAACCATTACCTCAGTTTTATCTTTGTTTAATTGGAGAAAGTTCTGACACATCCAGTCATTGATTTGTTCAATGCACTTACTCAGTGTTTGAATTGGAGCATAGTCTCCTGGTGAAATTGTTACGTAAATGTGTGTGTCATCTGCATAGCTATGGTAACTTATTTTGTTGTTCTTCGTTATCTGAGCCAGTGGTAGCATGTAGATGTTAAAGAGAAGAGGCCCCAAGATGGAGCCTTGAGGAACCCCACATGTCATATTTGTCAACTCAGATGTGTATTTACCTATAGAAACAAAGTTGTTTCTGTCCTTTAAGTAGGATTCAAACCAATTCAGAACTGTTTCCGAAAGTCCCACCCAGTTCTCCAGTCGGTCTAGTAGTATGCTGTGGTCAACAGTGTCAAACGCAGCACTGAGATCTAATAATACTAACACTGAAGTTCTGCCACTGTCTGTGTTTAAGTGGATGTCATTAAAGACCTTTACAAGAGCAGTCTCAGTGCTGTGGTTTGGACGAAAGCCTGACTGGAACACATCAAAACAGTTATTTAAATGCAAGAAATTACTGAACTGTTGAAAAACAACTTTTTCAATGATTTTACCTAGAAATGGGAGGTTTGATATGGGCCTGTAATTGTTCATTACTGAAGCATCTAGATTATTCTTTTTTAAGAGCGGTTTAATGACTGCAGTTTTCAGGGCCTGTGGAAAAATACCTGAGTGAAGAGATTTGTTTACTATATGAAGTAGATCTGAGGCCATGCAAGGCAAAACATCTTTGAAAAATCCTGTTGGAATAATATCAAGGCAGCAAGAGGAGGATTTCAGAAGTTGAATAATGTCCTCTAGGTTTTTATCATTAATCTGATGGAATTGTGTCATGATGTCTGAATTGATGTTAAGTGGAGATAGGGACAACACATTTGCTGTTCCTGATGCAGAGGCACTGACTGCTTGTCTGATTTTCTGAATTTTGTCGGTGAAAAAGGAGGCAAAATCATTGCACGCCCTGGTGGATAGAAATTCAGAGGCTACTGACACTGGGGGGTTAGTTAGTCTGTCGACGGTAGCAAACAAGGCACGTGCGTTGTTTTTGTTTTTGGTAATGATGTCAGAGAAGAACGATTGTCGTGCGTTTTTCAATTCCAAATTATAAAGGCCAAGTCTCTCTTTATAGATTTCAAAGTGAACCTGGAGATTTGTTTTTCGCCACCTGCGTTCAGCTTTTCGACATTCTCTCTTTTCTGTTTTCACGGTCATGGCCTTTCTCCATGGAGATATTTTCTTGCCAGACACTTCCTTTACCTTAGTTGGAGCAATGGCATCTATAACATTTTTAATTTTTGAATTAAAATGATCTACTAGCTCATTTACTGAGATGTTGGCAGGGGCAAGTGTGGAAGAGAAATTCTGAGTAAACATTTCCCTAGTATTTTCAGTTAAATATCGCTTTGTGGTTACCTCTTTTTGAACATTTTTGTGAACAGAAATAGAGCTCTCAAAGAAAACACAGGAATGGTCAGAGAGTGCAACATCAGTCACCACAACCTTAGAGATATTCAGACCCTTTGAGATAATTAAGTCCAGAGTGTGCCCCTTATTGTGCGTGGGCTCCGTCACATGCTGAGTCAGTCCATAGCTATCAAGAACACAAAACAGTTCTTTAGCCCCTCTGTCCTGGGGATTGAACAGAATAGCAACTCCACCCCCTTTCTTATGCATTCTTTCCTGACTCATAAAACTAAAGTTGGGAGGGGTTGATTCGATAAGAACAGCTGCACTGTTATTTTGTTCAATCCAAGTTTCTGTTAAAAACATAAAATCGAGATTGTGCTCAGTGATTAAATCATTGATTAAAAATGTTTTTCCTGCCAAAGACCTGACATTTAATAAAGCTAGTTTAAGTTTGTTAAACACACTATCAGTCATGTTTTTTGTAACAAGCTGTGGCTGACATGGAATCACTGCTAAATTAGATACACTCACACAAACGTTTGAGCGCTTCCTGTTTCTATGATTCACCGCTCTTAATCTATTACCTATCAACACAGATATCGGCAAAGCTACTGGCAGGCAGGGCCCCGACATGTCCTGGAAAGAGTTGAGAGTGCCATACGCCCTTGAGCCTGGACCCATCACATATCAGTAAGAGTTTGTTGTGTTTTGTACACACACATCCTTATCAGGCTTCGGAGACTGCAGAAGCCCCCTCGAAGGGAGGGGAGGTGATCGACGTAGGCACGGTGATGGAGACGGGCTAGATGGTGCAGGGGTAGAGGACATGCTGCCAGGGGGGGGAGGTGGTTGACGTAGGCGCGGTGATGAGGACGGGGGAGATGGTGCGCGTCTCCGCGGTGATTTTGGTGGGCGTCGTTGAGGAGCGGGGGTAAAGGACATGGTGCCAGCCCTGCGTATCGCCTTCGTTTGGTCAGGATACAAGGTACGGCTATTTTTATAGTGGGTGACTAAGTACGGCTATGGGTATTTTCTTAGTTTTGGGGAAAACTTTGACAGTTTAGTTTTCTTAGTTTTGCTAAAAACTAGTGTGAGCTTATAGTACGAGGTACGGCTATGAGTATTTTACCTAGTTTTGGGGAAAACTAGGACAGTTTAGTTTTCTGGGTTTTGCTAAAACCGTTGTGAGTTCTATAGCTTATGCGTAAGCTATAGGGCATTTTTACTTAGTTTTGGAGAAAACTATAGAAGTCTAATCATGGGTTCATGCTGCAGCAAGACCCATGGGAAGAAGATAGAAACATAAATAATCGTTTTATCAGGAGATGCTAAATGGATGCAGTTGAAGCATACAGTAGAACAAGTGTAAAAAGATTCAAAAAGTGGCAAAAATAAATACGATTTCCAAGGGAGGTTAGTGGTAGAGGAATGCCACAAACTGATTGATTGCATTGAGAACAAATATAACAGGAATGGAAAAAGGGAGGAAGAAGAGGATTTATTAGGGGCTATGATGTGGTTAGCCGAAGCAAGGAATAGAAGGGAAGGGAAAGAGAGAGGGATAGAGAGGAGACAAAGAGCTGAGAGAATAGCAGAATCAGAGAAAGAAAAAGCTAACTCAGAAAAGAAGAAATCACACGATGAGGTTTTGTGTAACTTATATCCTAATCTCCCCTTTTCGGAGAAACTCGACAAACTTGACGATCAAGTGGTATGCAGACACCGCCAGCCCCCTCCTCCGTATCCTCCTGTGGAACCTGCTGTGACGCAGGAACAATGGATAGATGAGGCCCATACACAGGCTCAACACCCCGGGAACCTCAGATCCCTGGCCTCCGCTTCGTTTCACCCCTCTGCTCCCCTGCCACCTCCGCTGCCTTGGCCAAACACGTTTGTAACACAACAGGAGAGTGATAATGACACTTCTGACGGATTTTCTGTTGAGCTGCTTTTCCGAGGTGATCAAGGAGGACGTGGCCGTGGCCGGGGGAACGGGAGAGGTGATAGACGGCAGGGACGAGGTGGTGTGCGAGGAGGAGGAAAGGGAGGAGGAAACAAATTCCCGGAGGGAAGTTGCTACATATGTGGCACATTTGGACATTGGAGAGAACACTGCCCAGCACGGGCGGCACAGGAGGGAATGGAGGACTGGGTGGAGAAGGCATGACTAGAGCCAAGTGCATCTGCACAATCACGTCATGTATTATCACACACAAACATAGACCCTGAACAGATGAAAAAGGTTAACGTAGAAAGTCAAACAACAGAAACAACTACAAAACAAGATAACCCAAATCAAGATGACCTAAGACAAAATGACTCAGACCTTGACGGTGACACAGAAGCAAGTTCAGATAACGTGTCTATCAGCTCATCCGATGAGGAAGTGGAGATTTTAGAATTAGGTACAGTAGAATTAATGCTGACTCACGTAGAGAAACCATTTGTTACCTTAAAAGTAATGGGAATAGATGGAACCAGATTATGCAAAACCGTTTGTTCAAACAGCAGATTGTAAGAATGGATTTATGACGTCAGTAGTCACTCAACTACATGGGGGGAAAAATAGACCAGTGGCATTTTACTCCTCACAGTTGGACACCATAGCTCGAGCCATGCCCATTTGTTTACAAGCAGTATAGCAGCCTCCATGGCAGTACAGGCATTTGCAACAATAGTGCTTTTTAGATCCATGACTCTAAAAGTAACTCACGCAGTGTCCGTACTATTGTTACAAAATAAACAAACCTATATGTCACCAGCTAGACATTTAGCATGCTACGTTGTTATCACAACCAAATCTTACTATCGAGAGATGTACTACTTTAAATCCAGCTACACTACTGCCAGTAGAGATAGATGGGGAACCACATGACTGTATCGCAGAAACTGAGAACAGAGTGTTACCAAGGACAGACCTGACGGACATTCCCTTCCCCGATGCAGACATAACGATGTATGTTGACGGTTCATGTAAGAGGAATCTTGATGGAACTAATGCGTGTGTGGTACTGTTTGTGGTTTGTTTTTAACTGTTTAATACAGTTAATTATTCAAAATGTCAGAGTTCTTTATTTTTAAACTGAAACTTGCACTACTGTTCAAACATAAATAACAACAAACCTGGAATTATGCATTTGGGACTTTTTTTTGCTTTTTCTTGTTGTAGATGTGACCGGACGTCACGTCTCCTCCCTCTGTGACGCTGCTTGGCACCATGCCAGCGCACCTGCTATTTTGCGCACCTGCTATTTAAGTGGAGGAGACAAATCTGCTCCCTCCCCCTCTGCTTCTCCTTTGTGGCCGCGTGGATTGTTTGGCGTGGCAGCTCGCGCATCACACTCTCTACCAGACAGGTAAAACATCTTGCATTCTGTCATTTATTCATGGGCACGAGCGACACCCGGCTTGACACTACTCTGTCTTAGCGCAGCTGACGCCCGGTGCGTTTGAGGAGGATTGGCTCCTCCGGAGGTTCCCGGTCTTGCAGTGTTGCAACTATTGGTGAGTTGCCGTTGTCTGCCGTATTCTCACCTTCAGCTTGGTTCCTCTGGTGTACTGACTGTTATTCATGTCACAGTGGGATTTGGCCATGGGATTGTTGGGTCTCTCTCTCCCTTCCCTGTGGGCTCTGTGGCTACAACTGGCCGCACAGGCTGGTATGTATGAATTTCCCCATAGATAACTTTTAATTCAATAAACTTAAAGGGGAAAGGAAACACCAATTACAGCTATAATATTCCGGTAGTTTATTCATTTTACAATGGATATTGATCGTAATATTTATTGTATATGATATTACTCGCCAAAATAAAATTAATTATCCGCCGGCCGGGTGGGGAATTCCGGGACCAGGCCGCCGCCATTAGGGGAGTCCCAAATGGTGACGTCACTGGGTGAGTCTTCGCTCCGGGTATCCATACCGGAAGTCAACACAACGTAGCAGATATGGCAGCGATGGAGGAATTTTGCAATGAGATCGACGTTTTGAACGATGAATTTGACTATTCGTCGGGAGATGACATTGATGTGGAAGCATCTACAGTTACCAGGCATCCCATGGCCTATGCTTATGAACCAATTCGGTCGAATACTAGAGTGGCATACGATCCGGAATCCGCCGAAAGTACCGACGGTTCTGAACTCGCCGAGTGGGATACCACCAGTTCCAGTACCGACTCGGTCTCAGAGGAAGAAGATGTTGCTCAAAACCCGGGACGAATGGACAACACAGATTGGTGTACATGTAACAATTGTGTGGTGATGCCATCGGAAAATGAATGTAGATGTTGCAGGGGAATTGGTATCGACCACATGCTCAATTCAGACGGGAATAATCTCCAGTGTATCATGGAACACCGACTGTTCCCTATGGTTTCCATCGAGAATGATATGGCGATCGCAATGGTATCGCTACGAGACGTGCGTGCAGCAACCCTCGAACGACCAATAAATAGCGAGTAAGTGTAGGCCCTATTTAAAAATATATAATTGTTTTAAATTAAATGATTTGTATTTATATGTGTATCCTATTTATTTCAGCCTCTACAGACTAACAGCTTATCGGCAATTCACCATCTGGACTAGAGGTTTCCTTAGAAAAGGGAACAGAGTGCCGATACCTGCCTGTGTTGTGAATCGGATACGAAGTCACTACCCATCAGTAACCTACAAAGGATTTGAATATTCTGGAGGGATATGATGTGACCAATGATTCCATGCATGGAAGGCACATCTTTGACAGTGAAATCGTGACATTTAGGCTAGCGAAGAAAATTCTACTTTGATAATGGAACCATTCATACAATGTTTGTGATATATCAGAACAGTATTTACAACTTATATTATCAAGCATATACATGTATCTCACTACATTCTACAAATGTTTTTCAGTGCTCGATGTTCATAAAGTAATAAAGACCATTTTCCTGAACCAAACTATGTTTTTACCCTTCAAATAATAATATACAAATACTACCAGCATATATTACTTCAGCCATAGACGTCCTTTATTTATTTGCCATAGAGCCCCACAGGTTGACTAAGCTTCATACACCACAGACACATTGAGCCCCTCAGGCTGACTTCATATATACGACAGACACATAGAGACCGACATTACTTGTTCACAAATCGACTTAGGTGGTGTGCCACAGCATCCTCCTTCGATGGTTTTACCAGGCCTTTATGCGCACCAAGTGTCCTTTTCTCCTTCTCTGCATCTGTATGACGGTGTTCTGCAAGTTCGGACCTCATGGACGATGCTGATAAACACCTCTCGACTACCCCTACCATGATTTCTCTTCGGAAGTTGTAGCTTTTTGGTGTCTTTATCGCCTTCACCACATATCCTCCAGCAGGCTTCGAGTACTGCAGTTTGAACTGCAGTGCCCCCTTCTTGGTCTGTGCCTGCTCACGGTCGATGTTGTGGTTGTGATCCAATGCAGCGAGGCGAAGGCGTGCCTGAAAGCTCTCCTCCGTGAACTTCTTGCGCTTTGGAACGTACTTTGTATACAAAGAATGGATGCTCTCCAGCTCGCCAGTATGGATCCCTTCTGTAACCTGCAATTGAACAGAGTGGGTCATGAATGTCAGCATTATTTAGCATTTTTGTTATTACTTAATTTGTCAGATTGCGAACTATTGGAGTCGAGAGATGCCAGACATGCAATTCTCAAACATCACTATTGAATAATCACCCATGGTTGGTGGATAATTCAAATACTGATATTAATTATGCATGTGTTTGTATTTTTTACATATTTTCAATTTCATATTTTACTGTTTGTTCAGGGCTACATCCGTTGAATATATTCTCTTTAGATAAATATACTGCTTTGTGGTGAATTTATAAGGCCAGAATATATAAATGAAGAAGGGCAATTAAGACAATACCTTATCTAGTTTTTTCAACAGTCTCTTGTCCATGACCACTTTCTGTAGAGTGCCAAAGGCCTTGGATGAACGCTCCAACCAAGGTCGGGAACTCCCATCCTCTTCAGAATAAGGCTCGTGTTCACACTTCAGCATCTTCTCTGCCGACAGCCACTCGTGAACATTGATGATATGATGGAGGATGGACGTCCATTTCTCCTTCAGCAGTAACGCGTCACCATCACAGTGTAACAACCGGTGTTTATGTGACCGGTAGTCACTCACGGTAACGCCCACCCAGCCAGTGATTCGCTGTTGGTTGGCGCCTCATTTCCTTTTCCCCCTATTTAGTTAGACGGAGCCGGAAGGAAAAGGTGTGTGTGCAGCAAGAGGGATCGGCGGAGCAACACGCTCATCTGTTAGCAACCAGCAGTTAGGTCGTTTACAGTCCGTACCGTTTGTCTGGTCCACCGTCATCCGGCATCATACCCTTGCTTCACGTTCCTGGATTATTGCATACAAAGCTGAAAGGAGCCGCTCATCTCACAAAACCTTAAAAACCAGGACTGGATTGCTCAAACCGACTGACATTCTCCTGTGGTAATTGACTGTTTTATTTATTTTGAAGGACACCCAGAGTGAAACGTTTTGGATTTACATTTTGAACTGTGGGAAGACAAATTTGTTTGTATTCAAAAATACACTTACTACTTGTGATTATGATTTTGAGTTGTGTCTTTTCTTATATTTTAATGTCATTCAATGTGGGGTGTTTATAGAGAGATGTATACACCTTTGTGCAGATTTACAAAAACTGACTGACTAAGCCAAATCTGAAACGTCAGGAGAGAGACCTGACTGGCACCCCAAATAAGTAAACTGTTACATAAAAAATGGCACCCCAGATGGGACTCGACGATGAAAATACCGTTGAATGACAAAGATAAAAGAAAAAAACTAAATAAAGAAACCCACCCCTGTGGCTAGTAGACCTATACTTTATTTTTGGGAAAAAGAGAACAAAGGACAACAAAATGGCTGCCTATTCAGAATCCTTGTTGTGGGAAATGGAAGGAGAATTAGTGGTGTCCCCTACTACAAATACAGTACCTTCTCACGAGTCTCCTCCCACAACATATTCACTGTTGGACATGGACCTCACTAGATTCTCAGAGTTGGCTAATCCCTTAACTCCTCAAACTGCTGTAAAAGACGACATCAATGGAAATGAAGGACCTCAACCTGTAACTTCTGACTTAGAGGAAAATAATTCTGGCTGTAGGATTCAACAGCAGCTTCAGAAAATGATTGAGGACCAACATCACCATCGCCAGGAGCTAAAGGATAACATGGAACAAATGACAGACAAAATCACAACTCATAATGAACAAGTAAACAAAGCCCTGACAAGCCTATTTCATGAAAAACAACAAGAAGTTGTCAAACATATGGATAAGCAGTTTGAATATCTGCAAACACAGCTCAATGCATCCATTAGCTGGCGGTTAAATCACTATCATACTGACCTGCTCAAGGATCTTTGTTCTGCTCTCACCCCAATGTCTGTTACCATAACTAACCTACATGAGGAGCTTTCCAAATGCAAGAAAACTATAGATATATTGTCAGAAGAAATGACGGCAGCCAAAGTTAGCACCACCTTTGGCCATGTGAGTGTTCAAACCCACCCTGTGGTTTTACAGGAAGATAAGCTCCTGCCCATTCCAAACCGCCCCAGATTACAATCCACCGTACAGCCTGGACTGTCAGAGAACAATTTTGGGTCACCTGGGGAGTCTACCATTCATGAGGAAGTAAAGAGCAGGTTCATGGGAAAGAGTCCTGTTAAACTTCAATTTCCATCATTTGGGAAATTGAATGATACACCTGACCCTCTCCAATATCTGGAAAGGTGTGATGATTTCCTGGCTCTAAATCCGCTCACGGATGAGGAGCTTATTGCCACCCTGCGTAATGTGCTTCACGGGACTGCAAGAGATTGGTGGGATGTTGGCCGCCATAAAATTCACACTTGGAGAGAATTCCATGACCAGTTCCGTGCTGCCTTCCTGTCAGAGGACTATGAGGATGAACTGGCAGAGAGGGTGCGCAATAGAGTTCAGGGAGAGGGTGAAAGCGTCAGAGACTTTGCCTACATGTATCAGTCATTATGCAAGCGCTGGAAACCCGATATTGATGAAGAGGAGATCATAAAGTTGATTTTGAAAAACATCAACCCCCAACTGGCCAGTCAGCTGAGAAGTAGCAGAGTCACCTCTGTCGATGGACTTGTCCGCCTTGGTCAGCAACTGGAGAAGGACCGGGAGAACCAGATGCAATATGAACAAAGAAAGAATTTACTAAGTAAAACACCTCAGCATGTTGCCTCTAAATCTGCTACTATGCCTCCTAACAGAGAAAACCCTGTCCGACCAAGCCAACCTAATCACAACCGACCCCCCCAAGTGTTCTGTTGGCGCTGTAAGGGAAGTCATGCCCCAGATTCCTGCCCGCACTGGAACTCTAACAGGGCTACTTCTCAGAAAACCCCATATCAACAACCAAAAACTCCCCATGATGGCCGTGCTACACTTGGGTTCCTAGGACCAACTACTCCTGCAAACACTTCTTCAATACCACCAGGGGGCACTCTTCCCTGTCAGTTGATGGTTCCATTGCACATTGGTCCATGGATGGGAACTGCAATTCTTGACACCGGTTCATCTTACACCCTGGTAAACGAAAAAATATGGAAAGGAATTAAAGGACAGCAAGATGCGCTCAAACCCTGGACAAGGGGACCCTTGTACTTGGCAGATGGCGAAGCGAGACAGCCTTTAGGATGGAGCGATATGGACCTCACATTAAAGACACAAACAGTTACATTACCTTGTGTCGTCCTGCCTGCTTCCAGTCTTGCTTTCCCTGCAGTGGTCGGGCTTGACTTCATTTTCTTTTCCGGCTTGCAGTTTGATGTATCAGAGAACAGTTACTGGTTTAAGTGCAATAAGAAGCGCCAGTATCAGTTCTTAAAAGAAAGTCAGAGTACAGGCTTTTCACCACAACTCGCCTTCTTCTCTGCTGTGCCTCCTGGTAGCGTGGTTGATCTACCACCATGCCCTGACCTCCTACAGGCTGCAACCCTCACTTCTCACCTAGACGATTTCGGAAAAAAACAACTGTTACGTCGACTACAAGCAAACTCTGATGTTTGTACAGAAAAACTTGGAAACACAAATATTCTGACGCACAAAATGTTCCTCACCCACAATATGCCCATCAAACAGAAGGCCTATCGTGTGTCCCCATCCAAACTTCAGGTCATAAAAGACCATGTAGAAGAAATGTTAGAAAAATACATTATTGAGCCATCTTCCTCTCCATATGCTGCTCCCGTTGTCCTGGTGCCTAAAAAACAGGATAGCAAACCAAGGTTTTGTGTGGACTACAGAAAGATGAATACAGCTACCCTCACTGACGCCTATCCCTTACCAAACATCCAGGAAATACTAGAGTCATTGGCTGGATCTGTAGTATTCACTTCCTTGGACCTCAACAGTGGCTACTGGCAAGTTCAAATGGATAAGGATAGCCGAGAAAAAACTGCCTTCATATGCCCTTTTGGCCTGTATCAGTTCAAAGTAATGCCATTTGGACTTAAGAACGCCCCAGCTACTTTCCAACGGCTGATGGAGATAGTACTTCGGGACCTACAGGGAAACACATGCTTTGTATATTTAGATGACATCATCATCTATTCTGACACCTTCGAAAAACACACATCTGATATACAAGCGGTGCTAGACAAACTACGTGAGGCTAATCTTACAGTCAACATGAAAAAGAGTCAGTTTTTTCGAACCTCTCTGAAGTTTCTGGGCCATGTTGTTTCCTCTGTTGGTATTGAAGTTGACCCTGAAAAGACAAAGGCAGTACAGCATTTCCTTGTTCCCCAGAACATCAAGGAACTCCAAAGGGTTCTTGGGATGGCTGGATGGTATCATCGCTTTGTGCCTGGATTCTCACAGTTAACCGAACCACTCAACGCCCTTAAACGGAAAGGAGCCAAGTTCCTCTGGACTTCTCAATGTCAGACTGCTTTTGAGGATCTAAAAAAACATCTGGTTTCACCGCCAATCCTGGGTCATCCTGACTTTAAACTCCCCTTTATCGTCTATACTGACGCCAGTGATGTCGGTTTGGGGGCAGTCTTGGCTCAACAGACTGGTCTCGGTACAGAGCAGGTCCTGGCTTTTGCCAGCCGAACTTTAAACCAGGCAGAGCGGAACTACTCGACCACAGAGCAAGAATGCCTCGCTGTCGTATGGGCCCTAGAGAAGTGGAGGTACTACTTGGAAGGCAGACACTTTACAGTAGTGACCGATCATTCCTCACTTGTCTGGGTTTTCAAAACGCAAAAAACCAGCACTCGACTTATTCGTTGGGCTCTCCGTCTCCAGGAGTTTTGCTTCACTGTGGAGTACCGTAAAGGAAAATACAACACAGTTCCAGATGCGCTGTCAAGAGCTCCTGTGGATGATGCCCAGACACAACCTGCCACCTGTGCTGCTGTGCTGCTCTCCAAGAGGGACACCTATAGAAACCTCCAAATTACTGATGAGGACATCTGGAAAGCCCAGCAGGAGGATTCTGTCATCCAGACTCTGTACGATGCAATCATGGAAAAAGGAGAAGTCGTTGAAAACGCAACTACCAAGTTTACTGTTTTGGAGGACAAGGTATACAGAGTAGTGCACTTACCTCACAAAACGTTATACCAGGTGTATATTCCATCTTCACTACGCCAACAACTACTCTACCATTATCATAATGATCCTGTGTCCGGCCATTTCGGAAGTTATAAAACGTATAAAAGACTACAAGCCCTGGTGTATTGGCCTAAAATGAGCATTGATGTGAGAGAGTATGTACGTTGTTGTCAGGTTTGCCAGCTCTACAAACCTCAGACTCGAAAACCTCCAGGGAAACTTCAGCAGACTGTGGTACATGGACCTTGGGAGATGTTAGGAGTTGATCTCATGGGACCCTTCCCAAGAAGCTCTAGTGGTAACCTCTATCTCATTGTCTTTGTGGACTACTACACCAGATGGGTTGAGATGTTTCCACTTCGTAAAGCAACAGCAGAGGCAGTATCCCAGATATTAACAAAGGAGATTCTGACTCGCTGGGGTGTACCGACCTTCATCCTCTCGGACCAAGGTCCCCAGTTTGTTTCAGCTGTTTTTGGAGAAACATGCAAGCGGTGGAACCTTCAGCAGAAACGGACCTCACCGTACCACCCTCAAACCAATCTGACTGAGAGAGTTAACCGGAATGTGAAAGCTATGATAGCTTCCTATGTGGAAGAAAAACACAAAGCTTGGGACAAATACTTACCAGAATTCCGCTTTGCACTGAATTCAGCGGTGCATGAGTCCACAGGAGTCACCCCTGCAGAGCTAAACCTTTGTCGTCCTTTGAAAGGCCCATTGGATGTCGAGCTAAAGCCCCATCTCTGTGATCCTGACACCTCTGCATACACTACAGCTAAACAGATAGCCGAGTTTCAGAAAATGGTAAACGGCAACATGGAAAAAGCAAGGCAGAGACAAAAAATAAACTATGACAAAGGAAGAAGAGATGTGGATTTCTCAGAGAAAGATCGTGTGTGGATAAAAGCACATCCTTACTCAAGGGCTGATAAATCCTATATGGCCAAATTGGCACCTAGGTGGAAAGGTCCCTATCGTGTCATCAGGCAAGTCGGACCTCTAAACTTTGAGGTGGTCCTAGAAGAGACTGGAGAGAACATTCGTGTTGTTAATGTGGCTCAAATCAAACCATGCTTCCCCACTGCTGAAGAGATGGACAGAAAGCAACATCAGCGTATCCTCAAGATTTTTGAAGAGGAAAGCAATGAAGAGGATTTTGTGGGTTTTCCAGCTTAAAGTTGGAACAACAATATCGGAAATAAAATAAGGAGGGATAAGGAAAATAAAAAAGCCTTCCTATGTCAGGCTTCTCTCATGGGGGAAGGAGTGTAACAACCGGTGTTTATGTGACCGGTAGTCACTCACGGTAACGCCCACCCAGCCAGTGATTCGCTGTTGGTTGGCGCCTCATTTCCTTTTCCCCCTATTTAGTTAGACGGAGCCGGAAGGAAAAGGTGTGTGTGCAGCAAGAGGGATCGGCGGAGCAACACGCTCATCTGTTAGCAACCAGCAGTTAGGTCGTTTACAGTCCGTACCGTTTGTCTGGTCCACTGTCATCCGGCATCATACCCTTGCTTCACGTTCCTGGGTTATTGCATACAAAGCTGAAAGGAGCCACTCATCTCACAAAACCTTAAAAACCAGGACTGGATTACTCAAACCGACTGACATTCTCCTGTGGTAATTGACTGTTTTATTTATTTTGAAGGACACCCAGAGTGAAACGTTTTGGATTTACATTTTGAACTGTGGGAAGACAAATTTGTTTGTATTCAAAAATACACTTACTACTTGTGATTATGATTTTGAGTTGTGTTTTTTCTTATATTTTAATGTCATTCAATGTGGGGTGTTTATAGAGAGATGTATACACCTTTGTGCAGATTTACAAAAACTGACTGACTAAGCCAAATCTGAAACGTCAGGAGAGAGACCTGACTGGCACCCCAAATAAGTAAACTGTTACAACATGTACACACACAGTACCAAAGATGGTTGGATACCATGCGCACCCACTCCTTCAGCTCGGTATTCCTGCTCTGCAGCATCCGCTTCTTCACACCTTTCACAATGTGCCACAAGTCAAACTCATGCTTGATGGTCTTGTGGTCCTCACGTAGCATCTTCTGCACTGCAGGGTGGCAGTCTGTGGCTAGTATGGAAATTGTCACATTGTGATCCTGAAAAGATATTTACCATACATTTAATTTAATAAAGCCAACATCTTCAATTTCTATCACACGGGTATATTGTAGCAATACTACATGTACTATTGACCTGTGAAATAAACAAACTAACAATAGAATACCTGTAGTTTGGAAATACATCTTTCAAGTCCAACAGGCTCCAACCAGTAGCTATTTTTGACCTCTGTCACCTTCACTGTCTGCTGGGCAATGATGAGCCTTGAGTTGATATCAAGCATGGTGTATGTTCCAAACGTAGCACAATGACCAGGGCTGTCACATCGCCCATCGCCTGACACAGTGACAACCTGATCGCCAGTTGCTGCCATCACTGCCTCATTGTGCAAGTTCCAGACACTGGTAACTTCCGGCAGCACATACACTCTCTGGATGTTATAGCAGTGTCTTGTCGAGAGTGATTCCAGGCCCAGACACTGGCATATCTCACAAAATGGGCCATAAGCATTTCCAGTCAGGAAAATCGCAGCTAGCACTAACAGGTTGCAGGACATTGTGCCATTTAAGAGGGGTTGAGAAGTCCACACAAACTCATGGCCATCTATGCAGTTAGTTTTCACTGTCAGTCAGGGGCGGACTGGGACTAAAATTCAGCCCTGGAATATGACCCAGTCCGGCCACATGTCATGTCAACGGGGGGGGGGGGGGGGGGGGGGTGGTGGTGGTGGAGATCAGAGATCAGATAAAATAATACAGTACTATTAGTTATTATAAATCAGCTGTTTATTATGCGGTTCAATGGATAATTCTCCCCTAAAGAGAATAGGGAGGACACTCCTCAGATGTCTTAACACATGGGACATCATATAACAGTACACACACACAAATCAGCTGTTTATTAGGCTGCAGTTTAAGGGATAATTCTCACCTAAAAGAAATAAACAAGATTGTCTGAGGCGGTTTGTAAACCTAATGTTGGGGAATCAGCAGTTTCTTTAGTAAGTTGCTTTTTTCTGCAACTCTGTCGATGACCAAGTCATTGTCGAGGGACATGAGGATGTCTTTTTCTGTTGACATAAGCATGAATGCTTCCAGGTGTTCTTGTGACTGTGTGCTCCTTATTCGGCTTTTGATGTGCTTGAGTACAGAGAAACTTCTCTCACAAGCTACCTGTGTCACAGGCAGAGTGAGAAGAAACTTGTATCCTAAACCAAGGAGCTGATAGGCATCTGTGAAGAGGTTGTAGCGTTTCAGAAGTTGGTAGCAACATATTGAGCATTCTTTACAAGAGTTGCACTGTTAGTTTAAAACCTCTGTCTCTTCTTCCTCACAACCAGAGCAAATTCGTACTCTGCACTCTTCAAGTGCAGACATTTTAAGCCGTGGCCACTGGGCTGCCAGACACTTCAACTCAGACTGCAAATTTGCAGCAGTTGCCCTGCTGTCAAACCTAAGCAAGCATTTGCTTAGATCTTGAAATGTAGAGTCAGGCAGAGCTTCTGCTGAACACACTTGGGGAAAGTTTCTTGGATCAAGGACAGCCAAGTCAGCATGCAGAGTGCCGTGGGTCATGAAGCGTCGTTTGATACTGTCTGTGACAGTATCCAGGACCTGGTTATGGACCTCTACTTCATAAGCCCTGTTTGCATCTGTCAATCTCTCATCACTTGCCATTTCGCCAGCCATCATCTTCCTTTTCCTGTTCCTCTTCAGTGGAAGTGTTGTTTCCAACTCAAGCTCACAGTCCTCTTCTGCCTCCAGTTTTGCATTTGCCCACTCAACAAAAGTATCAGCAGCTGTCTTCACTGTCATGAAATCTCTTGTCATGTTCATCAGTGCATGTTGAGTGTCCTGAACCATCCTGTGAGCAGAGAGGATATCTAGTCCACATGTCTGCAAGTATTTTGAAAGAGGTGTTGTCACTTCAAAAATCCGAAGGAAAAGCTGGGCAGTCAACACTGTCTCGTACCTCAGGAGCGCCTCTAGGAATCCTCTTGCTCTGACACGCACTGCAGTTTTCAAATTGGCCTGACTTTGAAATTCACTTAGTGTCATGAAGACATCAATGTACAGAGACTGGTCTGGCTTTCCAAATGAGCCAAAGATCTTCTTCAAGGCTACATCTTTAGCCCACCACCGTGTCTATCCAATTGGGGAGAGGCGTCTGTGTCGAGTGTCCTGGCTTTTATGCTCCCACACATTCATTATTTTGTATGACTCGCGAATGAACACAGCAATGTCATTCATGAGGGAGAAAAGGGACCCACTAGCTATGAACACTTCCGTTGTATCAGACAGAACGAGGTTTAGCACATGTGCATAGCACCAAACATGTACATGGTTTGGGACTTTGGATGACAGGAGTGCGGAGAAGCCTCAATATTGACCCTGCATGTTGGATGCACCATCTGTAGCATTACTGATGCAGTTGCTGATATCCAAATCAAAACGATCCATTACATCTGTCAGCATCTGGACAAAATATTGGCCAGTGGATGCTTCACATTTGACCACTGCAAGAAGCCTTTCCTGGACAGTGTCTGTGACGTATCTCAGAATCACAGAACACTGCTCATGGGACGTAATGTCCTGGGTTGTATCTATTTGTACAGAAAACATACCGCTTTCAGCAACCTCTTTTGCAATGGTCTCCTGAATTAGCCTCTGCACTGTGGAAATGACGTTGTTTACAGTTGTTTTGGATATAAATGTTACAGCAGAACCCCGACCTTTAGCCTGTGAGTGTGACTGGTGCATCTTCTTACTTTTTTCTGTGCACTCAGTGATATGTTCTTTCAGACACACATCATATTTTCCAAGAAGAATGATGAGCTCTAGAAAATTCCCATGGTCAATGTTGTCATCATCAAGAGTGTATGCTGCCTCATATTCCTTCCCTCTGTAGCCAAGTCCTCTCTTTCCTATGAACTTTACTACATCTACCACACGTTCCAACACCTGCCGTTTCTTCTTCACTTGATCTCTGTGGGCCACTACTTGTGATCCATGTAGTAGGCTGGCTATGTCTGATTTGGATGCCCTCAAAAAGTAGGCCTCCGCACACATTCTATGCATGATGGTCCTTTCGTGTTCCTCTACTCTCTGACTGATATGGTTCCAGTCCTGCATGCCACTTACAAAGGGATTGTTTTCAGATGGCTTGGCAAATGCTAAACATACTCCACAATACAATGTGTGGTTCTCTTCACCGTATGTGAGCCATTTTCTATCTGTGCCGTTCATGCGTTTAAACAGTCTTTGTACTGTCAAATATTTTGTTTTGGTCTGAGGGTGATAGGAAAAAAAACTATTGAGACTGTGATTCAATTCAATTCAAAACCTTTATTTATCCAGGTAAAATCCCATTGAGATCAATGATCTCTTTTTCAAGGGAGACCTGACCTACCCGATTGTCGGAATTTGGGCGTTGGAAATACCTCAGGCTTGAGCTGCCGTGTGAGTGGCTGTCATCCTCAGTCCTTGTTCCATCCTCAACCTATAGACAATTATAAATTAATGATAAAAATAATGTTAATTATTTTTATAATACTATAGGCTACTACTTGAATTAATACTTAAATGTTGACAAGTAATACACTTTTGTTTAATCTATACTTTTTTTTAATATAGTCTATTACACCTACTCTCAGTTGTATTTATTTTATTGTTTGCATGAGCAACACACCACACACTAACTGGAAACACTAGGTTGAATATACTTGTCTTCTCTATAGTACTTACCACCTCTTGCTCTTGCCCTGCACTTGCATGTGCCAGTTGAGCTGGTTCTTCCACCAGCTCAACTCTCTGTCCCTCATGAACGCAGGAGGCTGGCTGTATATATGAAATCGCGCCCTCATCATTCTCTTCATCATGCACTTGTTCTAAGCTGCTGCTGGTGATGATAGTGCTTGTAGTTGTAGCAGCGGCGCTGCTGCCAAAAAGGTCTGTCAATTTGCGACATTTATTAGCATTACCTGTGTTAGAGCCATTTTACCTTTTGTTATTATTGTCTGAATGTTGGGCTTAATAATAATATAAATTAGATTATACTGTAAATTATCGGCTATTTTTGTGAGTCACATTATGGTTTAAAATGCATTAATTTAAGGCTCACTTATTATTTGTTATATGTGCGTCAGTATCACGTGCATGGCTATGCCTATATATGGTAGGTTGATAGGACACAGCTGGGGGTGATAGACGGGGAAATGGAAAAGTCTTTTGACCGTGTTCTTTTTGTTACTTTGGAAAATGATACACTTTTGAGTTACTATGAAGCGAAGAAATGTGTCCTCCTGTATGCACCGTGTGGATCAGTGAATAAAGCTCATCTGATTCAACTACGATCTCCGCTGAATTGTTTGGAAACAAAGAGAGGCGCGTCAAAACCCACAACCCCGATAGAGGTGGCTATTAAATGGTAGACAAGGATTAAAACGCCACCACAATAGTCAAAAGACTCCGTAAACTGTGGATAAAGACTTCGAAGGACAAGCACAGGATTCGTGTGGATTTCAGCTCTGCTTTGGAAACAGCGAACGGACGTTCTAAAGTGCCGAGGAGGAGGCCGTGAGTAAACCACGCCGGCCCGGAACTTATGAATGAGACGCTGTTTACAACGGGATCGCTTCGTCAAACAATGCAAGTACTGATGTGTGCATAGTTACGGATGTTTGACAAAACGAAACTGGAAATCCATCCAGTGATATCCTGATGCTTACTGAAGATAATCCGCAATTGCTGTTGGAATGCTTAAACAATGAAATGCATTAACGAACTATCACGCAGCCAGGAAGCGGACGTTAAAGGAATATTTGGCACAAAAACAGGACTCGCGAAGAGCTGTTCTTGGAAATATTAATGACTTTATTTCATGTGGATTAAGTGAAGAAAAACTCAAATAAACAATGGATCCTGAAAAACCTCCAGCTGATGTTGCTGCGGCAGAGGAGAGATTTAAAACTCTCAGCCAATCGCGAAGAGGAAAGCTTGGAGCATGCACCCGCAGAATGAATGAAATTAACCCATTACTGGTGCGAGGTGGAGATGTGGAAAAGGTGGATGAAGCTGTTGCAACGTTCAAGATGTTACTCAATGAATTTATGGAATGTCATGGAATTGTTCAAATGCTTTTATCTGAGGAAATAAGGGAAACTGAGAGAATAGATTGGTATGAACCAAAAATGTCTGCATTCACGAATTTCCTTAAGGATGTGGAAACGTGGAAAAGCTCTCAAATGGATCCTCAGATACTGATTGAACCCCATGACAGTGTTTCCAATGCATCAACCAGGAGGAGCTCAAAAGCAGGATCAGCAACTTCTTCTGCTTCTTCAATCCACCTCAAAATGGCCACAGAAAGAGCTGCCCTCCTTGCCCGGGCAGCAGGATTAAAGGAAAAGCATGCACTTGAAATGGAAAAGGCTCAACTGCAAGCTCAACTGCAAGCTAGATCCGAACGGATAGAAATGGAAGTCAGCCTAGCTGAATCTGATGCAAAAATGAAAGTCCTGGAGCACTTTGAGACTGGTTCACAAAATCCAACACAAGGAAAATATGATGGCATGAATGACTATTTAAAGGACTACAGATTAAAAACACATATGTCAATGGATGCAGAGCCGTCTCCAATTTCCTTTGCTGAGTTCGGATCCATTCCCAAGACACCACTTCAAAGGCTTATACACCAACAACCAAGACCACCAGAAAATATTGATAATGCAAATCAAAGCTCTCAACAAACAGCTAGAGATGCAGGAATTACAGGGACAAATACTAATGACAATTTCCTGACTGTGATGCAAAGACAAAATGACATTGTTAATTTACTTGTACTTCAACAAAAACAAGCATCACTGCCCACTAGGGAAATCCCAGTCTTTGATGGCAATCCCCTGAATTATCAAATATTTGTGAGGGCATTTCAACATAGCATTGAGGAGAAAACCACCAGTAACCAGGATCGATTATATTACCTGGAACAATATACTTCGGGATCCTGCAGGGAACTGGTGAGAAGCTGCCTTCACATGGATGCTAATAGTGGCTTTGCTGAAGCTAAGAGACTGCTAAAAGTGCATTTTGGAGATGAGCTCAAGATAGCAAGCGCATATATGGGAAAAGCACTCAACTGGAACACTATAAAGGCAGAGGATGGAAAGTCACTGCACTGTTATGCACTTTTTCTGAGAGGCTGCTGTAATGCAATGAGGGATCTGCAGAACATGGAGGAGCTGGACCTGCCATCCAACCTACGGCTCATTCTTTCAAAGCTACCTTACAAACTAAGGGAGAAGTGGAGAACAGCAGCTTGTGATATTCTGGAGCGGAGCCATGAAAGAGCAAGATTACCTGACCTTGTTGTATTTATTGAAAGACAAGCTAGAATACTTCAAGACCCTCTCTTTGGTGACATTCCCGATCAACTTAACAGTACAAAGGCGGCTTTCAAGACCAAGACTCTTGTTGATCCATATCGAAATAAGAGCAAAGGGAGCAGTTTTGCAACCACAGTGGCTATAGTGTCAGACAGGCGTGCAGAGAAACTCAAAGAAGACAAATATCCTGTTAAAAGCTACATTTCCTCCACTAACAATGACACCTCATGTACTTTTTGTACAAGTAAACATCCTTTAGCTGAATGCCATAAAATACATTCAGTATCTCATGAAGCTAAAATTGAGTTTCTGAAAGAGAAGGGACTATGCTTTGGCTGCCTGAAGGTGGGGCACTTGAGCAGGAACTGTAACAGGAGAATGACCTGTCAAATCTGTCATGCTAAGCACCCAACTATTCTGCACATTAAAAGATCTTCAAAGCCTGAAACTGAGAACTTTAAACATGGGAAGGCAGAGCAGCAGAGTGGGGGAGCAAGGCCTGATGAGACATCCATCAGCAGTGCTCTTGTTTCAGTAGGAGAAGGTGAAGGAATCGGGGCTGGTAAAGACAGCATACTTGCCATAGTGCCAGTGAAGGTGAAACTCTGCCATGGAAATAAAAGCATACTGACCTATGCATTCCTGGACCCTGGTAGTACCGACACATTTTGCACAGAAGGGCTCATGAGGCGGCTTGGTGCTAGAGGACGGAGAACTGAAGTCCTTCTTCAAACGATGGGAACAGAGAAAACAGTCAGGAGTTTTGAGGTAACAGGTCTAGAAGTGGGACATATGGAAGATGGCACATATATAAACTTGCCCAAGGTTTACACTCAGAACAAAATCCCTGTTACCAAAAGAAACATTCTCACCCAGGCGGACCTCAAGAAATGGCCTTATCTGCAGGACATCCAAATAAAAGAAATAGATGCTGACGTGGGACTTCTTATTGGAGTAAATACTCCAAAGGCTATGGAACCATGGAGAGTTATAAATAGCCAAGGAAATGGCCCATATGCAGTGAAAACACTGTTAGGATGGGTCGTTAATGGTCCACTTAATGCTACCACAGATCTGGATGATGAAACCCCTGTGGCATTAGTGAACAGGATCTCAATTGTTCACCTTGAGAAGCTAATTGAAAGACAATATATTAACGACTTTCCAGAGAAAGAGTATGAAGAGGAAAGACAAATGTCAGCTGATGACCGAAAGTTCATGCAGATTGTATCAAGCTCGGTTTCTCTTAAAGATGGCCACTACAATTTACCTCTTCCTCTAGATAATCCAAACATTATCATGCCAAACAACCGCCAAATGGCAGAGCAACGAGCAATGTCACTAAAAAGGAAATTCCAGAAGGATCAGACCTATGCAGCTGAGTATAAAGGCTTTATGAGTGACATTATCAAAAAAGGATATGCAGAGAAAGTACCATCGGACGATCTACATGTGGAAAACGGCAAAGTGTGGTATATACCCCATCATGGTGTCTATCATAAACGTAAAAAAAAGATCCGTGTGGTCTTTGATTGTGCATCATCCTATAAAGGCAAATCCCTCAACAGTGTACTCCTTCAGGGCCCTGACTTGGCAAACTCATTGATTGGTGTTCTACTCAGGTTCCGTCAAGAGCCCATCGCCATTATGGCAGATATTGAGGGGATGTTTCACCAAGTGCGTGTAAACGAGGAGAACATAAACTTGCTGAGATTCCTGTGGTGGCCTGAAGGAGAAACCAGCACAAATCTGGAGGAATACCGGATGAGGGTCCATCTCTTCGGAGCTGTTTCCTCTCCAAGCTGCGCAAACTTTGCATTGCGAAGAACAGCTGAGGACAACTGTGGCAAATTTGATGGAGAAGTGGCAGAAACAATCAAATCAAATTTCTATGTGGATGATTGCCTCAAGTCGCTAGCAAGAGAAAATCAAGCTATAAGCCTTATTAGGTCTCTCAGAGAAATGTGTTCCCTTGGTGGATTCAAACTGACGAAATGGATAAGTAATAGTCGAGTGGTGCTAGAATCCATCCCTGATGAAGACAAGGCTAAACAGGTGAAAAACTTGGATCTGGACAGGGATAAGCTGCCACATGAAAGAGCACTAGGGATGTACTGGGACATTGAAAATGATATATTCAGTTTCCGTGTGACTGTGAACAACAAAACCCTTACAAGAAGGAGTATACTTTCCACTGTCAGCTCTGTGTACGATCCTCTTGGTCTTCTCGCCCCTTTCATATTGAAGGCAAAGCAAATACTTCGATTACTCTGTAAAGCCCAATATGGATGGGATGAAGAAATTCAGGTGGAACTCTCAAAACCATGGCAGAAATGGCTCAAGGATTTAGACCGGCAAGATTCCAAATTGACAGGTGTGTAAAACCCAAGAACTTTGGAAGAGTGAAAACTGCACAGCTACACACCTTTTGTGATGCAAGTGAAGAAGGATACGGTACCGCAAGTTACCTGAGATTCACCAATGACATGGAGGAGGTACACGTAGCCTTTGTGATGGGAAAATCAAGAGTTACCCCACTAAAAGTCATGACAATTCCAAGGTTGGAACTCACTGCTGCTACATTGGCTGCACGAATGGACAAAATGCTCCGATCAGAGCTACAAGGAGAGCTTTTGGAATCAGTATTGTGGACTGACAGCCAGTCAGTACTGAAATATATTCGAAACAGGACTAAGAGGTTCCACACTTTCGTGGCAAACCGGATTGCTGTTATTCATAACCTCACAAAAGTGAACCAGTGGCGGTTTGTAGACACCAAAAACAACCCCGCTGATGACGCTTCAAGAGGACTGAGCATTGAATCCTTTTACAGTTCAAAAGGATGGCTTCAGGGTCCAGAATTCTTGAAGAAATCTGAAGCACAGTGGCCAAGTATTCCAAAAGAACTTGGTTCTCTCCTTCCAGATGACCCTGAAGTACGCAAAGAAGCGATTGTCACCAGCATTGTCACATGTAAGATGGAAAAAACTCCAACAAGTAAGCTCTTGGACTATTATTCTTCATGGAATGACCTAAAAAGAGCTGTTGCATGGATAATGAAATTAAAGACAATCCTCCTGCAGATGAGAGAAAAAAGAAAAGATGACTCCACTGATCTTGGAGCAAGGCAGGATAAAGGAAAGAGACTGAAGGATCAGATGCTTCTGCTCAATATGCCTACAGCTAATGCACTAAGACTTTCAGTAGAGGACACAGAAACTGCTGAAAAAGCCATTATTTGCCACGAGCAGAGACAGCATTTCAAAGAGGAAATTGCCTTGCTGGAAAAAGGAAAACAGTGCAATAGAGGAAGCTCCCTATACAAGCTGGACCCTATCATTGATGCCGGGCTTCTGAGAGTTGGAGGAAGAACTAGAAAGATGGCTATGCCAACTGAGGTCAAACATCCAATGATTCTACCGAAACATTCTAATATCTCCAAGTTGATATTAAGCCACATCCATAATCAAGTTGCTCACTCAGGAAGAGGTCACATGCTCTCCAAACTCCATCAACGTTACTGGCTATCCGCTGCTAACTCTTCAGCAAGGAGGATCATAAAGAACTGTGTGTTTTGCAGACGCCTACAGGCTAGAGCTGGAGAGCAGAAAATGGCCGATCTCCCACTTGATCGAATAACACCTGATCTTCCACCTTTCACTCATGTAGGCATAGACTATTTTGGACCCATCGAGGTGAAACGTGGCCGAGCTCATGTCAAAAGATGGGGAGTAATCTTTACCTGCCTGGTAAGCCGTGCTGTCCACCTGGAAGTTGCCAGTCATTTGGATACAGCTGCATGCATAAACGCTCTTCGTCGATTCATCTGTCGTCGTGGCACAATAAAGAGCATCAGAACAGATCGAGGCACCAACTTCATCGGCACACAAAAGGAACTGGAGGAGTCTGTAAAACAACTGGATAACAACAAAATCAAGCAAACACTACTCAAAGAAGGAATTGATTGGACATTCAATCCCCCCTCCGGAGCTCACCATGGCGGAGTGTGGGAGAGGCTAATACGACTGGTTAAAAAGATCCTCCATTCTGTCCTGAAGGAACAAACATTGGATGATGATGCTCTGCACACAGCCTTGTGTGAGGTTGAGGCAATAATGAACGATAGGCCAATCACAACAGTGACAAACGACCCAAACGACCTTGAACCCCTCACACCTAATCACCTACTTCAGTTAAGAACAAATCCAATCTTGCCCCCAGGACTCTTTCAGAGAGAGGATCTGTACTCACAGAGAAGATGGAAACAGGTGCAGTACCTTGCTGACCTGTTTTGGAAGCGCTGGACCAGGGAATATCTTCCTTTGATGCAAGAACGGCACAAATGGAATACTATCAAAAGAAACTTCACCCCCGGAGACCTGGTCGTCATCATTGATGAGAACGCACCGAGGAACACTTGGCTCCTGGGACGCGTAGTTAAGACCCTTCCTGGTTCAAAAGGACTTGTTAGGAGTGTCCTGGTTAAAACCAAGACAAGTACGATCGAAAGACCCATAACTAAGTTATGTCTGCTCCTGGAGGCGACAGACTGAGCCTACTAAGCCTTAGCCTTTCAGTCACGTGCACCTCTGACTGTTAGACCAAAGGACTGGACTCTTGGTCTCCTACCCCCTCCCCATCAAAGGCTGCCTTTTGAACGCAGACCATTACAGACAATTAGTACTAGACCTACACACTCCAGTACTAGTCTTACATGGACTTGAAAGTATACAATATACTATGGACTTAAGTATACAAATATGCTACGGATGGACGTTATGTTTTGTTAAAATGACTCTGTTGATGTACTATTATTGGTAATTGCTATGTAATAAGCAATTAGGGGCTGGTATGTTAGAGCCATTTTACCTTTTGTTATTATTGTCTGAATGTTGGGCTTAATAATAATATAAATTAGATTATACTGTAAATTATCGGCTATTTTTGTGAGTCACATTATGGTTTAAAATGCATTAATTTAAGGCTCACTTATTATTTGTTATATGTGCGTCAGTATCACGTGCATGGCTATGCCTATATATGGTAGGTTGATAGGACACAGCTGGGGGTGATAGACGGGGAAATGGAAAAGTCTTTTGACCGTGTTCTTTTTGTTACTTTGGAAAATGATACACTTTTGAGTTACTATGAAGCGAAGAAATGTGTCCTCCTGTATGCACCGTGTGGATCAGTGAATAAAGCTCATCTGATTCAACTACGATCTCCGCTGAATTGTTTGGAAACAAAGAGAGGCGCGTCAAAACCCACAACCCCGATAGAGGTGGCTATTAAATGGTAGACAAGGATTAAAACGCCACCACAACCTGCGAGTGACTTCACCTTTTTTTCTCTTGCCTTCTCGGCCCCACCTTTTTCTTTTCTTTTTCTTTTATTTGTATCCATTTTTTGTCATTCTCCCTGTCTGCCGCGGCGTCTGTGTGGCCGGTCTTTTTTCTTCTTCGTGTGTGATTTTTTGACAGATAAGAAACACACAACTGCATTAGCGGCCGCTGACGCCCTCTGTCGGCCGGAAGCGCAACTTAAATTATGACGTTAAACAAAAAAAATTAAAGGGCCGGCCGTCAACGGCCCTTGTCCACCGGCCGTTCTGTGGTTTTCCAGATTCTACAGATGGCCAGTCCGCCCCTGCTGTCAGTCCAAAGCCTTTGGCTGAACAGTACGGCCTGCTGATCACACATGTTCCGCATCCGGCAAAGTTGCATACACAAAACAGCTTCATCAGTTGTGCATGGGATACCAGATATTTTTTGTCTGACACTGGATCTTCTCCGCCATCCACTGAATGTTCTCCATCATCCTCGCTGTCTTCGCTGTCATTCTGTATAATGTCATCTTCAGTAGGGCTGTAGTCCGACGAAGAAGGCTCAGTCCCTGGAATGCTCTCCCCAAAGCTGGAAGCATCTTCTTCAGGCATTGACACATCAGGTGTTGGACTCGGTGGTACTTTGGCCATTGCATCTGCAGGTGCCAGTGTGGCGGATCCACCAGCAATGTCCCTGCTGACGCAATATGGATGATCATGACTGAGCAACTGACCGTTGTTGATGTCATCGGTCCCAGTCTGTACACTCACCAAAGTCACAGTTTTACACGGGCATGGTTCCAGTGGTTCCGTCTGTGTGGCCACAGTCACTGACTGCCCACGTTTAGTTGTGTGTGCCTCCAGTACCTGGGAATCATCACTTGCATCATCAGCACCTATGCAGGATGTATCTTCTGTCTGACAGGACAACAATCCTGCAGCAGTATGGACAGCTCGTTTGACCTGAAACAAAACAATATAAATATGTTACAGGTTAAGGTGAACTAGAAATATTCAAAATCATGACTATGATAAGTTGGCCGGAAAAACCCCAACGCCACTATTTACCAATGTGATTATTCCATAATGGTAAAATAAAGAAACTGTTCATAGAAACCTAAGAATTAAAAGAACGTAATCGAGCCACCACAGCCCATCAGAGAGCAAACAATCAGCCTGAGCTCCATGGAGATGCCCTATAATTATGTAGACCTATGTGTATCTCGGCCGTTGGAAAAAAAATAGGAAAATATTTGTTTTTGAAGACTATTTAAGCAAACTCTCAAACTGTTATTACTCAGAGCAAAATATATTATTTATAAAGGATTGTGTTATTATTAAGCACTCAAGCAGGGCTAACGATGGGCAGTCATTTTTGATGAAGTATACTCCTACCAGGCTACCACATGTACCAGTGGTCAGTTGACATATATTTTGTATTATTTTCCAACACCTCATACATCTTGGCAATACCATCCATTGAACACCTAGTCCAGCAATACTATTCTTTTTAGGGCTGTTTTCGACAGATGAGCGTGTGTATGCCAGTTTAATTAGTTGAGCTATAGAACACCCCCAATTCTCCATTGTACATCATAATAATAGCTACCATTTAGTTTGGACGCTATTGCGTTAATTAATAAGGTCACACTGTGTCAGTAAATACATGTGTGAGCTAGTAATCTGGTAGTGCTGCAATATTTACCTCTCTCTCGGCAGCTGAAGCAACTCGTTTGGTGGCTCGAACTTCACGTTTGTTGACACTGACATTGTCTTGCGCGGCCGACGTGCTGGGACGGTCGGTGTTCCCGACTGCATACGTTGAGAAATCGAATATTGTGGGAACAGATCCTGGTTTCAAATCCGATGTTTTGTATTGAACCAGGCATCCAGACTCATCAAACCTCATTTTGTGGACATAATCGTCATTTTTAAAGTGTTCGCTGCACACACGTGCGTACTGATTCAGCGGCGGATCGGACCGTTTCATGGAAATAACCCATGCTTTGAGCAGCTTCTCATCCGTTAGTGGCAGCCTATGGAAATGTACTTCATCCTTCTTCGTATAAAATCCATTTGTGCAGCCTGGGGCAATACAATAAACTCCTGACGACGACCGTTTTCTTGTAATGTAAACTACTGGTGCATTGCCCGCCATGTTGTTTGTTATTGAGCTTTGGCCCAGGAAGCCGTACCCACTCAGTGACGTCACTGGGAAAGTCCCGGAGCAATGGAAGCGCCCATGGTCATTAGGCACGTATTTCAAAAAATAAATTCGCGTATCTCGATCGTTTACATTGGAAATAGACTAGATAAATACATTTCCTAATGGGAATATTGTCGCATGGAAAGCAGTTTGAAAAGTGTTTCCATTTCCCTTTAAGTAGGCTATTCACCAGTCATTTTAAACCTCTTTCCAGGGGTGCCGTAAACATTCTCCCTTCCTGGTGGGCTCTGTGGCAGCGCCTAGCTGTAAAAGTTGGGACGCCGTAACCACTCTCCCCACCTCTGGTCATCATTCCCCCCCTCCATTTGCTTGGAACAGTCTTCAGCAAGAATTGAAACTGAGCAATCTCATTCCTTTGCATGTTTTTAAAGCTAGGCTAAATGAAATGCTTGTTGATACTATGGCTACTTGTAAATGTCTATAACTATGTAAATGTATCCTGTAAATATAATGTATAATGTCCTTTATTGTTTTATGTTTCATGTGGAACCTATATGCTGCAGGTCTCCCTTGAAAAAGAGATCTATGATCTCAATGGGACCAATCTGGTTAAATAAAGGTTTGAAATTAAATTGAATTAAAACTTTGTGGCGAGGCTATTAGGTGGGCAAGGGAGGGTCTTCCAGGGGGTACTAGAGGGCGTAGCTCCTCTCTGCCATCAGCTTATGGTCTTCAGTATGGAATGCAGGGTCGCTTCCAACCCCCCCAGGTTCACTTTCAACCCCCCCCTCAGGTCAATCCACCTGGGCCAGGGTTGAGTGAACCGTACCGAACCGTGACCCCCAAACCGAGGTACGAACCGAACCGTGACTTCTGTGAACCGTTACACCCCTAGCGGACTGTACTGTTACTCTGATCCGGTTACTTATGTTGTGGCAGATATTTAAGTAAGCTTTCTTAACGCTGATGTTATAATAGTCAGATTGCTCTGTAGATGGGAGGTGATATTCTATTAATGTTCACGTTCACACAGACGGTGATTTGAACTGCAACGGCAGTTTAAACTGTATAGGCCTCTGGTGTCAATGGACAAGCGTACTGACAGCGCAGCGTCATACTTTCTGAATGAAAAGTCAACTATAATATTAGTCAAATATGAAGAAGTTAAACTTTAAACATCCATGACTTAAACACTTTATCCAGGATCAAAGCCACATAGCTGCACCTGCAAGGTGAATACAGCTGGTAACAGGACAAGTGTTTGAATGCGTACATTAACAGGTTTATGATATCACTGCCCCGTCTAAAACACGATCTGACTTTCATTACATTTGTCTGGAGTGTTTCGTCAACTTAATGTGTTGCTTAAAATAATACTTCTGCATACATTATGTGACACTGTGAGTGTTGCACGGCCAGATACGGCTCAGCTGACTCAGATAAGGAGATATATGATACATTATGATGTGAAATAAAAGATAATGGGACACATTGACGTCTGCACTCACAGTGCCGCGGACTGTAGGCTACGTAATGTTACTCTGATCCGGTTACTTATGTTGTGGCAGATATTTACGTAAGCTTTCTTAACGCTAATGTTATAATAGTCAGATTGCTCTGAAGATGGGAGGTGATATTCTATTCATTTTCACGTTCACAGTCGGTGATTTGAACTGCAACGGCAGTTTAAACTGTATAGGCCTCTGGTGTCTCCTTTGCACACTGGTAACTTTCTCGTGAGCATAATACAAATGTAATCTATTATTATTATGAATAATGAAAGTGAAAGTGTTCTGTCCATGTCCCCTGAGGGCTCCCTATTATGACGTCTACTTTGGGTGAACATTATATTGTATAATACAGACTCCAGAAAACGGTCTCTTCAGTCCTTACTTTATTTAATGGTAAATAAATATGGCCACACAAAATGTATTTTTGGACTTTTTTGTTCCCATGTCTCCACATTTCAAGTTCTCAGTATTGTACTTTAGAGAGTATAATGTTACAGTTAAAGTTACTAAATTAAGTTAAAAGCTAAATAAATAAGTTTAAAAGTTCTTACCCAAATTGCTGTCACATATTTTCTAGATATAATATACTATAATATTACAAAAAGTATATTGCAATCAGTAATTTATTGCATTTTCAAATCAAAAATCTTTTTATTTAGTTTCGACAATCAATAAGCAGTGTTTGTCATAGTAATGGTAAACATAATATATGCCAATGCGAATGAGCGATTGGTCTGTGCTGATTGTATGTACAAAAGGAAAAATAAAAAACAAAACAAGAAAAACACAGACAAACAATAACAACGACTAAAGTAATCCCCTATCACTGCCAGTGATCCTTATAAACACAAATATATGCCAGACATATTGTTGGATGAGTATATACTGTATGCATGTAAAACAAATGCATATACACACATGCAAATACACAAATGCAAACTACACATACACATTTGCTGTATACATACACATAGGCTATATACATACATACATACATATGCTGCACTTAAGCTAAACCCATAACAGAATGATTTACAGAGTTTGGAATGCATTTATAAAAGGTCCCAAGGCTTCCTGAAATTTGCTGTTTGAGTATATTTCATTTCATTTCAAACCTTTATTTATACAGATTGTCCCTTGAGATCATAGATCTCTTTTTCAAGGGAGACCTGCAAGCAAGTATAGAAGTGAGTATCTGATCTGTTCAAGTTTCATACAGGACATAACATTGTTCCACCACTGTAGATGAGTGGGTGAGAAACTGTCTATCCATCTAAGCAGGATGGCTCGACGAGCTAAGAGGAGAGCAAAAGACAGAGATTTCTGTCATTCTGCAGTTAAACGCATCTCCTTTCCTATTACCCCAAATAGGGCAGCCAGAGGATTTGGATCCAGTTCAATACTGAACACTTGGGATAGAGTTTGGAAAATCTCCGTCCATTACATGCTTAGGCGGGGACAGGACCAGTACATATGAATGAGAGAGGCTTCATTAATTTGGCATTTATCACAGTAGGGGACTAACATCGGGATGCATTTTATTGCATTTTAATCAAAAACAATCATGGTTGTTGAAAGGAAACGTATAGAATGCACTCCGGGATATATTTTGGTTATATGCAGTTGAACATATGTCTGTCTACAGTTAAAACTGGGCTAAATCGTGTTTTAGTCACATTATAACCATTCTTACCATCACATTTTAATGACTACATTTCAACATAGCATCGCAAAAGTGGTTAAAAAAAACAAAACATGAATTTTCAATTAGTTCCAAAATAATTATTCTAAACTATTTTCCATCAAAAGCCTTAATCAGTAGTTAAATGTCCTTCGCATCTATATGTCTTTCTGTCCAGGACAATAACATAAAAACTCTCCTCATAGGGGAGAGGAGTCCCTGCAGCAGCTGTTACTCTGGCTATGTGTGATGTGCAGTGTGAGTTCTGAACCAGTCCAGGACCTCCTGCTGGTTCTGCTGGACCCACTTGATGTTGGCCCTGGTCCTCTCCAAGGCCTGAGCCACAGCCAGGGAGGCAGGTCCAAAGCTGTCCTCACCGTGCACCTCAATGAAGTGCAGCAGCTGGCAGAGGAAACAGAAACAGTTCATACAACACTTTAACGTTTAGAAGTTAACTAGTGAGGCAAGGCAATGCAAGGCAAGTTGATTTATATAGCACCTTTCAACACAAGGCAAATCAAAGTGCTTTACAAAAATGAAAGACATTCAGAAAATTGCATTCAAAAACAATCATTAAAAAGAAAAGCTAATAAAATAAACATTAAAAGAAAAAATACATGGAACAAAGTTACAGTGCAGTATAAGATATGAATAGTTCAATTAAAAGCAGCGACAAAAAGAAAAGTCTTCAGCCTGGATTTAAAAGTAGTCAGAGTTGCAGCGGACCTGCAGGTTTCTGGGAGTTTGTTCCAGATATTTGGAGCATAATAACTGAACGCTGCTTTACCATGTTTAGTTCTGACTCTGGGGACAGGAAGCCAGTGTAAAGACTTCAGAATAGGAGTGATGTGATCCACTTTCTTAGTGTTAGTGAGGACTCGAGCAGCGGCGTTCTGAATCAGCTGCAGCTTCCTAATAGATTTTTTAGTGAGACCTGTGAAGACACCATTGCAGTAGTCGAGTCTACTGAAGATAAAAGCATGGACAAGTTTTTCCAAATCCTGCTGTGACATTAGTCTTTTAATCCTAGATATATTCTTTAGGTGATAGAAGGCTGATTTAGTAACAGTTTTAATGTGACTGTTACTTTAATGTGACTGTTTAATGTGACAGAGTCCATGACTACACCTAGATTTCTGGCTTTATCTGTTGTTTTGAACATTGCACACTGAAGCTCAGCGCTAACTTTTATACGTTCTGATTTGGCACCAAAAACCATTACCTCAGTTTTATCTTTGTTTAATTGGAGAAAGTTCTGACACATCCAGTCATTGATTTGTTCAATGCACTTACTCAGTGTTTGAATTGGAGCATAGTCTCCTGGTGAAATTGTTACGTAAATGTGTGTGTCATCTGCATAGCTATGGTAACTTATTTTGTTGTTCTTCATTATCTGAGCCTGTTGTAGCATGTAGATGTTAAAGAGAAGAGGCCCCAAGATGGAGCCTTGAGGAACCCCACATGTCATATTTGTCAACTCAGATGTGTATTTACCTATAGAAACAAAGTTGTTTCTGTCCTTTAAGTAGGATTCAAACCAATTCAGAACTGTTTCCGAAAGTCCCACCCAGTTTTCCAGTCGGTCTAGTAATATGCTGTGGTCAACAGTGTCAAACGCAGCACTGAGATCTAATAATACTAACACTGAAGTTCTGCCACTGTCTGTGTTTAAGTGGATGTCATTAAAGACCTTTACAAGAGCAGTCTCAGTGCTGTGGTTTGGACGAAAGCCTGACTGGAACACATCAAAATAGTTATTTAAATGCAAGAAATTACTCAACTGTTGAAAAACAACTTTTTCAATGATTTTACCTAGAAATGGCAGGTTTGATATGGGCCTGTAATTGTTCATTACTGAAGCATCTAGATTATTCTTTTTTAAGAGCGGTTTAATGACTGCAGTTTTCAGGGCCTGTGGAAAATTACCTGAGTGAAGAGATTTGTTTACTATATGAAGTAGATCTGAGGCCATGCAAGGCAAAACATCTTTGAAAAATCCTGTTGGAATAATATCAAGGCAGCAAGAGGAGGATTTCAGAAGTTGTATAATGTCCTCTAGGTTTTTATCATTAATCTGATGGAATTGTTTCATGATGTCTGAATTGATGTTAAGTGGAGATAGGGACAACACATTTGCTGTTCCTGATGCAGAGGCACTGACTGCTTGTCTGATTTTCTGAATTTTGTCAGTGAAAAAGGAGGCAAAATCATTGCACGCCCTGGTGGATAGAAATTCAGAGGCTACTGACACTGGGGGGTTAGTTAGTCTGTCGACGGTAGCAAACAAGGCACATGCATTGTTTTTGTTTTTGGTAATGATGTCAGAGAAGAACGATTGTCGTGCGTTTTTCAATTCCAAATTATAAAGGCCAAGTCTCTCTTTATAGATTTCAAAATGAACCTGGAGATTTTTTTTTCGCCACCTGCGTTCAGCTTTTCGACATTCTCTTTTTTCTGCTCTCACGGTCATGGCCTTTCTCCATGGAGATATTTTCTTCCCAGACACTTCCTTTACCTTAGTTGGAGCAATGGCATCTATAACATTTTTAATTTTTTTATTAATATTATCTACTAGCTCATTTACTGAGATGTTAGCAGGGGCAAGTGTGGAAGAGTAAACATTTCCCTAGTATTTTCAGTTCAAGGTTCAAGGCTTTTATTGGTCATACGTACATAGCTACAGTGTAGTTATGATGATGAAAATCTTAGGTCACAGGCTCCTCCAACAGTGAATAGAATAACAGAATAAAACAGTGCAAGTAAATACAAAAAGAAAAATAGTAAAAATGTGAAATAGTGCAATAAGAGTCTATATACAAGTGATTGGAATATGATATATTAGATCAATAATTTCTAAATTGCAGCCAGATTAATGTTATGGATGTTGTTTCAAAAGTTCAGGTGTTTAATAGTCTTACAGATGTAGTATTCCAGATCGGACTCAATGTGCGGATTCCAACCAAAAACCCAGCGGATCCCAGCGTTGCCAAATTGCTAGAGGGCGTTGCCAAATTTCCCCATTTGTTCAATTACAGGATTTAACCATGAGATGGCACTTCCTTCACAAAATACACAAAGACAACTGGGTGTCGTACAACTTAGTCTGTTTGCAATGTTGCAGCTCTGCAGTTGTGTTTGCTGAATACTGTAGCATGTAATCACTTATTTGTTATGGTTTTCACAAGCTACTATAACGAAAACACATCAATATTTTAGATCAAATAAATTATATCTAATCGTATTATCTTAATTGTAATTCAATAATATATAGTCTTTATATATTAAATAATCATTATAATGTAAATGTTTACACTTCTTTATTTTTGATGCTCATACTTTTACCCTTCAATCAATCAATAGGATACGTCTGTAATAGGCCTAAGGCCTTTTAGTCGCTCATAAATAAATAAGTAGATTACTGATTCTTTACAATAGTTTGCTTTAATATGCAGTATATTCTTTGTAATATTGTTGGGGTGTTTTTACACAGTACAATAGATTTAAGTAAATCAACTTATACATTAAAATAAGATAAGATGGACCTTTATTAATCCCGTGGGGAAATTCAGTAGTTCAAACAGCAACAGGGTGAGAGTGAAAAACAGGACAGCACAGATTCACACAGATTAATAAAATCAAAAATAAGATGAGCGATAAAAATAATAATAATGACAAACTATGAAATAAGAAATGAATAAAACTAAAATATAATTATCATATCATGTATTATAATGTATTGTATTATTAAGTAATATCATACATTAACCCCATTATAGCAGATGCCACATTGAATGGATGAACACATTTATGCATCAATAATTACAACGGAGTATTTCTAGATACAAGTTGTACAAATACTTATATGTATTTAATACTAATAACATAATGATTCATTTTACTTTCAGATGATGATACTTTTCAGGGTTAGGGTTAGGTCCGGTCTGACAGCGCTTAGCTCTCTGCTGCAGAGAGGAAGAGAAGATCACTGCTCTAAACAAAGTCAATTATCGTACATCCAAACGGAATAAATATAATTAATTATTATTAATACGTTTAGTCTTGTTCATTGTTTTTCACTTTTATTAAATGTTTAATATTTCAGGCACATACCCTTTCATACCGGCAATGCGCAATAGAAACAACAGGAACTGTGACAGCAGAAATATGCGAACACAAACCTACAGATTGCTGGAGAAGAGAGATCACAGGGGGGTTGGGTGATCACAGGAAGGGGGAGAGCTGTGGCTGAGTGGGCATTAGGTATGTAAACAAAGAGAGTCACACACAGCCCCCGCTGATCAGCTGATCACCTACTGAGTGAGAGCTGCGGAGTTTCATTCGATTATTTAAAAATACAACGGTTTAATTTGATCATTGCACAACAATGAACTCAATGTGTGATTGTTATAGCAGTAATAATACAGTAAACTATTAACAATAATATCATATTATAGTAAATATTCTTGTCAATGCAGAATATGATTATCCGTGACAGTGGGAATAAAAAATGAAATGCTACAGTATAGTAATAAAAGATAAATCGCACTTGTTGTACCTGGCAGAGCAAGAAACACTCCAGCCTTTTATTTAAACTTGTTAAAAACATATCTAAATAAATATGTGTGTCCCGGGCCATAAATGTAAGTATACTGTCAGTTTTCAGATAAAGCCACGGCATCACGATTCTTCTGTATTCTACAATATAATTATGTTAACCTCCCGTATTGCTTTTTCAACCCACCAGCTTTTATGGAGAAAACAAGTTATATAATAATTAACCAGAGGCATGTTTCTCACTATGTTATGCATAGAAACAACAGGCTTCTGTGTGTGTGAGGAATAAGCTGTTTATTTCATATGAGTTTCATTGTGGCAGCATCCATCACGGCTCTCCCTGGTGGATCCATGAACCATTGCAGCTGGTTGCAATACACAAAGACCAACACACTCTCACTCTATAATCGTCCAGGAGCGACGTTTGGTCAGTGTCCGTGGCGTGCATCTGTGACGCTCCTAGACTCCTTCAGCGTCATAAAGGGACGCAAATAGCTTTCAACTGATTGCAATGTATTCCCATCTGCGGCAGGATTTGACGCTCATGGAAGCACGGCATTCGTTTGTGTCGGCTGCCCTTAAAGGCAATGTGAGCGTCCATTCTCATTGGATAACGGAGAATTGTACACCCGGAAGTAAGTATTCCTCTTACTGTCGATTGATTTTACAGTGATATCTGCACTACTCATCGACTAAAAAACACCAGATTATCCTTGTTAATTACACAACATTGATTGGTTTAAATTGTGTGCAATGCTTTTGTATTTTTCCCCTTCGATTCGGAGAAACAAATATTTTTTCGGAGTAAAGGATGGCAGAAGACACTACACTACCCAGAATCCCCAGCTATCGTTTGGACTACACCATGTGCTCTGTTTGACAAACCCCGTTTTTTTTCACCATTTATTCCAATGGCCGGCGTCTATGTCACGTGATCTTCAAATTTCTCCCTGCAGAAAAAAAAAACATGGCCGAACTTCGTTTTATTCTCGGTGGAAAATGCCTATTTTAAAGTTAGTTTGGCCATTAAAATGCGTTTTGATGTCATTTGATGCGAGAAATATGAGTTGTTATTTCAGATTATGTGTGCAGTGGATGTACATGATTTTAAGTTTGCTAGTTATTACGAAGATTACTTCAGGAAATTGCGTCCATAGAACGTTTTCATTGTTACCAAGGTGGTTGCTAGGGACGCTGCTATCGATATTATTTCTGTTATGTTGTGTAACTGTTTAATGGTGTTATCTTTATTGCTACCCCCTTCCCCGTCAATGTATAGTGTTGGTCCACAGCGCAAACTTATTAGTTTAACATAATCCGCATCTAAAGATACGTTATTTTCCCCTGTGCAATTCCAGTCTCACATCTCACAGCACATCGTCATTAACAAATACCGGAAACAGACCGAAAACATTTTTTTAAAATACAATAATACTTTATTCCGAGTGTGCTTGCTTTTCTCTTTAAAAGTCATCACATAACGGCATTGTAATACACGGTTCGGCTGCATTAAATATGACATATCTGCCGTAGTTCTCTATTTATAGAGCCCTGCTGAGAAGACTTCTGGACAAACAGGAGAACTGCCGCCAAAACTGAAGATGTGACGTGGATCATAAATATATAAGCAATTAAACAGCATGTTACATTTATTTTCACACAATGCGTCTCCTTGCAGTATCAACACTAATTCGGCTGACTTTTATATTTGATCCAATTGGTAGATAGGCTGTATTTATACCATAACCGTGCAGAGCTGATAGAAAGGGACACCTGGTGGTCAAAGCACGTTATTGAATTGTATTATTTTATTATTAGATATTAATAGGAGGATGTGCAAAACAGACAAACTAATAAGGCTTAATTGAAACATTAAAGAGTACTTTAGGTTAAGGTCTTATTTTGAATAAGAAAAAAGCTTTAAGAAGAATATGGAGGGATGAAACCCTCTTGAAACCGCAGGTCCTTCCTTCCTGCAGCGGTCAGACTTTACAACCAGCACTGCCCCTTGTAGACCCTCCTACACACACCACAACACAGACTATAACACCCCTTGCTGCTAAATACAAACCAACTTTGTGCAATATGTGCTATATGTGCAATATATATATGCCATTAATAACTGTGTAATTTATACCTGGCCACTAAATCAATATATATGCCGTTTTGTTTTTGATCTGTATTTTTGAAAATTATGTAACTTTTTATCTTTTTTTTAGCATATTGTTTAATATATTATAACTTAGTACTTTTTTAGCATATTGTTTATTTTATTCTAACTTAGTACTTTTTTAACGCATGTAAGATATGCAACACTAAGCTGTCTGTGGCTCTTTCCTGCTGTAACGCTGCACATTTCCCCTCTGTGGAACTAATAAAGGTATTCTGATTCTGATTCTTTAATGGTCACACATGCAGAGCACACAGCACACACAGTGACATTTGTATCTACAGATAAATATTAAGCCTGACAAAGTACTTAACGTCTAATATATTGCTTTCCTGCAATGTTAACTATGTTTAAGCACTTATTTGTTTATTATTTGTTTATTATTAAACTGATATTATACATATGTATTATACTCTTATAAGATGTATGTAGATAGTATAAGAAATGTGCAGAATGACAGTTTAATGGTGGAGTATACACACATATTGATAGATGTCTTGTAATGCACTGTTGAGGAACCTGCGACCCAAGTTTTTCATAAACCTTAGCTTAGAAAATCTTGAAATCTTGAAAGGGATGTTCAAACTAGTCATTATATACAGTCTTTAATTAACTATTAGTAGAGAATAACGAGTAATGAATATACTTTATAGAGATCCTATTAATATCTAATAATAAAATAATACAATTCAATAACGTGCTTTGACCACCAGGTGTCCCTTTCTATCAGCTCTGCACGGTTATGGTTTAAATAGAGCCTATCTACCAATTGGATCAAATATAAAAGTCAGCCGAATTAGTGTTGATACTGCAAGGAGACGCATTGTGTGAAAAGAAATGTAAGATGTTGTTTAATTGCTTATATATTTATGATCCACGTCACATCTTCAGTTTTGGCGGCAGTTCTCCTGTTTGTCCAGAAGTCTTCTCAGCAGGGCTCTATAAATAGAGAATTACGGCCGATATGTAATATTTAATGCAGCCGAACCGTGTATTACAAAGCCGTTATGTGATGACTTTCAAAGAGTAAAGCAAGCACACTCGGAATAAAGTATTATTGTATTTTTAAAAAACGTTTTCAGATTTCACATCACATAAACACCAAATCCCAGCATGCATTGCGGATAACCATCCAATCATCGAGCTGAGGATCTTGCCTACATCTGTTTCCGGTTTCGTTTAATGACCGATGTATTTTGTTATACACACATTCCTTCACATTTACATTTTAATGTGCATTAAAGTATTTTGTGAGGCCTTCTAACATGTTTTTAAATATAACTACGGTTGTAGTTGAATAGTTTGTAAATTAACATGAACCGAAGCTGTTGCTTGGCAACTCAATCGCACAACGTCACGTCCGTTAATTCCACATCCACACGCATGGATTAACATCGATTTAATACATTAATGTAGCCTTTGTTTCTGCTAAAAGAGGTGTCGACCAGCTGGGGCAACAAGAAAATCGCTGTAATCGAGTGTGACTATTAAAAAATAAATCATTACGTCGGGGTAGCATTTGCTTGGTATTTCCGGTTATTTCTCCACTGGTTAACATGGGTTAACAATACCGTGTAGCTGTCACGTTTGAAGGGGACGAAACCGTGACATGTTCACGTCTCCCAGCATGGTAAATCGTCACATGTTCACGTCTTGCCGTGATACCGGGTTGCATAAAACTGTTGTACGCTTTCAAACACTCTGTAGTTTATTTTTTAACGAGTTGTTCTGTATTCTCCTTGCAGGTGCAACTATGTGGCTTGTATCCTGGATTATATGTTTAAGTCATCATGGATGTTTAAAGTTCATATTTGTCTAATATTAGTTTACTTTTCATTAATGAAGTATGACACTGCGCTGTCAGTACACTTGTCCCTGTTTGTGATTGGTCAAATGTAGCTAACCCCGCCCCTTTCACATGAACGCGTTCTCAGCTGGAGAGAGAAACCCTGGCTTGATTTACCGAGTTGATAACCAGCGCCGTAGGACCGTTTAGCGAGATCTCGTTTGTTAGGGTTAGTTAAGATAACTCAAGCATATCCAGGGTCTGTTGAACTGGCTTCATGGTACAGGGCACAGGTGGCTGCATAGCAGCGCTAATGTCAAAGACATTATATTTTTATTTGACCAGGATGCAGTCACACAAATATTTGGGAAGGCTTAGCCTTCCCTAGCCTACAGCATCCGCCGCCCCTGCTCTCAAGTCATATTACAGGATAAAGGAAATACAGTTTAAACTGCCGTATGCAGAGAAGACGCCGACGTGTTGCACTTATCATTCATATTACATCATCAATCAGATCATCGATCATATAATATCATAATATGTCATATGCTTCCTTATCTGAGTCAGCTTCTCCAGCCGTATCTGGCCGTGCAACACTTACAGTGTCACATACTGTATGCAGAAGTATTATTTTAAGCAACACATTATTAGACGAAACACTCGAGTCAAATGTAATTAAAGTCAGATCCACTCGTGTCTTAGATGGGGCAGTGATATCATAAAACTATACGCTTTCAAACACTCGGTAGGCCTAGTTATTTTTTAACCAGTTGTTCTGTATTCACCTTGCAGGTGCAACTATGTGGCTTGTATCCTGGATTATATGTTTAAGTCATGGATGTTTAAAGTTCATATTTGTCTAATATTAGATTACTTTTCATTAATGAAGTATGACGTTGCACTGTCAGTACACTTGTCCCTGTTTGTGATTGGTCAAATGTTGCTAACCCCGCCCCTTTCACGTGAACGCGCTCTCAGCTGGTGAGAGAAACCCTGGCTTGATTTACCGAGTTGATAACCAGCGTCGTAGGACCGCTTAGCGAGATCTCGTTTGTTAGTTTGTTGTTGTTAGTTTGTTTGTTACTCAAACATATCCAGGGTCTGTTGAACTGGCTTCGTAGTACAGGGCACAGGTGGATAGCAGCGCTAATGTCAAATACACAGACATTGCATTATATTTGGATTTTACCAGGATACAGTGACACAAATATTTGGGAAGGCTCAGCCTTCCCTAGCCTACAGTACCCGCCGCCCCTGCGCACACACACACACACACACACACACACACACACACACACACACACACACACACACACACACACACACACACACACACACACACACACACACACACACACACACACACACACACACACACACACACACACCACACACACACACACACACACACACACACACACACACACACACAACACACACACCACACACACACACACACACACACACACACAGAGGATATGGCGGAGAGAAGCGCTCCGAGGTGTTGTTAAACTTTACCCGTCTCGATGCTCGTTGCCTAAAGTGCAATAATAGTTTAGCATGTAAGGGCGGTAACACGAGCAATGTGTCTAAACATTTATCAAAAGTGCACCACATCCAGACGGAGGAATGCACCGGGTTCGACTGTCTTTCTAGTAGCTCTGTAGCCCCATCCACGAGTAACGTTTCCACGTCAGAGGCCTGTACTACGAAGCTGGTTCAACCTAACCTGGATATGTTTGAGTTAGCCGGTTGGCCTAATCCAAAACATACGCGCTCTCGCTAAGCGGTACTACGACGCTGGTTATCAAGTGGATCGCTCAAGCCAGCCGTTTCCTATCTAGTTAGGTGCACGTTCACATGAAAGTGGTGGTATTTGGAGCATTCGACCAATCACAAACATGGAGAAGCATACTGACAGCGCAGCGTCATACTTCCTGAATGAAAAGTCAACTATAATATTAGTCAAATATGAAGAAGTTAAACTTTAAACATCCATGACTTAAACACTTGATCCAGGATCAAAGCCACATAGCTGCACCTGCAAGGTGAATACAGCTGGTAACAGAACAAGTGTTTGAATGCGTACATTAACAGGTTTATGATATCGCTGCCCTGTCCAAGACACGATCTGACTTTCATTACATTTGTCTGGAGTGTTTCGTCAACTTAATGTGTTGCTTAAAATAATACTTCTGCATACAGTATGTGACACTGAGTGTTGCACAGCCAGATACGGCTCAGCTGACTCAGATAAGGAGATATATGATACATTATGATGTGAAATAAATGATAATAGGACACATTGACGTCTGCACTCACAGTGCCGCGGACTGTACTATTTAATGTTACTTTGATCCGGTTATTTATGTTGTGGCAGATATTTAAGTAAGCTTTCTTAACGCTAATGTTATAATAGTCAGATTGCTCTGAAGATGGAGGTGATATTCTATTAATGTTCACGTTCACACAGTCGGTGATTTTGGCCGGCCGTCTTTCCTGCAACGGCAGTTTAAACTGTATTTCCTCCGCACACTGAGCTCTGATTGGTCAGCAGGCGTGGTGCTTTCGCTGAGTTGATCTCTTATCTTGGAACCTATCCTGCTTCGGAGCACAGACTAGGTTCCAGGATAAGTCACCATGGAGATCTAGCCCGCTAAAAAGTGAACCAGCTTCGTAGGACCGGAAATCCCAGAAGTGATCTTGCTAAACGAAAATCCTGCTTCGTAGTATACCCCCCAGGTTAGCCGCTAAGCATACGTTACCATGGAGATCTAGCCTGCTAAAAAGAGAAATGAAGCTTAGCGCAAGTTCAAGAAGGAAGACCATACCCCTGGTGTTACACGTCACTGCAAGCTCCTCTCCCATTAAGTAATCAGGGGCGGTACTCCCCAGCTAGCAATCATTGCACCTGCTAAACCCTTTAAATCTGTTCTTCCCTCTCTGTCAGTTGTCATTTCAGGTGTCAACGCACAAGTGTACGCGTCACGGTGTTCATGGTTAAGCCAAGCAGCAGCAGGGCTTTGGCCCAGCTGAGGGCTTCGTTCCAGCTCCAGGCATTTATTCATCAGCTCCGCAGTATCGCGGATTAAGCTACAGGCTGCGTTCCCTAGTCGGGTAGCGGGTCAGCCGGCCGTCCCGCAAGCCCGGACGCGGGAGGAAAAGACAAGGAAATCTGGCTCCATGGAAGTTCCTCCGGCCTAATGGGAATGGCTACTTCACGCAAACAACTGACGTACGCTTCAGTCTCTTGAGAAGGCATCACTGGCATCAGGGCCGCCTAATGCAGCGCTTCCGGCTTCACGCGGAACGGGACCTCATCACATGCGGAGTTTTACCCATTCTGGCTTCAACTACAACCCCTCCTGCAGGCAGGCAGGGCTTAAGCTATCCCATTGAAGCTATTCCTCCTGCGCTCACTTCAACAAATTCACGAGATGTTTCGTATATTGTTACGACATTTGGGTCATGCAGAGTGAGATCGCTACCCCTTAAGAGAGGGGTGTGGCGTGTGCATGTGTGCGTGGGCATGGTATGAGCGAGCGGGATACATGTTTTTAGAAATAAACGAGGCAGCAGAAAAAAGGAAGGTCTGCGATCTTGCGAAATCTATCTTGCGAAACAGGAGAGCTAAATAATGCAACGACCTCCCAAGAAGAGCTCGCCTCTCTCCAGTCTTTCCGATAAAATGGGTTATTGAACCAGAAGCGTGTTGCTTCTGCCCTGGGAGACGACAGAGAGCCACCTCCCCCCCCACCCCCCCCGTTTCCTCGACTACGGTCTGGGAGCCGACAGGAAGTTCAACACTATGCATTGCTACCTCTAGTCAGGGTTAAGGTGAGCTTCAGGCAGTGTTGGGGGTAACGTGCTACAGTATGGAGTTTCAGTAACGTATTACTTGCATTACTAATGCAGTCGGGTAATTACTCATTACAATGCTCAGTAACTAAACGCAGGTTCAAGCTTCAACACAGCGTTTCCTGAAATGAATGGCGTTTCGTAGGGCTTCTTTTCCTCAATGAACAAGTCGCTGCACATTATCCTGTTTATGACCAGATACTAAATAAATTAGGAATTCACTCCCAATATTAATTTAATGATTATTGACTAAATGATCGGTTTTCTCTTTTTCTTCTCCACTAAGAATATTCCGTTTCTTGGTGCACCAACGGCTAGATCTGCGACAACAACATCTCCTTGGCAGCAAGTTTATTTATATAGCACTTTCAATACAAGGCAATTCAAATTGCTTTAAAAAATGAAAGACATTAAGAAATGGCATTTAAAATCAGTCATTTAAAAGGAAGCTAATAAAATAAACATTAAAAGAAAAAGTACATGGATCAAAGTACAGTGCAGTCTAAGATATGAATAGTTCAATTAAAAGCAGCGACAAAAGAAAAGTCTTCAGCCTGGATGTAAAAGTAGTCAGAGTTGCAGCGACTAAGGGTGCAACAACTAATCGACTAATCGATCAAATCGATTACCAAATTAGTTGCAACTAATTCAGTCGTCGATTCATTGTGACGTCAGCAGTGTGTTTACGTGCGTAAGCTCCAACGTTATTGGTCTTTTTATCAGTACCGGAGACATTTATAAATATATGTCATGTTTATTGCTACAAAAATATTATATCGCAGTCTAGTGTCACAACTCGTTCTAATATGCAAAGGACAAACAAATGCGCCTATGATGTATTTTCGATCAGATGAGATCTCTCTCCCCCATCGCGAGGGGACGGGGCAGTTTACACACACAGCTGCTACATGCAGCGGAGCACACTGCGGAGGTGGCGGAGAGAACGCGCTCCGAGGCGTGGTTAACTTCACCCGCTTCGATGTGGAGAATGCTCGTTGCCAAAGTGCAATAAGAGTTTATCATGTAAGGGCGTAACACGAGCACTTTGTCTAAACATTTAGCAAAAGTGCTCCACATCCAGACGGAGGAATGCACCGGGTTCCACTGTCTTTCTAGCAGCTCCGTAGCTCCATTCACGAGTAACGTTCCCACGTCAGATGTTATGTATGCTAGCAGCAACACACAGAGTAACTACATTATACAAACTCGGTTAATGATTAGAGGTAACTGAGTATTTATTAGTTTCAATTTCAGCTTTTCTGTTTACAGCCTGTCGACAGATTATTTAATACAATTCGGTAAATGCTCAGGGCAATCTCGATGACAAGGTCAATGTTCCCCCCTTTCTACGCCCGGAGATAATGTAATCTAATAGCGTGCAGGCCAAGGCTGGCTCTTCAAAGCAGATATTACGATGCGCTTTAATGTTCCCATCATCGTTCAGCGGAACTCTTTCAGCCTTAAGTCAAGTAGGAGAAACTATGCGTGCACCGGCTATTCGGGTAATAATATTAATAGTGTCTCTCCCCAGTTCAAATCACCCACTGCTCAGGGAGATCTCCTAATGCGTTGCCTTCACGCATCTAGCGTTCAAATACAACATTACTAAACTACAACTCCGTTCAACTGGGAAAAGAGAAGAAGAAACAGAAGAGACTCCTCCAGGAGCACAGCGTTCCTAATCATGAGGAACTACAGGCCCAGTCTCACACCGGAGTTCCTAGCCATCACATCAAGCTCATGGTATTATCGTTCCTCTAACCAACTGCGTGCATCCACATAAACGTCTTCAACGACAGTTGCTCTTCCTCACCGGGCAACCGTACTTGCATGCGGATTCTTCGGCACGCATCATCTCCCGTTTCCTGGACGTGGCATCCGCCGGCCTCACGACAACCGTGTTTTCCCCGACTTAAGGACGTGCACTGCACATCCTCCGTTTTGGGGGGGATATCTGCATGAGATCATTCGCATAGCGGCACACTCAGATTTCCACTATTTCTACACATTTATTATCACACTTGCTGGATCTAACACTAGCGTCCCTCCATCATCCTCACTTCAGATGATAGAAGACAGTCTTAATCACTCAATCAGCTCATCAGCATCTATGACTCATCCCGGCACACTTAACGCTAATTAAGATATACTATATCATGGGTCATGTCTCAGTATTTAACTAAGTGTACGTCTTTTCTGCGTGCATCCTGCACTTCATTCATATTCTCGGGTTCATGCTCACTTGGCTCGTGGTAAACCAGGTTACGATATTCATGCATCACCGTACTCAAGCTAACAGCTCTCGGGCATTATATCGTCTACATCTCCCTCTTCACCGGACATCGGCTCGTGCCGCCAATCAAGATCTCTTCAGTTTACCTATGGTAAATATGCATATAACTGGTGGTGGCGTCTAATAGCATATCAGGGCTTTCGTTCAGACAGGTGCAGCCATTCAAGGCATATCTCCCTCCTCCCTGCCAACTCGGACGGTGGTCCTCCTCCGCCTTCATATCCCACATTCGCCCGGACATCCGTGCGTGCTGGCTTTCCAAGGTCCGAACACTAAACGGTATTTATACATACAACTGGTGGTGGTCTTAGCAAGTCAGCACATGTACGTGTCACCGTGTTCATGTTTAAACACTTCATATCGTCGTGACCTTCAGGTTCGCTCGTATTGAATCCTGCCGCGCAGGTTGCGGCCAGTGGGTCCGCATTATGTTTAAACCCTGCACGTGCAGGGCGAGTAGGTCAGTGTAATGTTTAACCCTGTGTGTACAGGTTGCGGCCTATGGGTCAGCATTTGTTTAACCCTGTGTGTGCAGGTTGCGGCCTATGGGTCAGCATTTGTTTAACCCTGCGTGTGCAGGTTGCGGCCTATGGGTCAGCATTTGTTTAACCCTGTGTGTACAGGTTGCGGCCTATGGGTCAGCATTTTGTTTAACCCTGTGCGTACAGGTTGCGGCCAATGGGTCAGCTTTTGTTTAACCCTGTGTGTACAGGTTGCGGCCAGCGGGTCAGCGTCATGTTTAACCCTGCGCGTGCAGGTTGCGGCCGGTGGGTCAGCGTCATGTTTAACCCTGCGCGTGCAGGTTGCGGCCAGTGGGTCAGCATCGTCTAATCCAACATGCAGGCGCTAAGCATGGTTGGCGTTCACATTAACCCTACAGTTATTCCGACATTCTCATCATGTCCCCGTGTTATCTCATTTCATCCACAGATCTCCTCAATCAGCCAGCAAGGTAAGAAATGCTTCACATCTCAGCACTTCTCACTTCTCTTCTCTTTGGGGGTTCATCGGAGCGGTTTTCCCCTCCCGAATGATTATCCTACAAACCGGGGCCTAATCTCCAAACATCAGTTGATTCATTGTTGTAATCTGTCATCATAATTTTCTATACCACGTGTCCGGTATTAAACATGTATTTCATACATCACGTCTCTCATGATTGAAATGAAGCTTAGCGCAAGTTCAAGAAGGAAGACCATACCCCCTGGTGTTACACGTCACTGCAAGCTCTTCTCCCATTAAGTAATCAGGGGCGGTACTCCCCAGCTAGCAATCATTGCACCTGCTAAACCCTTTAAATCTGTTCTTCCCTCTCTGTCAGTTGTCATTTCAGGTGTCAACGCACAACCCGCCTCCACCCCTTCGCCTCCTGTCTCCTAATTCAGGGCCAAGCTAATCCTTCTTCCTCCAGACCAGACCGAACCATTATCACCACCACCAGTGTCTAGACCCCGGGGGGTTCATCGGAGCGGTTTTCCCCTCCCGAATGATTATCCTACAAACCGGGGCCTAATCTCCAAACATCAGTTGATTCATTGTTGTAATCTGTCATCATAATTTTCTATACCACGTGTCCGGTATTAAACATGTATTTCATACATCACGTCTCTCATGATTGAACCAGCTTCGTAGGACCGGAAACCCCGAGTTTTCCCTGAAGTTAGCTAAGCGAAAATCCTGCTACGTAGTTCGTAGTACTACACCCCCCAGGTGTTATGTATGCTAGCAGCAACACACGGAGTTAACTCAATTATACAAACATGGATTAATGATTAGAGGAAACTGAGTTATTTAGTTTGTTAAAGTTTCAGCTATTCTGTTTACAGTTCTGTCATCAGATTATTTAATACGATTTGTTAAAACATTGTTGTTTCTTTTGATGTGAAATATTATTTATTTAATTTAAATAAAAAGCAATGTTAGTTTTGTTCACAATTGGTTTAGTTAGTTTACCTTTTTTATTTCTCCAAAAGAACCGATAAGAGTACCGTTAAAAGGCCGTAGGCCTACCGATAAGCGGTATCGATAAAAGTAGTAGTACCGTTAAAACCTTAACGATACCCATCCCTACCTATCCGTGACATATGGATCTTAACAAATATCCGCTATATCAGATAGGCCTACCTCTACTGTAGATCTATCAGCTGTTTTTTTTTTATTTCACAAGAGTTCCACTGTGGCAGCTTTTTAATCACTTCACTCCCTGGTGGATCCATGATCCATTGCAGCTGGTTCATTATAATTACATGTATTTATCAAGGGGGCGTATCAAGTCATGCGGGGGATTTTCCTTTCAGCGAGGGCCCACCCCATGCAGATCACGGACCCACATGGGTAGGCGTCCGAAATGACGTGCTACATCTGTATGCAGGTTTTCGCCAACTCAAATTTAAGACTTTTTAAGACCACTTTGAATAGAATTTAAGACCTATTTCACGGCAAGAAAGTATGAAGGAAAATTGCTATGAAAGATTAAATACGTCCCATTACTTACAAAGTAAATGTATTCATGTTCAACATAAGAACAATGACTGAACAGAACAGCATAATAGTACAGAACTGTGTTAGCGTGTTAGACAAAAAGTGTGTGTGTGTGTGTGTGTGTGTGTGTGTGTGTGTGTGTGTGTGTGTGTGTGTGTGTGTGTGTGTGTGTGTGTGTGTGTGTGTGTGACAAGAACTATATTCAGAGCTCTGATGCCTTGGCTACAATCTTTCATCGTTGCTGTTGTATGATTGGTGTTTAGCTGCGGTATTTAGCGTCTACAGCACCTCCGCTTTTAGGGTTGACGTAGACCCAAACTTCGCCCGGAGGTCCCCCGGTGTTGTTGCGGGAGCTGCTGCACCAGCTAACGCTGCATTAGCTGCTGCTGCACTAGCTAACCCTACATTAGCTAACGCTGCACTATCTAACGCTCCATTAGCAAAACAAACACTAATTTATTTTGCAAAAGGTGCAGCGGGCTTCAAACACGTTCCCTCCACTGGTTTCAACCAAGCACTAAATTAGATGTTTTCCAACCAAATACGGTTGAACTTACACTTCCCCATATTCATTTGTAAGTAGATTTGAAGATACATGAGTTTCTGACTGCTGCTAGCTAAAGCTTGGTTGCTAGGTTACTTGCTGGGTGTTCTCCGATAAGGGGCCGGGGGGAACAAAGTTAGTGATTACTGGTTCCATGTTGATTTAATTCAACACAAATTGTTGGGGGGAACTGAAAGGCTCTTACCGTACTGGTTACTTTGCAGCCCGGACATTTCCCCCAAAACACATTTAGACGTGATCGCTACACAGAAGTACCAATCCGATTATTTTTAAGACCTTCTAAATCATATTTAAGGCAAGGCAAGGCAAGGCAAGGCAAGTTTATTTATATAGCACTTTTCAACACAAGGCAATTCAAAGTGCTTTACAAAAAATGAAAGAGATTAAGAAAATGGCAGTCTAATAAAATAAACATTAAAAGAAAAAATACATGGATACAAGTTACAGTGCAATTAAACATTAAAAGAAAAAAGTACATGGATAAAAGTTACAGTGCAGTCTAAGATATGAATAGTTCAATTAAAAGCAGCGACAAAAAGAAAAGTCTTCAGCCTGGATTTAAAAGTAGTCAGAGTTGCAGCGGACCTGCAGGTTTCTGGGAGTTTGTTCCAGATATTTGGAGCATAATAACTGAACGCTGCTTTACCATGTTTAGTTCTGACTCTGGGGACAGAAAGCTGACCAGTCCCTGAAGACCTGAGAGATCTGGATGGTTCATAATTTAGCAGGAGGTCAGAAATGTATTTTGGGCCTAAACCATTCAGTGCTTTATAAACCAGCAGCAGTATTTTGAAATCTATTCTGTGACACACAGGAAGCCAGTGTAAAGACTTCAGAACAGGAGTGATGTGATCCACTTTCTTAGTGTTAGTGAGGACTCGAGCAGCAGCGTTCTGAATTAGCTGCAGCTTCCTAATAGATTTTTTAGTGAGACCTGTGAAGACACCATTGCAGTAGTCCAGTCTACTGAAGATAAAAGCATGGACAAGTTTTTCCAAATCCTGCTGTGACATTAGTCTTTTAATCCTAGATATATTCTTTAGGTGATAGTAGGCTGATTTAGTAACAGTTTTAATGTGACTGTTGAAACTCAGGTCAGAGTCCATGACTACACCTAGATTTCTGGCTTTATCTGTTGTTTTGAACATTGCAGACTGAAGCTCAGCGCTAACTTTTATACGTTCTGCCTTGGCTCCAAAAACCATTACCTCAGTTTTATCTTTGTTTAATTGGAGAAAGTTCTGACACATCCAGTCATTGATTTGTTCAATGCACTTACTCAGTGTTTGAATTGGAGCATAGTCTCCTGGTGAAATTGTTACGTAAATTTGTGTGTCATCTGCATAGCTATGGTAACTTATTTTGTTGTTCTTCATTATCTGAGCCAGTGGTAGCATGTAGATGTTAAAGAGAAGAGGCCCCAAGATGGAGCCTTGAGGAACCCCACATGTCATATTTGTCAACTCAGATGTGTATTTACCTATAGAAACAAAGTTGTTTCTGTCCTTTAAGTAGGATTCAAACCAATTCAGAACTGTTTCCGAAAGTCCCACCCAGTTCTCCAGTCGGTCTAGTAATATGCTGTGGTCAACAGTGTCAAACGCAGCACTGAGATCTAATAATACTAACACTGAAGTTCTGCCACTGTCTGTGTTTAAGTGGATGTCATTAAAGACCTTTACAAGAGCAGTCTCAGTGCTGTGGTTTGGACGAAAGCCTGACTGGAACACATCAAAACAGTCATTTAAATGCAAGAAATTACTCAACTGTTGAAAAACAACTTTTTCAATGATTTTACCTAGAAATGGGAGGTTTGATATGGGCCTGTAATTGTTCATTACTGAAGCATCTAGATTATTCTTTTTTAAGAGCGGTTTTAATGACTGCAGTTTTCAGGGCCTGTGGAAAAATACCTGAGTGAAGAGATTTGTTTACTATATGAAGTAGATCTGAGGCCATGCAAGGCAAAACATCTTTGAAAAATCCTGTTGGAATAATATCAAGGCAGCAGGAGGAGGATTTCAGAAGTTGAATAATGTCCTCTAGGTTTTTATCATTAATCTGATGGAATTGTGTCATGATGTCTGAATTTAAGACCTTTCTTATTTTTTTGGTCATATTTAAGACCTTTTTAAGGCCTTAAATTCAGATTATCAAATGTAAGACTTTTTAAGACCCCGCAGGAACCCTGTGTATGGCCTTTGGGATGAAACTGTCCCTGAGTCTGGTGGTTTTAGTCCGGATGCTGCGGTACCGCCTGCCAGACGGCAGCAGACTGTTGTGTCTCGTAAAATCTGTTAAAGGTCCCATTTCATGCTTTTCTGGTTATTACCCGTCCCCTTGTGTGTTATGAAGGTTTTTCTGCATGTAAACGGTCTGCAGAGCAGGGGCGGATCTACCGGGGTGGCATGGGGTGGCAACTGCCACCCTAAACAATAGCCTTGCCACCCCAGTTGGCATCTTTGTTTTGAAAGAAAAGTTGTTGCTCATCGGACATTTATGAGAGAAAGTCTCTAATGTCCGAGTGCAAGTGAATGCAGCACAAGATGCACGTCATGTAACCCCTCCCCCGGTCCTGGCGCGAGAGTGGAAATATGATTGGTGGCGAATTCACTTGAACGGGGGGACGGCGCAAAACGAGAAGCCTTTCGGAACCAAGCACTGAAGGAATGAGGTAGTTGCGGTCTACAATGACAGAGAAGAGACTGTCAGTGTGGCTGTACTCAGCATTGAATCAAAACGCACTACAGCTGTTGATCTTAATACGTTTGTGAGGCGTTTTGCTGAACAAAATAGTAATCGCCGCATTCAGCTGTAATAGACATGCCAACTTGATGCTCTGCTCACGGATGACTCGATGAGAATAACAAACTGTTAAGATGATGACCTTGTATGCGTGTGTATATTTTTTTTCTTTGAGGGGGTCTGCCCCCAAAAAACAGTTTTAAGTCCTGAAAAAGTAAAATAAGACGGTGTGTAAAACTACACTGCCCAGCCAACAGAAAGTAACCACTTTGATTTAACTAGGCCAGTAGGTAAGGACCTTCCACTGGATAATAACTGCAGCGATGTTTTAGCTGAATACACGTTTAACCCTAACTGATGCAGTTAGTCACTTCTTTAATGTTTGTTCTTTCTGATGTAAAGTCAAGGTTGTAACTGTATATCAATAATGATATAATTACTTGTTTTTCAAATTTGAAGGAGGGTGAGCAAGCATCTTGATGAACATTCATCATTAACTCCTCCAAAAAATAAATATAGTTTATTCAATGATAAATGAATATGTGAATCATAACAGTTCTTCACTATATCTGTAAAGCGTCTTTGAGCACCTGTAAAAACGCTAACAAATTAAATCTATTATTATTATTATTTATTAACAGTGATTGACAGCTGATAGGAATAATATGATTGTTAATAGTATCATATTCATTCAGACAAACATCGATGAGACAGTTAATTCATGTACTTATTGCAGCAGTCTGGATAGATTTGACCCTGCTGGTCTAAGAGTGAGACAAACTCATTCAGTTATTGTTGAGTTAAAATTCATTAAATTACGTCTGCCACTTTGTAAGGCTTTACTGATGTGCCACAATAATATCACCTATGTGATTGAGTTAAAATATTCATATTGTGGCTTTCCAAGTTAACATTGATTGTTGGGGTGTAACGGTTCACAAACATTTCGGTTCGGTACGTACCTCGTTTTTAGGTCACGGTTCGGTTCGGTACGTTTTCGGTACAGCAGAAACAATTATCACAAAACATTAAAAACATTGTTTTTATTATTATTAAACTGTGACTAATGTATTCAAATAAATACAAAATATAGTAAAATAAACATTAAGGTGCAGCATTTCGATGAACTGAAATAATCTGTATTTGAACTGTGCTAGCACCTAAGCAGCCAGCTTGACATTATGACTTGCTTGTCATTGTATTTTCATGTTGTTTAAAGAAAGATGAACTTGTCCACATTGCTTGCTGAAAGGGCAGATCTGCTGGCACTAACAATGTCTCCTGCTGTGGAGAACACCCTCTCTAGGGACAGAGGTAGCAGCCAGGTAGCGCTTTGCTAACATGGCAGCATAAGGATATTTGGTGTTTGTAATAGCTTTGACTCGGTCTGAACTCTTTGCGAGTGGTGGAGGCTTAGTGGGAGTTGGGTTTGCACTTCAGCCTTTTTTCTTTTGGTACCGGTGATATTCACATTCGGGTGATTTTCAAATGAGTGTGATGTATTGCCAGCCGCGTAACCAATGTTAGTTGAACAATACCGACAAACAGCTTTGGTTCGGTCCAGCTGTCTTTGTCCGTCATCCTTGTACGTAAGTGCGAAACCAAAATGTTCCCAAACCGGAGACTTCAATGATGCTGGAGGATTTTCAGCTCAACTTTATCTGCGTTACTGACTACATTTGAACGCATCCCTGTGACCAGCTCTCATAGTATGCCTCTCGTCCAATGAAATGACTTGGTCGCTCTATGATATATACCTGAGATTACTTCCAGAAAGTTGTTCATGTTCTCAATTTGTTTACGTTTAACGCTATATTCGAACGCCTCGTTGGACATTTTTCTTTTTCCATTTTTTTCTTCCTGGGTATGGTGACGTGCCCATACCCAAATGGACCAATCCGTGGAGCTCCACACACACACACACACACACACACACACACACACACACACACACACACACACACACACACACACACACACACACACACACACACACACACACACACACACACACACACACACACACACACACCACACACACACACACACACACACACACACACACACACACACACAGGCGGCAAAACTGTGACGCGCTGGGGGGGGGTGCTAGTGGAGCCTCGCAGCGGAGAAACTGGCGTGCTTACGATGTAGGTGCGCCACGTTTGGGGGTGCGGGTGCTAGTGGAGTCTCGCAGATGGGGGTGCTGCAGCCCCCTCATCACCCCCCCCCCCCCCTTCCCGCGTCCATTCGCGATGTCTCGCTGTCTCGCAGACCCCACGCAGCAAGCAGGAAATGAACCCAGCTCACATTGTTCGCTGCTCGTAGCAGCGAGCCGTGAAACGTCCCGCCAACACGGCACCCAGACCCCACGCAGCATTCTCATCCGTTTGTCCTTACTGGTGTCATTTTCTGGTTGGATATCTTGTTTATGCAGATCCGATAAGTAATAAAGTAGTTATACCGTGAGTTCTGTGCTAAGTGCGTTAGCATTTTTTCACTCAGGGCTAATTCAGAGGCTTGATATTACCCTTGTGTTTCGTTTAGCTAAAAATTGTTAATATTGTCTGATAGCTGAGTTTCTTCCCGTTAAGTGGGTATGACACATTCATTCATTGAGCCCCATGCCCCCGGTACCGGGGGCATGGGGCTCAACTGGTTAAAGAAATCTAGACCGCAAAAGAATTAAACAAGCGAGTGCCTGTTTTTTCCTGGCCAAGATCAGGGTCCTTGAACACAACACGAGCCTATCATTTCATCACGTGGTATATGTCTCGTCTGACAGGGGTGTAGTGCTGACGGAGCACTTTACAATTAATAAACAAGAATAGAGTTTAAAAGGGGAGGGATTTGTAAAATATCCATAAAGAAAAAGTAAATCTGCTTACAGTTCTGTTTCATATGGATGTTGAGATCTCTTCATGTTGCTCTCAAAATGCACCAGATTGATGCTTTTAAATTCAACATTTAAAAAAAAAATCTTCCCGGGGGAGCATCTTCCCGGACCCCCCTAGAGGAGGTTAGGTTCACCCCCCACTTAAATCATGTTCACATGGATAGGATTCTAAATGTGCACATATCATATATTATCATATAAGCGTCTTTGGGTTCAAGAAACCGTGCACGTGCATGCATGCGCGAGTCATGGCCAGATATCTGGATTAAGAGGTTGCTTTTTCTTTGCACAGCATGAAAGAAAGGCCAAATGAATGGGCTGTGATTTTAGTTTCTTTAAGCAGAGGTCAATAATTTGTACGGCCCTCGGAGGGTGTTGTAAAAGCTTGCACAGTATTTGGGTGGTCTATAAATATTTAGGAACAGAGCTCGAGAGGAGCATTTCAACAGAAGAGCCACATATTCAAAAGAGGCAAAGTTCCCATAAAATGTCTTCCTGCATTGAAGTAGGAATTATTAAAGAGTGCTTACCTGTTGTAGTTCAGCTGTTGTGGAGAACCGTGCAGTGACCCCAGTGATCATGGAGGCGAAGGAGAAGGAGCCCACGCCATATCTGAAAATATATAGAGAGTGAGCTTATCATGGTGTATACAAAGTTGGTAGGGAAAAATATGGAACAACATATTTTTTAATTGTGAAGAGTACTAATCTCAGGCACGTTTACATATACAAGGGATTTCTATCTAAGAAATAAGTTGCAAAGTAGGTAAAAAAGCTAAATGTATAAAGCTATATAAAAAATAAGTATTTTCAAGAAACAATTTAGCATTAAAAAATAGTACTAAAGACAAGTTTTTACACCACATTTAAATATACAAAGAACTGTAAAAGCTACAAAAAACAAAAAACACTTAGGATAATGAAAATATGACAATATATGGCAAACTACAGTGAATTATATTTTAAAGTGGAGGGCTGTTCAGCCATGTGTGCAAAAATAGCAGCACTGTCCAAGTCTGTTCACGGTTTCTGATCCAATAACAAGTCCTTAAACACAGAGCCCATACCGTGTTTTTGTTGGTGTTTACTTCCTGTCTGTAGCCCATACCGTGTTCCTGTTAGTGTTTACTTCGGCTGCAATAGAATAGTCCAAATCAGCTACTATCGTCTATTCCTATCGTCTATTCCTTAACCTCTGTGTGAAACGTCACAGGGTTAAGCCCCCATAACTGTGTCTCAGGGCTTCTTAACATTTAATAAACTATGAATGTGTCATACTCACTTAACGGGAATAAACTCAGCTAACTGATGATACGAACGATTTTTACCGAAACAAAACACAAGTCACACAAGAAGCGTCTAAATTAGCCCAGAGCAAAAAAATGCTACTGCACGGAACTCTACACTGTAACTACAGTGTTTCCCCCAAAAAATTAACAGTTTTGTATTGTATTTCATAATTACAGGATATCATATTAAAATTACAAGAATAAACGGTTTATTGATATGTGTGATGTATTTTAACAAAAGAAAACTGTAGAAATGGAATACATTATATCATCTGTTTTTTAGCAGTTTTTAAATGTGAATTTAACAAAACTAACCGTAAAAATAAATGATTATCCGTTGGCAAAATTAGCTGCATATTCTGTAATTTTACAAAAAAATACTTTTGTTATGGCTATATATCACTATCAAATACATAACAAATACTGTTAATACTCATTTAAAAAATGTATAATTGCAAGAAAAAGAAAGAAATATTTTTGCTTAATTTAACCACTATTTTACATTGATAAACTGAAAAAACACAGGTATTGACTATCCTTTTATAGTAAAACAAATTACATTTTAACACATTTTGACTTGTATTACTTTGAGGTTTGAATTGTTAAATATGTGAATTTCAGGTTATAAAAACTGTGTAAAACCATAGAGTTACATACAAAAAAGAAAGTTGACTGTTATTAACATGTTGGGTGCGAATTCTTACCAGAGCACAATACAGATATGAAATTATGCTATAACCCACCAGTAACAGCCATAGACTGTGGGTTATATCGGAAACATTTGTCTATGCCATGATACATCTAAAAACTAGCTCATATCTGTCAGCATTCACTGCAGGCAAACCTAATGTGACCATTCACTTGTGATTTCTAAGTAGAAGAAGAAGAAGAAGAAGAAGATATACTTTATTAATCCCTCAGAGGGAAATGTCTTCCCCCACTCTGTTGTGTTTATACACATTACACACACAGGGAGGATTTTTAAATTTTTTATTTAACCTTTATTTATACAGGTGTAAAATCTCATTGAGATATACAAGCACTAACAGACAGAGTTCGGTGCGTTCACAACCCAAAAAAGCTGTGTAAATTTCTGACATCATTTAGCTTTTCCCAGATGATCAGATATGTGATCTGTCGCGATTGTTACAACTGCACCGTGTTTGTTAGGAAAGTAGCTTTTAGAAATGTATCAATGGACTAAAATGTGTGACTTTAACTCAATATTTAAAATACAGAGTGATTGGCGCACAGTATGCAAAAAACATATTGAGTTTCACTGTAGCTCAATATGTCATCTTCCCCTCGGCCTTATCACACTAGCATGTACAATTTAGCCCATAACATAACAGCCAGACTCTGAATATCAAAACCTTGTTAGCCGTTAGTGCTACCACTATGCTAAATTGGTATTAGCTTTGCAATTACAGTAAAACAAACAACCTATGTTGTCCTTTTAGACGTCTAATAATATCCAACTATTCAAATCCATCATATTGAAAGAATAGGCCTTCACCAAAGCATGTTGACAAAGCAAGAAACTACAGCAAAATACCTGTAAAATCCAAGTCAATTAACTTAAATATGTATTGTGATAATGTCCCACACAGCTAGTTGGTTACAACAATCTACAATGATGTCACAGGGATTTCAGGCAGCAGGTAGTTGAAGGTTGAAGGTTAATCCATTTGCTATGGCTACAACTGCCTCGTGGAACAACAACGTTTTATTTTCTGTTTGTTTAATATAGGAATGCATCTTTGTCTATCACACTTTGCTTCTGTAGATCTCCCATCTGACTTTATTGTGAGTTTATGTTTTCAAAAAGTAAATTGAGCATGTTTTATGAGACTGAACAGTCTCATAAAACCCAGGTAGGTGCAGAATAGGTTTCTCAAAAATAAAGCAATCAGGATTAATATACAGTGGGGCAAAAAAGTATTTAGTCAATTACAGAGAGAGGCCTGTAATTTTCATCCTAGGTATACCTCAACTATGAGAGACTAAATGAGAAAAAAAATAATCCAGAAAATCACATTGTCTGATTTTTAAAGAATTTATTTGCAAATTATGGTGGAAAATAAGTATTTGATCAATAACAAAAGTTAATCTCAATACTTTGTTATATACCCTTTGTTGGCAATGACAGAGGTCAAACGTTTTCTGTAAGTCTTCACAAGGTTTTCACACACTGTTGCTGGTATTTTTGGCCCATTCCTCCATGCAGATCTCCTCTAGAGCAGTGATGTCTTGGGGCTGTCGCTGGGCAACACAGACTTTCAACTCCCTCCAAAGATTTTCGGTGTGTTTGGGATCATTGTCATGCTGAAAGACCCAGCCACGTTATATCTCTCACAGGCTCCGCCCTCTACTGGACTCTATGGGTACTACCTTACCCTGCGAGCATTCTCCCACTGAGACTTCTATAGACGTAGCCGGCCTTGGGCGGGCCTACCTGAATGCGCGCGCATCACACCGTATAAAAGGAGGCCTCACCTCCTGACTATCATCCTTTTCTCTTCAGCAGCGGAGGTGATTCCACGAAAGACTGAGAGACGTTTAAAAAGAGTTATCATACCTCCAGGGAGTCGCCACTGCTAGATTCGAGTGTTTGGGGGACCAGGATATGGCCGAGGCGGTGCCATTCACGTTCGCCATTCCTTCCGGGTCTGGCATCCATGGAAGTCCACCGCCCAGGGCTGTACTCTCCCTGGATGATGATCATGGCGGCGGGTGTGTGGGCTACTCACTCATTGCTAGAGATGCCTCCGCCTCACCAGGTCAGAGCGATTATTGGGCCGCAAGGCCGAATAAGTAGCTTGGTCCACGGGCCTTGCCCCAGGCCCGGTTCCCCCGGGGACCGGTGCTCGGTGGCTTCACATGATATAGGGTCGACCCTACTTCATCACAGGCCACCGCCGCTGCCCGCCGTGTGATGTCCCTGGGATATCACGCCACGTGGCACTTTCCAAAGAGGATCGTGTTGATCTCCTGGGAGCCCCCGTGTTTACGGAGGGCTCTTTGGCTCGATCTCCTTGCTCACGGGATGAGGAGTAGTCGCAGCGTGGCTGCTTCTTGCCCATTCCCAGAGGAAGAAACACTGTCCTACACTCCCCGCCCCCGCTGTAAACCCCAGTATAGGGAGCCAGTAGGTGGGCGTGTGCATGTGAGTGGAATAAACCAAGTGCTGTCAAAGCACTGTGCGGGTTCAAGAGACGCTATTGCCGGCGTGCTGTTGTCAGAAAACACACCTTGTCTGGTATAATAGCTCCGATTAATGCATTTCACCGTTGCAATGGGAAATACAGCATTAATACGTGGGCGCGCGGCCCTCGTGAGAGTGGCCGCGGTGCGTTTAGGGACCCCCGCAGGAGAACGGTGGTTTACGTTTGTAAACTCTAGTTCTGAAGTGAGGTATGTGTGTGGGAAAAATGCATTCAGTAAAGACTATTGCATTTATCCCAGAGTAAGAGTAATTTCTCTCCACAATTCCACTTTTCCCCATAATGTCCGTTTCAAAGAGACGGCATTGTGACGGCGCGCGCGGCCCCCCTCCCCCGAGGGCGGGCCACGGTGCGTTCAAAGACCTCAGTAGAGAGGTGAGACGAAGGGAGAGGTGCCGACACGGAGATCCCGTGCCCGCGGCGCCCTCCACCTCTTCGGCCCACCCCGTGGAACCGGCGTGCCGGCACTCACAGGGACGGGCTTTCCGTCTTTACGGATCGGACTGGCGGGGGGAGAAAATCTCTCCGCCCGGGACGAGGGGGAGAATCCCGCCTCCTCCCTGTATAAGGCACAGATCACTACGTTTTCTAATAAAAATGAGGTTGATCTGTATCCAAGTCTAAGTATCTTTTGTTTCCACAAGGGCCACACTTACACACAATGTTAACCGTACAAATTCCCCATTCGCTGCCCCATGCTGCAGCTCCTGTAAAGGAGGTGGCTAGTGAACATGCGCAGATGAGAGGGATGATACCGGGACATTATGGCCGGCGTATTGCTGTCAGAGAACACACTACGCCTAGAGCAAAGACTCCAATGCAGTTTTCCGTAGTGGTAAAGGCTGCATTATGGCGGAGCCCGCACTCACACAAGAGCGCGTGGCGGTGCGTTCAGGGACCTTAGTAAAACACACTACGCCTATAAAGACTCCGATGAATGCTGTTTACCGTAGTGGTGAGAACAGCATTAGGGTGGAGCGTTCAGGGTCCTCAGTAAATAATCGGCCCTTTCTGTGTCAACCTTCCATGGGCAAATCTTCCCTTCGCGGGGAGTTTTTGCGGCGGAACGGGTCACCAGAGAGTATCACAGCTTCATAGCTGCTGCCCCACACCTGAGGGCTTGTCCATTAACACAATGTTCTGGGGAATGGAAACTCAGCTGTGTGCTTACAAGGTGGAGGGACAGGACGCTGAAACGGGGCCATTCACTCCAGTTTTGCAGCGTCCCACTGTACCACATGTCTATACACTGTACCAATGTATCACATGGACCACTGTCTTGTGGGTGTCCCACACCCACCTTTTTTATGGGCATGCAAGAGGTAAATCTGTCCTCCCAGGAGGAGATGTGTTTCCTCTCAGCAGAGATTCAGGCTCTGGTGCAGAAACAGGCTGTGTCTGTTGTGCACCCTCAGCACAGAGAAAATGATCTTTATTCCATGTACTTCCTGGTTCTCAGGAAGACAGGGGAATTTAGACCTATTCTAGATCTCAGCGGCCTGAATCGCCACATTTCCTGCAGGAAATTCCGCAGGTTAACTATGAAATAGTTACTGGGGCTTGTGCAGCCAGGCGATTGGTTCACCACCATCGACCTGAAAGACGCGTACTTTCATGTAGAAATTGCTCCAGAGCACAGAAAGTATCTGCGTTTTGCCTTCCAGGGAATAGCCTACGAGTACAACAGGCTGCCGTTCGGCTATTCCCTATCCCCACGCACATTCAGCAAATGTGTGGCCACAGCGCTTCAACCGCTGCGCGCACACGGCATGAGAGTTTTATTTTACATAGACGACCTCATAGTCATGGCTGGGTCACGGGAACAGGCAATGTTTTGCACAGCACAATTGATCACACACCTGACCAAATTGGACTTTGCGATCAATTGGAAAAAGAGCACCCCCATACCTCACCAACGGGCGCTGTATTTGGGTGTGGTGCTCGATGCAGGCGCGTCGCGCGCCACCCTGTCAGAGAGCAGACGTGCGTCCCTTCTTCAGGGGGTGCGCAGGCTGCGACAGGGGGCAACAGTGACAGCTTTTACTGTCATGCAGACATTGGGTCTCATGGCGGCTGCTCACATGGTGGTCCCGTTAGGGTTACTACATATGCGCCGCCTGCAGAGGTGGTTCTCCAGCCTGCGCTTGGATCCCAAGAGGCACAGGCGGCGGCTGGTGACCATCCCCCCCTCAGTGGAGGGCAACCTCCGGTTTTGGGGGTCTCCGGATCACCTCCGGAGGGGGTCTCCACTGGGACGGGTGACCTCCTACATCACAGTGTTCACGGATGCATCCAGAACAGGATGGGGAGGGACTAACCACCTCAACTGGCTCCTTTTGACGCGAAGGAGGAGCGTTTCATCTACGAGTCCCTCCCGGATGACTGAACTTCTCACCTTATCCCTAAGGGAGACACCAGCAACCCTGCGGAGAAAACCCATCTGGGCCGCTTGTTTCCGCAATCTCGTTCTTTCGGTCATAGGTGAGGGTAGGAACGAAAATGGCCCGGAAGACAGAGAGCTTTGCCTTCTAGCTCAGCTCCCTTTTCGTCACAACGGTGCGGTAAAGCGACTGCATGTCGTTCCCGCTGCTCCGATTCTCCGGCCCATCTCACGCTCCATTGTTCCCTCACTCGAGAACAAGACCCCGAGATACTTGAACTCCTTCACTTGGGGTAAGGACTCATTCCCTACTTGGAGTGGACAGTCCATCGGTTTACTGCTGAGAACCATGGCCTCAGATGCTGATCCTCATCCCAGCCGCTTCACACTCGGTTGCGAACCGATGTGCTGAAGGTCGCAGACCGATGAAGCCATTAGAACCACATCATCTGCAAAAAGCAGTGGTACAATCCTTAGTCCACCGAACTGCAGACCCCCTCCCCCACGACTACGCCTCGAAATCAGATCCATGTATATTACAAACAGGATTGGTGACAAAGCGCAGCCCTGGCGGAGGCCAACCCTCACCGGAAATGGGTCCGACTTACTGCCGAGGACCAGGACACAGCTCTCGCTTTGGGAGTACAGAGATTGGATTGCCCTGAGTAGAGACCCCCTCACCCCATACTCCCGCAGCACCTCCCACAGTAACTCCCTGGGAACTCGGTCATACGCCTTCTCCAAGTCTACAAAACACATGTAGACCGGATAAGAGTACTCCCAGGCCCCCTCCAGGATCCTTGCGAGAGTAAAAAGCTGATCTGTCGTTCCACGACCAGGACGGAATCCGCATTGTTCCTCCTCAATCTGAGGTTCGACAATCGGCCTGACCCTCCTTTCGAGTACCTTAGAGTAAACTTTCCCGGGGAGGCTGAATAGTGTGATGCCTCTGTAATTGGCACACACCCTCTGATCCCCCTTTTTAAAAAGGGGGACCACCACCCCGGTCTGCCACTCCTTCGGTACTGTTTCCGACTTCCACGCAACGTTGATGAGACGTGTCAACCATGACAGTCCCTCAACACCCAGAGCCTTCAGCATTTCTGGGCAGATCTCATCCACCTCCGGGGCTTTGCCACTGTGGACTTGTTTGACGACCTCAGTGACGATCCCCCGTCATACTCCAGCTCTGCCTCTAACATAGAGGGCGGAGTTGTCGGGTTCAGGAGTTCCTCAAAGTGTTCCTTCCAACGCCCTAACACTCCATCAGTTGAGGTCAACAACGTCCCATCCTTACTGTACACAGCTTGGATGGTCCCCTGCTTCCCCCTCCTGAGGTGTCGGACAGTTTTCAAGAACAACTTTGGTGCCGCCCGAAAGTCCTTTTCCATGTCTTCTCCGAACTTCTCCCATACCTGCTGCTTTGCCTCGGCCACAGCTGAGGCTGCTGCCCTTCGGGCCTGTCATTACCTTGCAACTGCCTCGGGAGTCTCCCGGGATAACAAATCCCTGAAGGCCTCCTTCTTCAGTCGGACGGCTTCCCTGACCACCGGTGTCCACCAGGAGGTTCGAGGGTTACCGCCCCTTGAGGCACCTAAGACCTTGAGACCACAGCTCCCCACCGCGGCTTCGGCAATAGAGGCTTTGAACGCCGACCACTCTGGTTTAATGTCCCCAACCTCCACAGGAATGCCCGAAAAGCTCCGCCGGAGGTGTGAGTTGAAGGCCTCCTGAACTTGGGCCTCCTCCAGGCATTCCCAGTTCACCCGAACTACACGTTTGGACTTACCAGGGCTATCCAGAGGCTTCCCACGCCACTCGACCCAACTCATCACCAGATGGTGATCAGTTGACAACTCCGCCCCTCTCTTTACCCGAGTGTCCAAAACATACAGCCTCAGGTCCGATGATACGATAACGAAATAGATCATGGACCTTCTGCCTAGGGTGCTCTGGTACCACGTACACTTATGAGCATCCTTATGTTCGAACATGGTGTTTGTTATGGCCATTCCATGACGAGCACAGAAGTCCAGTAACAAATCACCACTCCGGTTCAGATCAGTGGGGCCGTTCCTCCCAATCATGCCCCTCCAAGTGTCTCCATCATTGCCCACATGTGCGTTGAAGTCTCCCAGCAAGATTAAAGAGTCCCCTCCAGGAGCCCCATACAGGACTCTTTCCAGGGTCTCCAAGAAGGCTGTATACTCTGAACTGCTGTTTGGTGCATAAGCACATACAACAGTCAGAGTTTTCCCCCCCATAACCCGCAGGCGTAGGGAGGCGACCCTCTCGTTCACTGGGGTAAACTCCAACAACGAAGCACCCAACCGGGGACTTGTGAGTATCCCCACACCCGCCCGGCGCCTCACACCTTGAGCAACTCCGGAGAAGAATAGAGTCCAACCCCTATCCAGAAGTAAGGTTCCAGAGCCGACGCTGTGCGTAGAGCTGAGCCCAACCAGATCCAACTGGTAATGCTCCACCTCCCGCACAAGCTCCGGCTCCTTCCCCCCCAGAGAGGTGACGTTCCATGTCCCCAAAGCCAGCTTCTGTCGCCCGGGTCTGGTCCGTCGAGACCCTCTGCTTTCACTGCCACCCTTCTGGCAGCACACCCGACCCCATCGCTGTTTCCCGTAGGTGGTGGGCCCGCGGGACTGAGAAGCGGAGGTGTTGCCCACGTTGCCTTTTCGGGCTGTGCCCGGCTGGGCTCCGTGGCAAGCCCGGCCACCAGACGCTCGCCAACGAGTCCTCCTTCTGGGCCTGGCTCCAGAAGGGGACCCCGGGCTTCCTCCGGGCCGGTTATCCTCACTTCCTGTTTTTTCTTTCATGAGGTCTTTTGAACCAATCTTAGTCTGGCCCCTTGCCTGAGACCAATTTGCCATGGGAGACCCTACCAGGAACACAATGTTCCAGACAACACAGCCCCCAGGTTCATCAGGGCACACAAACCTCTCTACCACGGTAAGGTGCTGGTTCTTCAGAGAGGCTATTGTTTAAAGTGTTCAATACAATACAATCAAAATAAACTACTTTTGAATTCATCATTGAATTTTGTAAATAACAAAGTAACTTTGTCAAGTTTACCTGGGAATATAGTCAATGTTTCTAAAATCACAAAACTGACAAAAGGAGTAATTTCCCCGTATATAATGTCAAACTCACTTACACTCAAAGCTACATTGTTACCCGCCTGAAGACTCCATGGACAGTTTGGTCGGTTTAGTATGTTATCTCTCTGTTCTTTGTCACATACAGATGAACGTATGAGTGTGGTACTCACTGTGTGAACATGTATTCCCAATGTTCCCTGACAAAGTCCCATGCCAGAACCTGTCCCACACTGTTGCTGGCCACGGATGTGATGACCGAGGTAGCATCCTGCTTACGGATCATAGTTGAGTTCAAGGTATAAGACAAATACCTAAAAAACAAAATAGTTGCATTTTAAACAAATATCTTTCGACTAGCACATTCTCATCTAATCAAAAGCATTAAAAGGTTGAAAGACTGGCTGTCTGGTTATTCTCTTTAAAACATGTCATAGCAAAATCATGTAGGCTATAGTCAATAAAAGGTATTTTAAGAACAACAATGGTATATTAGATCATCTTCAATATGGCGTTCCTTTCTTTCATTTTTTGCACTAAAAAAAGTAAGCAGTAGTATGCTGCTCTCTGCTCGCTCTCATTACTAATATTGTTTTGAGTTTGAGCTTTCACAGTCACACCACAAAGTGACATTCACTCATACATGTGAATAGGTGGGGGCCAGAAGCTTGGTGGTGAAGTGACTACCCGCAAAGCTTGCAATGGTAAACTGTTGAAGCAGGCACCTAAACTCCCAAAGCTTTTCTCTGTTTTCTCCCCATTGTTTCTCTGGGGTCCCCTATTATGCAAAATTCACGTTTTCAAATCTTCTTTACATAAATATATGTCCCCAGCGTGTTAAGAGATTCAGATAGTGGAATGAGCTCCCCATTGACATCAGGACAGCAGAAAGCTTACACACCTTCCGGCGCAGACTGAAAACTCATCTCTTTCGACTCCACTTCGAGTGATAGAACTATTAACAAAGCACTTATATACTAATAAAGGACTGGCTTACCTAAAGCCAGTTGAGTAGCACTTGAAATGTTATAGCTCTATGAAACCTGATGTACTTATATGATTCTGTTTTCTTCAAGCTTGTATTTTGTTGGTCGAATGCACTTATTGTAAGTCGCTTTGGATAAAAGCGTCAGCTAAATGCAATGTAATGTAATGTAAAGATAGAGTCAGGAAAAAACATGTTCTCTCTGTTTTTCTCCTGATCCACCTATTTAAAAACCTGTATGAAAATGAGCTGATCATTTTTTTGGCTTATGTAACCATTAGCCAATAACCAACCAAGGTATCCCCCGCCCACCTTATCACCTGAATCTCCTCCTAGGGCACCATTATGTTTTGTAACCAATCACTTTGCAGAGGGGCGTGGCCAGCAGCAGCTCATTAGCATTTAAAGCTACAGACAGAGAATCAGCACTTTTTAAACAGGGCTGAAACAGAGGGGATTATGGGATGCTACAATTATCTCTTTGGTGTTTCAGAGACATGTTTGTATATATCTGAGACCTATACTATATTGTTGAAAACAAGTATAATAGGGGACCTTTGAAAAAAGTTACTGAAGAGGGGAAGTAAAGTCCTCGATTAACACATATCCTTTCTCTTAAATCAATGTTATTATTCTTTTGTCAGGAAGTGCTTGTATCCAAACACTTGCCCATTAATCTCTTCTCACCTGCCTGCAACTGGCACCGCAACACGAGGGGTCTTCAAATGTGTGAGACCCTCAGTTGTACTTCCCTCTGTTTAATATGTATGCACTGATCGAAATGGGGGGGAGCCAGGGAGAGCTTGGCTCCCCTAAAGAGGGGGGGAGCTACCCTGAAGGCCGACTTTGAGATAAATAGGGGGAGCCCAACATTTTATGGCATATTTGTGTCACACAGATTAGAAATGTTGAGTTTCTATAAATAAAAGTTCTTGAAATAAATAATAGTCATTATTCATTACAGTTTCTGAATATTTGTTTTATATTTGTGAATATTTCTGGGTGTTGCCATCTGTACGTGCATTATTTACGCTACTTACGTTGCTATGGTTACGGCGGTGATGCCGGTGCGGTATTTGAAATGTTCATATTGATATTTGTTTAACTCTGGCTTTGTAATACAAAATATGGTGAAACGAAAACAGCCAAGCCTCGCAGCTTTTGGATTCACAAGCAAAGAAGCGAAGGAGTCTAATAATGACAACGTGAACGGAACAACTTTTAGTTGGCCGGCTGTAAGCGGCGTTAGGGTCGAGTTTGACAGCTCCACGCGAGGGCCCTGAAAAAAAAAATAGGGCTCCCCCGAAAGCAAATGGGTAATTCGAACACTGTATGTATGTATATAAATTGTTTGCTGTTGTTGTGGTAAAGGGGAGACAACATGTCCTTTGCTTTAATCTTTTTATTTTCCCTATTTTGTTTATACATTTTACTAAAAGAAGCTAAGAGAGATCGTGGAACTTAACTATAAATCACTTCGTTACTCTCTTCATCTGTGGAAAAGTTGGATGGATACACACCTTTTCAGCAGGCTAACATCGCTGGTGCAGGCCAGAGCAGACATGAGTTTGCTGGCCTCGCTGGCTACAGAAGCATTCCTGAACTGAGACCAGCCAAACTCCCACTCTGCCTCCTCTCCTGCCTCCATGGCACTGCAGTACACCACTGAGCGCAGGTTGGGATGGATCCTGATAAGACAGTTTGTGTTACTTAAATTATTAACTTAAAACAGTTATCAAATGATATATAATATAGACCAACAAATTGTGTTGAGGGGCTTCCATCCATTGTTTGAACCATGCGGTTGTCAGGGTCTGGCACTCTGTCACTCCCGTCTTACAGGCCGTGCGGATGGCATTCACCTGGTTATACCTACAGGTAGGGACAAACATGGTTAAGCTGTCACATTTATGGACAATATTGTATATACTTAAATGTGTATATTTCTTTATTTTATCCAGGTTTTATGCTCACTGGTCAGTGTGTCCATCAGGAACACAGCTCAAGTCTGATGTCATGTTTTTGAAGTATAGGAAGAGTGGAGTCACAAGATCCTTTAAGTACACCTTGAAGTGTTACAAAGACAGAGGTGGGAGAATATCATGAACTTAATTAAAAGTAGTACCACAGTTTAGGAATACTTTGTTACAAGTATTGCATTCCAAATGTTACATTCTACTACTGTTATACAAAAGTATAAGTGTACCAGAATGTAAAATATGAGGCATGTAATGCATAAGTTAGTTAAAACAGACACCCCTACTATTACATTTTTGGTTATTTTCAATACACTGTCGTGATGCAACGAGATAATGCCTTCTGTTGTACTTTAATGTGAGTTATCATTACCACATGAATTCATTACAGAAGTGGCCTAGCCATGCTAGTAGTGTGTTATATTCATGCACAATGCTATTGTGGTTAACTAAGCACCTTGCTAAGGCTAATTGTAAATGTTTGATCAGTTATTGTGTTCTTGTTATTCTGTGTAGTTATATAAGGAATGTGTTTGTTATATTTTAACATGTGATTAACTTGAATGAGTAATTAATCAGGTTGTGAATAGCTCATTCAGAGCATGTATAGTAACATGTAAGGTATTATGCAGAATATACAGATAATGTAGTTATCGTAGTGGTATTATTGTGTAACAAATTACACCTGTATTTCTATATCTATTTATTGTTTTAGTTAATTTGATATGTGCTATGGCATTTAAGTAATGTGTTAACTAATGTGCCTGAGAAACATAAAGAAATATGTTATTTTGAGGGATAGACATATATTTAAAGATTGTGAATAAAGCCAGAACATTTGATACGCTATCGTGTGACTTCTTGTCATTATTCTCAACATAAGCATCGATATATCCTTAAAGTAGCGACAGTAAAAGTAGTCGTTGTGCAGATTGGTCCATTTCAGAATAATATATATGATATGTTTTATAATGATTGATCATGAAAGTGTTCTCAAAGCTGGTAAAGGTGCAGCTAGTTTGAA